>NC_064640.1:1089106828-1089409859 GCF_023864345.2 Schistocerca serialis cubense | reverse complement strand
ATAGACAATAAGCAGAGTCAGTCTTTTGTACTTAAGTCGACATTGTGCCTTTTCTACTTAATTCCGATGCAATTTCTGTGTTTCATCGTCAATAAGAAGGTCAAAGGGATACAATAAACCTGAAGGGAAGCATCGGAATCTATAACTAGTGTCACAGGAATGGTTCAAATCATAGTCAGTAAGAATAGTCAGTCTTCTTGTACTTAAGTCCTCATTGTGCCTTTCCTATTTAATTCCGATGCAATTTCTGTGTTTCACCGTCAATAAGAAGGTCCAAGGGATACAGTAAACCTGGAGTGAAGCATCGGAATCTATAACTAGTGTCAATGGAATGGTTCAAAACATAGACAGTAAGAAGAGTCAGTCTTCTTGTACTTAAGTCGGCATTGTGCCTTTTGTATTTAATTCCGATGCTATTTCTGTGTTTCATCGTCAATATGAAGGTCAGAATGACACAGTAAACCTGAAATGAAGCATCGGAATCTATAGCTAGTGTCACTGGAATGGTTCAAAGCATAGTCAGTAAGAAGAGTCAGTTTTCTTGTCCTTAAGTCGGCATTGTGCCTTTTGTATTTAATTCCGATGCGATTACTGTGTTTCATAGTCAACAAGATGGTCCAAGGGATACAGTAAACCTGGAGTGAAGCATCGGAATCTATAACTAGTGTCGCAGGAATGGTTCAAAACATAGACAGTAAGAAGAGTCAGTCATCTTGTACTTAAGTCGGCATTGTGCCTTTTGTATTTAATTCCGATGCAATTTCTGTGTTTCATCGTCAATAAGAAGGTCCAAGGGATACAGTAAAGCTCAAGTGAAGCATCGGAATCTTTAACTAGTGTCACAGGAATGGTTCAAAGCATAGTAAATAAGAAGCGTCAGTCTTCTTGTACATAAATCAGCATTGTGCCTTTTCTATTTAATTATGATTCAATTCCTGTGTTTCATCGTCAATAAGAAGGTCCAAGGGAAACAGTAAACCTGGAGTGAAGCACCGGAATCTATAACTAGTGTCACACGAATGGCCCAAAACATAGACTGTTAGAAGAGTCAGTCTTCTTGTACTTTAATCGGCATTGTGCCTTTTGTATTTAATTCCGATGCAATTTCTGTGTTTCATCGTCAATAAGAACGTCCGAGATATACAGTAATCCTGAAGTGCAGCATCGGAATCTATAACTAGTGTCACAGGAATGGTTCAAAACATAGTCAGTAAGAAGAGTCAGTCCTCTTTGCCTTATGTCGGCATTGTGCCTTTTGTATTTAATTCCGATGCAATTTCTGTGTTTCATCGTCAATAACATGGTCCAAGGGATACAGTAAACCTGGAGTGAAGCATCGGAATCTATAACTAGTGTCACAGGAATGATTCAAAACATAGACAATAAGAAGAGCAGTCTTCTTGTACTTAAGTCGACATTGTGCCTTTTCTACTTAATTCCGATGCAATTTCTGTGTTTCATCGTCAATAAGAAGGTCCGAGGGATACAATAAACCTGAAGTGAAGCATCGGAATCTATAACTAGTGTCACTGGAATGGTTCAAAACATAGTCAGTAAGAAGAGTCAGTCTTCTTGTACTTAAGTCCTCATTGTGCCTTTCCTATTTAATTCCCATGCAATTTCTGTGTTTCATCGTCAATAAGAAGGTCCAAGGGATACAGTAAACCTGGAGTGAAGCATCGGAATCTATAACTAGTGTCACAGGAATGATTCAAAACATAGTCAGTAAGAAGTGTCAGTCTTCTTGTACTTATTTCGGCATTGTGCCTTTTCTATTTAATTCCGATGCAATATCTGTGTTTCATCGTCAATAAGAAGGCCCAAGGGATACAGTAAACCTGAAGTGAAGCATCGGAATCTATAACTAGTGTCACAGGAATGGTTCAAAACATAGTCAGTAAGAAGCGTCAGTCTTCTTGTACTTAAGTCAGCATTGTGCCTTTTCTATTTAAATCTGTTTCAATTTCTGTGTTTCATCGTCAATAAGAAGGTCAAAGCGATACAGTAAACCTGGAGTGAAGCACCGGTATCTATAACTAGTGTCACAAGAATGGTTCAAAACATAGACTGTAACAAGAGTCAGTCTTCTTGTACTTTAGTCTCATTGTGCCTTTTGTATTTAATTCCGATGAAATTTCTGTGTTTCATCGTCAATAACAAGGTCCAAGGGATACAGTAGACCTGGAGTGAAGCATCGGTATCTATAACTAGTGTCACAGGAATGATTCAAAACATAGACAATAAGAAGAGCAGTCTTGTTTTACTTAAGTCGACATTGTGCCTTTTCTACTTAATTCCGATGCAATTTCTGTGTTTAATCGTCAATAAGACGGTCAGAGGGATACTGTAAACCTTAAGTGAAGCATCGGAATCTGTAACTAGTGTCACAGGAATGGATCAAAACATAGACAGTAGGAAGAGTCAGGCTTCTAGAACTTAAGTCGGCATTGTGCCCTTTCTATTTGATTCCGATGCAATTTCTGTGTTTCATCGTCAATAAGACGGTCAGAGGGATACTGTAAACCAGAAGTGAAGCATCGGAATCTATAACTATTATCACAGGAGTGGTTCAAAACATAGACAGTTGGAACAGTCAGTCTTCTTGTACTTCAGTCGGCGTAGTGTCTTTCGTATTTAATTCTGATGCAATTTCTGTGTTTTATCGTCAATAAGAAGGTCCGAGGTATACAGTAAACCTGAAGTGAAGCATCGGAATCTATAACTAGTGTCACAGGAATGGTTCAAAACATAGACTGTAAGAAGAGTCAGTCTTCTTGCACTTTAGTCGGCATTGTGCCTTTTGTATTTAATTCCGATGCAATTTCTGTGTTTCATCGTCAATAAGAAGGTCCAAGGGATACAGTAAACCTGGAGTGAAGCATCGGAATCTATAACTAGTGTCACAGGAATATTTCAAATCATAGTCAGTAAGAAGAGTCAGTCTTCTTGTCCTTAAGTCGGCATTGTGCCTTTTGTATTTAATTCCGATGCAATTTCTGTCTTTCATCGTCAATAAGAAGATCAGAGGGATACAGCAAACCTGAAGTGAAACATCGGAATCCAAAACTAGTGTCACAGAAATGGTTCAAAACATAGACAGTAGGAAGAGTCAATCTTCTTGTACTTAAGTCGGCATTTTGCCTTTTGAATTTAATTCCGATGCAATTTCTGTGTTTCATCGTCAATAAGAAGGTCCAAGGTATACAGTAAACCTGACGTGAAGCATCGTAATCTATAACTAGTGTCACAGGATTGGTTCGAAACATAGTCAGTTAGAAAAGTCAGTCTTCTTTTACTTAAGTCGGCATTGTGCCTTTTCTATTTAATTCCGATGCAAATTCTGTGTTTCATCGTCAATAAGAAGGTCCAAGGGATACAGTAAACCTGGAGTGAAGCATCGGAATCTATAACTAGTGTCACAGGAATGGTTCAAAACATAGACAATAAGAAGAGTCAGTCTTCTTGTACTTAAGTCGACATTGGGCCTTTTCTACTTAATTCCGATGCAATTTCTGTGTTTCATCGTCAATAAGAAGGTCCAAGGGATACAATAAACCTGAAGTGAAGCATCGGAATCTATAACTAGTGTCACAGGAATGGTTCAAAACTTAGTCAGTAAGAAGAGTCAGTCTTCTTGTTCTTAATTCCTCATTGTGCCTTTTGTATTTAATTCCGATGCTATTTCTGTGTTTCATCGTCAATATGAAGGTCAGAATGACACAGTAAACCTGAAATGAAGCATCGGAATCTATAGCTAGTGTCACTGGAATGGTTCAAAGCATAGTCAGTAAGAAGAGTCAGTTTTCTTGTCCTTAAGTCGGCATTGTGCCTTTTGTATTTAATTCCGATGCGATTACTGTGTTTCATAGTCAACAAGATGGTCCAAGGGATACAGTAAACCTGGAGTGAAGCATCGGAATCTATAACTAGTGTCGCAGGAATGGTTCAAAACATAGACAGTAAGAAGAGTCAGTCATCTTGTACTTAAGTCGGCATTGTGCCTTTTGTATTTAATTCCGATGCAATTTCTGTGTTTCATCGTCAATAAGAAGGTCCAAGGGATACAGTAAACCTCAAGTGAAGCATCGGAATCTTTAACTAGTGTCACAGGAATGGTTCAAAGCATAGTAAATAAGAAGCGTCAGTCTTCTTGTACATAAATCAGCATTGTGCCTTTTCTATTTAATTATGATTCAATTCCTGTGTTTCATCGTGAATAAGAAGGTCCAAGGGAAACAGTAAACCTGGAGTGAAGCACCGGAATCTATAACTAGTGTCACACGAATGGTCCCAAACATAGACTGTTAGAAGAGTCAGTCTTCTTGTACTTTAATCGGCATTGTGCCTTTTGTATTTAATTCCGATGCAATTTCTGTGTTTCATCGTCAATAAGAACGTCCGAGATATACAGTAATCCTGAAGTGCAGCATCGGAATCTATAACTAGTGTCACAGGAATGGTTCAAAACATAGTCAGTAAGAAGAGTCAGTCCTCTTTGCCTTATGTCGGCATTGTGCCTTTTGTATTTAATTCCGATGAAATTTCTGTGTTTCATCGTCAATAACATGGTCCAAGGGATACAGTAAACCTGGAGTGAAGCATCGGAATCTATAACTAGTGTCACAGGAATGATTCAAAACATAGACAATAAGAAGAGCAGTCTTCTTGTACTTAAGTCGACATTGTGCCTTTTCTACTTAATTCCGATGCAATTTCTGTGTTTCATCGTCAATAAGAAGGTCCGAGGGATACAATAAACCTGAAGTGAAGCATCGGAATCTATAACTAGTGTCACAGGAATGGTTCAAAACATAGTCAGTAAGAAGAGTCAGTCTTCTTGTACTTAAGTCCTCATTGTGCCTTTCCTATTTCATTCCGATGCAATTTCTGTGTTTCATCGTCAATAAGAAGGTCCAAGGGATACAGTAAACCTGGAGTGAAGCATCGGAATCTATAACTAGTGTCACAGGAATGATTCAAAACATAGTCAGTAAGAAGTGTCAGTCTTCTTGTACTTATTTCGGCATTGTGCCTTTTCTATTTAATTCCGATGCAATATCTGTGTTTCATCGTCAATAAGAAGGCCCAAGGGATACAGTAAACCTGAAGTGAAGCATCGGAATCTATAACTAGTGTCACAGGAATGGTTCAAAACATAGTCAGTAAGAAGCGTCAGTCTTCTTGTACTTAAGTCAGCATTGTGCCTTTTCTATTTAAATCTGTTGCAATTTCTGTGTTTCATCGTCAATAAGAAGGTCAAAGAGATACAGTAAACCTGGAGTGAAGCACCGGTATCTATAACTAGTGTCACAAGAATGGTTCAAAACATAGACTGTAACAAGAGTCAGTCTTCTTGTACTTTAGTCTCATTGTGCCTTTTGTATTTAATTCCGATGAAATTTCTGTGTTTCATCGTCAATAACAAGGTCCAAGGGATACAGTAAACCTGGAGTGAAGCATCGGAATCTATAACTAGTGTCACAGGAATGATTCAAAACATAGACAATAAGAAGAGCAGTCTTGTTTTACTTAAGTCGACATTGTGCCTTTTCTACTTAATTCCGATGCAATTTCTGTGTTTCATCGTCAATAAGACGGTCAGAGGGAAACTGTAAACCTTAAGTGAAGCATCGGAATCTGTAACTAGTGTCACAGGAATGGATCAAAACATAGACAGTAGGAAGAGTCAGGCTTCTAGAACTTAAGTCGACATTGTGCCCTTTCTATTTGATTCCGATGCAATTTCTGTGTTTCATCGTCAATAAGACGGTCAGAGGGATACTGTAAACCAGAAGTGAAGCATCGGAATCTATAACTATTATCACAGGAGTGGTTCAAAACATAGACAGTTGGAACAGTCAGTCTTCTTGTACTTCATTCGGCGTTGTGTCTTTCGTATTTAATTCTGATGCAATTTCTGTGTTTTATCGTCAATAAGAAGGTCCGAGGTATACAGTAAACCTGAAGTGAAGCATCGGAATCTATAACTAGTGTCACAGGAATGGTTCAAAACATAGACTGTTAGAAGAGTCAGTCTTCTTGTACTTTAATCGGCATTGTGCCTTTTGTATTTAATTCCGATGCAATTTCTGTGTTTCATCGTCAATAAGAAGGTCCAAGGGATACAGTAAAGCTCAAGTGAAGCATCGGAATCTTTAACTAGTGTCACAGGAATGGTTCAAAGCATAGTAAATAAGAAGCGTCAGTCTTCTTGTACATAAATCAGCATTGTGCCTTTTCTATTTAATTATGATTCAATTCCTGTGTTTCATCGTCAATAAGAAGGTCCAAGGGAAACAGTAAACCTGGAGTGAAGCACCGGAATCTATAACTAGTGTCACACGAATGGCCCAAAACATAGACTGTTAGAAGAGTCAGTCTTCTTGTACTTTAATCGGCATTGTGCCTTTTGTATTTAATTCCGATGCAATTTCTGTGTTTCATCGTCAATAAGAAGGTCCAAGGTATACAGTAAACCTGACGTGAAGCATCGTAATCTATAACTAGTGTCACAGGATTGGTTCGAAACATAGTCAGTTAGAAAAGTCAGTCTTCTTTTACTTAAGTCGGCATTGTGCCTTTTCTATTTAATTCCGATGCAAATTCTGTGTTTCATCGTCAATAAGAAGGTCCAAGGGATACAGTAAACCTGGAGTGAAGCATCGGAATCTATAACTAGTGTCACAGGAATGGTTCAAAACATAGACAATTAGAAGAGTCAGTCTTCTTGTACTTAAGTCGACATTGGGCCTTTTCTACTTAATTCCGATGCAATTTCTGTGTTTCATCGTCAATAAGAAGGTCCAAGGGATACAATAAACATGAAGTGAAGCATCGGAATCTATAACTAGTGTCACAGGAATGGTTCAAAACTTAGTCAGTAAGAAGAGTCAGTCTTCTTGTTCTTAATTCCTCATTGTGCCTTTTGTATTTAATTCCGATGCTATTTCTGTGTTTCATCGTCAATATGAAGGTCAGAATGACACAGTAAACCTGAAATGAAGCATCGGAATCTATAGCTAGTGTCACTGGAATGGTTCAAAGCATAGTCAGTAAGAAGAGTCAGTTTTCTTGTCCTTAAGTCGGCATTGTGCCTTTTGTATTTAATTCCGATGCGATTACTGTGTTTCATAGTCAACAAGATGGTCCAAGGGATACAGTAAACCTGGAGTGAAGCATCGGAATCTATAACTAGTGTCGCAGGAATGGTTCAAAACATAGACAGTAAGAAGAGTCAGTCATCTTGTACTTAAGTCGGTATTGTGCCTTTTGTATTTAATTCCGATGCAATTTCTGTGTTTCATCGTCAATAAGAAGGTCCAAGGGATACAGTAAACCTCAAGTGAAGCATCGGAATCTTTAACTAGTGTCACAGGAATGGTTCAAAGCATAGTAAATAAGAAGCGTCAGTCTTCTTGTACATAAATCAGCATTGTGCCTTTTCTATTTAATTATGATTCAATTCCTGTGTTTCATCGTCAATAAGAAGGTCCAAGGGATACAGTAAACCTGGAGTGAAGCATCGGAATCTATAACTAGTGTCACAGGAATGGTTCAAAACATAGACAATAAGAAGAGTCAGTCTTCTTGTACTTAAGTCGACATTGGGCCTTTTCTACTTAATTCCGATGCAATTTCTGTGTTTCATCGTCAATAAGAAGGTCCAAGGGATACAATAAACCTGAAGTGAAGCATCGGAATCTATAACTAGTGTCACAGGAATGGTTCAAAACTTAGTCAGTAAGAAGAGTCAGTCTTCTTGTCCTTAATTCCTCATTGTGCCTTTCCTATTTAATTCCGAAGCAATTTCTGTGTTTCATCGTCAATAAGAAGGTCAGAGGGATACAGTAAACCTGAAGTATAGCATCGGAATCTATAGCTAGTGTCACTGGAATGGTTCAAAACATAGTCAATAAGAAGAGTCAGTATTCTTGTCCTTAAGTCGGCATTGTGCCTTTTGTATTTAATTCCGATGCAATTTCTGTGTTTCATAGTCAACAAGAAGGTCCAAGGGATACAGTAAACCTGGAGTGAAACATCGGAATCTATAACTAGTGTCACAGGAATGGTTCAAATCATAGACAGTAAGAAGAGTCAGTCCTCTTGTACTTAGGTCGGCATTGTGCCTTTTGTATTTAATTCCGATGCAATTTCTGTGTTTCATCGTCAATAAGAAGGTCCAAGGGATACAGTAAACCTCAAGTGAAGCATCGGAATCTTTAACTAGTGTCACAGGAATGGTTCAAAGCATATTCAGTAAGAAGCGTCAGTTTTCCTATACTTAAGTCGGAATTGTGCCTTTTCTATTTAATTATGTTGCAATTCCTGTGTTTCATCGTCAATAAGAAGGTCCAAGGGAAACAGTAAACCTGGAGTGATGCAACGGAATCTATAACTAGTGTCACAGGAATGGTTCAAAACATAGACTGTTAGAAGAGTCAGTCTTCTTGTACTTTAGTCGGCATTATGCCTTTTGTATTTAATTCCGATGCAATTTCTGTGTTTCATCGTCAATAAGAAGGTCCAAGGGATACAGTAAACCTGGAATGAAGCGTCGGAATCAATAACTAGTGTCACAGGAATGGATCATAACATAGACAGTAAGAAGAGTCAGTCTTCTTTTACTTAATTCTGCATTGTGCCTTTTGTATTTAATTCCGATGCACTTTCTGTGTTTCATCGTCAATAAGAAGATCCAAGGGATACAGCAAACCTGAAGTGAAGCATCGGAATTTATAACTAGTGTCACAGGAATGGATCAAAACATAGTCAGTAAGAAGAGTCAGTCTTCTTGTACTTAAGTCCGAATTTAGATTTTGGATTTAATTCCGATGCAATTTCTGTGTTTCATCGTCAATAAGAAAGACCAAGGGATACAGTAAACCTGGTGTGTAGCATCGGAATCTATAACTAGTGTCACAGGGATGGTTCAAAACATAGACAGTAATAAGAGTCAGTCTTCTTGTACTTAAGTCGGCATTGTGCCTTTTGTATTTAATTCCGATGCAATATCTGTGTTTCATCGTCAGTAAGAAGGTCAGAGGGGTACTGTAATCCTAAAGTGAAGCATCGGAATCTATAACAAGTGTCACAGGAATGGTTCAAAGCATAGTCAGTAAGAGTAGTCAGTCTTCTTGTACTTAAGTCATCATTGTGCATTATCTATTTAATTCGGATGCAAGTTCTGTGTTTCATCGTCAATAAGAAGGTCCAAGGGATACACTAAACCTGGAGAGAAGCATTGGAATCTATAACTAGTGTCACAGGAATGGTTTAAATCATAGACGGTAAGAAGAGTCAGACTTCTTTCACTTAAGTCGGCATTGTGCCTTTTTTATTTAATTCCGATGCAATTTCTGTGTTTCATCGACTATAAGAAGGTCCAAGGGATACAGTAAACCTGGAGTGAAGCATCGGAGTCTATAACTAGTGTCACAGGATTGGTTCTAAAATAGACAGTAAGAAGAGTCAGTCTTCTTGTACTTAATTCGGCATTGTGTATTTTGTATTTAATTGCGATGCAATTTTTGTGTTTCATCGTCAATACGAAGGTCAGAGGGATACAGTAAACCTGAAGTGAAGCATCGGAATCCATAACTAGTGTCACAGGAATGGTTCAAAACATAGTCAGTAAGAAGAGTCAGTCTTCTTGTACTTAAGTCGGCATTGTGCCTTTTGTATTTCATTCCGATGCAATTTCTGTGTTTCATCGTCAATACGAATGTCCAATGGATACAGTAAACCTGGAGTGAAGCATCGGAATCTATAACTAGTATCACAGGAATGGTTCAAAACATAGACAGTAGGAAGAGTCAGGCTTCTAGAACTTAAGTCGGCATTGTGCCCTTTCTATTTGATTCCGATGCAATTTCTGTGTTTCATCGTCAATAAGACGGTCAGAGGGATACAGTAAACCTGAAATGAAGCAAGGGAATCTATAACTAGTGTCACAGGAATGGTTCAAAACATAGACAGTTGGAACAGTCTGTCTTCTCGTACTTAAGTCGGCATTGTGCCTTTTGTATTTAATTCCGATGCAATCTCTGTGTTTCATCGTCAATAAGAAGTTCCAAAAGGAACAGTAAACCTGAAGTGAAGCATCGGAATCTATAACTAGTGTCACAGGAATGGTTCAAAACATAGACAGTAAGAAGAGTCAGTCTTCTGGTCCTTAAGTCGGCATTGTGCCTTTTGTATTTAATTCCGATGCAATTTCTGTGTTTCATCGGCAATAAGAACAGATGGATACAGTAAACCTGAAGTGAAGCATCGGAATCTATAACTAGTGTCACAGGAATGGTTCAAAACATAGACAGTAGGAAGAGTCAGTCTTCTTGTAGTTAAGTCGGCACTGTGCCTTTTGTATTCAATTCCGATGCAAATTCTGTGTTTCATCGTCAATAAGAAGATCAGAGGGATACAGTAAACCTGAAGTGAAGCATCGGAATTTATAACTAGTGTCACAGGAATGGTTCAAAACATAGTCAGTAAGAAGAGTCAGTCTTCTTGTACTTAAGTCGGCATTGTGCCTTTTGTATTTAATTCCGATGCAATTTCTGTGTTTCATCGTCAATAAGAAGGACCAAGGGTTACAGTAAACCTGGAGTGAAGCATCGGAATCTATAACTAGTGTCACAGGGATGGTTCAAATCATAGACAGTAAGAAGAGTCAGACTTCTTGTACTTTAGTCTGCATTGTGCCTTTTGTATTTAATTCCGATGCAATTTCTGTGTTTCATCGTCAATAAGAAGGTCAGAGGGATACAGTAATCCTGAAGTGAAGCATCGGAATCAATAACTAGTGTCACAGGAATGGTTCAAAACATAGTCAGTAAGAAGAGTCAGTCTTCTAGTACTTAAGTTATCATTGTGCATTTTCTATTTAATTCTGATGCAATTTCTGTGTTTCATCGTCAATACGAAGGTCCAAGCGATACAGTAAACCTGGAGTGAAGCATCGGAATCTATAACTAGTGTCACAGGAAAGGTTCAAAACATAGTCAGTATGAAGAGTCAGTCCTCTTGTACTTATGCTGGCATTGTGCCTTTCGTATTTAAATCAGATGCAATTTCTGTGTTTCACCGGCAATAAGAAGGTCAGAGGGATACAGTAAACCTAAAGTCAAGCATCGGAATCTATAACTGGTGTCACAGGAATGGTTCAAACATAGACAGTAGGAAGAGTCAGTCTTCTTGTACTTAATTCGGCAATGTGCCTTTTGTATTTAATTCCGATGCAATCTCTGTGTTTCATCGTCAATAAGAAGGTCCAAAAGAAACAGTAAACCTGAAGTGAAGCATCGGAATCTATAACTAGTGTCACAGGAATGGTTCAAAACATAGACAGTAAGAAGAGTCAGTCTTCTGGTCCTTAAGTCGGCATTGTGCCTTTTTTATTTAATTCCGATGCAATTTCTGTGTTTCATCGGCAATAAGGTCAGAGGAATACAGTAAACCTGAAGTGAAGCATCGGAATCTATAACTAGTGTCACAGGAATGGTTCAAAACATAGACAGTAGGAAGAGTCAGTCTTCTTGTACTTAAGTCGGCATTGTGCCTTTTGTATTTAATTCTGATGCAATTTCTGTGTTTCATCGTCAATAAGAAGATCAGAGGGATACAGTAAACCTGAAGTGAAGCATCGGAATCTAAAACTAGAGTCACAGGAATGGTTCAAAGCATTGAGAGTAGGAAGAGTCAGTCTTCTTGTACTTAAGTCGGCATTGTGCCCTTTGTATTTAATTCCGATGCAATTTCTGTGTTTCATCGTCAATAAGAAGGTCCAAGGGATACAGTAAACCTGGAGTGAAGCATCGGAATATATAACTAGTGTCACAGGAATGGTTCAAAACATAGACAATAAGAAGAGTCAGTCTTCTTGTACTTAAGTCGACATTGTGCCTTTTCTACTTAATTCCGATGCAATTTCTGTGTTTCATCGTCAATAAGAATGTCCAAGGGATACAATAAACCTGAAGTGAAGCATTGGAATCTATAACTAGTGTCACAGGAATGGTTCAAAACTTAGTCAGTAAGAAGAGTCAGTCTTCTTGTTCTTAATTCCTCATTGTGCCTTTCCTATTTAATTCCGATGCAATTTCTGTGTTTCATCGTCAATAAGAAGGTCAGAGGGATACAGTAAACCTGAAGTGTAGCATCGGAATCTATAGCTAGTGTCACTGGAATGGTTCAAAACATAGTCCATAAGAAGAGTCAGTCTTCTTGTCCTTAAGTCGGCATTGTGAGTTTTGTATTTAATTCCGATGCAATTTCTGTGTTTCATAGTCAACAAGAAGGTCCAAGGGATACAGTAAACCTGGAGTGAATCATCGGAATCTATAACTAGTGTCACAGGAATGGTTCAAAACATAGACAGTAAGAAGAGTCAGTCTTCTTGTACTTAGGTCGGCATTGTGCCTTTTGTATTTAATTCCGATGCAATTTCTGTGTTTCATCGTCAATAAGAAGGTCCAAGGGATACAGTGAACCTCAAGTGAAGCATCGGAATCTTTAACTAGTGTCACAGGAATGGTTCAAAACATATTCAGTAAGAAGCGTCAGTTTTCCTATACTTAAGTCGTAATTGTGCCTTTTCTATTTAATTATGATGCAATTCCTGTGTTTCATCGTCAATAAGAAGGTCCAAGGGAAACAGTAAACCTGGAGTGAAGCCACGGAATCTATAACTAGTGTCACAGGATTGGTTCAAATCATAGACAGTTGGAACAGTCTGTCTTCTCGTACTTAAGTCGGCATTGTGCCTTTTGTATTTAATTCCGATGCAATCTCTGTGTTTCATCGTCAATGAGAAGGTCCAAAAGAAACAGTAAACCTGAAGTGAAGCATCGGAATCTATAACTAGTGTCACAGGAATGGTTCAAAACATAGACAGTAAGAAGAGTCAGTCTTCTGGTCCTTAAGTCGGCATTGTGCCTTTTGTATTTAATTCCGATGCAATTTCTGTGTTTCATCGTCAATAAGAAGGACCAAGGGTTACAGTAAACATGGAGTGAAGCATCGGAATCTATAACTAGTGTCACAGGAAAGGTTCAAAACATAGTCAGTATGAAGAGTCAGTCTTCTTGTACTTAAGTTGGCATTGTGCCTTTCGTATTTAAATCAGATGCAATTTCTGTGTTTCACCGGCAATAAGAAGGTCAGAGGGATACAGTAAACCTGAAGTCAAGCATCGGAATCTATAACTGGTGTCACAGGAATGGTTCAAACATAGACAGTAGGAAGAGTCAGTCTTCTTGTACTTAGGTCGGCATTGTGCCTTTTGTATTTAATTCCGATGCAATTTCTGTGTTTCATCGTCAACAAGAAGGCCTAAGGGATACAGTAAACCTGGAGTGAAGCATCGGAATCTATAACTAGTGTCACAGGAATGGTTCAAACACAGACAATAAGAAGAGTCAGTCTTCTTGTACTTAAGTCGACATTGTGCCTTTCCTATTTAATTCCGATGCAATTTCTGTGTTTCATCGTCAATAAGAAGGTCTAAGGGGTACAGTAAACCTGAAGTGAAGCATCGGAATCTAAAACTAGTGTCACAGGAATGGTTCAAAACATTGAGAGTAGGAAGAGTCAGTCTTCTTGTACTTAAGTCGGCATTGTGCCTTTTGTATTTAATTCCGATGCAATTTCTGTGTTTCATCGTCAATAAGAAGGTCCACAGTATACAGTAATCCTGAAGTGAAGCATCGGAATCTATAACTAGTGTCACAGGAATGGTTCAAAACATAGTCAGTAAGAAGATTCAGTCTTCTAGTACTTAAGTCATGATTGTGCATTTTCTATTTAATTCTGATGAAATTTCTGTGTTTCATCGTCAATACGAAGGTCCAAGGGATACAGTATACCTGGAGTGAAGCATCGGAATCTATAACTAGTGTCACAGGAAAGGTTCAAAACATAGTCAGTAAGAAGAGTCAGTCTTCTTGTACTTAAGTTGGCATTGTGCCTTTCGTATTTAAATCAAATGCAATTTCTGTGTTTCACCGCAATAAGAAGGTCAGAGGGATACAGTAAACCTGAAATCAAGCATCGGAATCTATAACTGGTGTCACAGGAATGGTTTAAACATAGACAGTAGAAAGAGTCAGTCTTCTTGTACTTAAATCGGCATTGTGCCTTTTGTATTTAATTCCGATGCAATTTCTGTGTTTCATCGTCAATAAGAAGATCAGAGGGATACAGTAAACGTGAAGTGAAGCATCGGAAGTTAAAACTAGTGTCACAGGAATGGTTCAAAACTTTGAGAGTAGGAAGAGTCAGTCTTCTTGTACTTAAGTCGGCATTGTGCCTCTTGTATTTAATTCCGATGCAATTTCTGTGTTTCATCGTCAATAAGAAGGTCCACGTTATACAGTTAACCTGATGTGAAGCATCGTAATCTATAACTAGTGTCACAGGAATGGTTCAAAACATAGTCAGTAAGAAGAGTCAGTCTTCTTGTACTTAAGTCCTCATTGTGCCTTTCCTATTTATTTCCGATGCAATTTCAGTGTTTCATCGTCAATAAGAAGGTCCAAGGGATACAGTAAACCTGGAGTGAAGCTTCGGAATCTATTACTAGTGTCACAGGAATGGTTCAAAACATTGACTGTTAGAAGAGTCAGTCTTCTTGTACTTTAGTCGGCATTGTGCCTTTTGTATTTAATTCCGATGCAATTTCTGTGTTTCATCGTCAATACGAAGGTCCAAGGGATACAGTAAACCTGGAGTGAAGAATCGGAATCTATAACTAGTGTCACAGGAATGGATCAAAACATTGACAGTAAGAAGAGTCAGTCTTCTTGTGCTTAATTCTGCATTGTGCCTTTTGTATTTAATTCCGATGCAATCTTAGTGTTTCATCGTCAATAAGAAGATCCAAGGGATACAGTAAACCTGAAGTGAAGCATCGATATTTATAACTACTGTCACAGGAATGGATCAAAACATAGTCAGTAAGAAGAGTCAGTCTTCTTGTACATAAGTCGGCATTGTGCCTTTTGTATTTAATTCCGGTACAATATCTGTGTTTCATCGTCAATAAGAAGGTCCAAGGGAAAAAGTATTACTGAAGTGAAGCATCGGTATCTATAACTAGTGTCACAGGAATGGTTCTAAGCATAGACAGTAAGAAGAGTCAGTCTTCTTGTACTTAAGGCTTCATTGTGCCTTTTGCATTTAATTAAGATGCAATTTCTGTGTATCATCGTCAACAAGAAGGTCAGAGGGATACAGTAAACCAGAAGTGAAGCATCGGAATCCATAAATAGTGTCAAAGGAATGGTTCAAGACATAGACAGTAAGAAGCGTCAGTCTTCTTGTACTTAAGTCGGCATTGTGCCTTTTCTATATAATTCCGATGTAATTTCTGTGTTTAATCGTCAATAAGAAGGTCAGAGGGATACAGTAAACCTGGAGTGAAGCATCGGAATCTATAACTAGTGTCACAGTAATTGCTCAAAACATAGACAGTAGGAAGAATCAGACGTCTTGTACTTAAGTCGGCATTGTGCCTTTTGTATTTAATCCCGATGCCATTTCTGTGTTTCATCGGCAACAAGAAGGTCCAAGGGATACAGTAAACCTGAAGTGAAGCATCGGAATGTATAACTATTGTCACAGGAATGGTTCAAAGTATAGACAGTAAGAAGAGTCAGTCTTCTTGTACTTAAGTCTGCATTGTGCCTTTTGTATTTAATTCCGATGCAATTTCTGTGATTCATCGTCAATAAGAATTTCCAAGGGAAAAAGTAATACTGAAGTGAAGCATCGGAATCTATAACTAGTGTCACAGGAATAGTTCAAAACATAGTCAGTAAGAAGAGTCAGTCTTCTTGTCCTTAAGTCGGCATTGTGCCTTTTCTATTTAATTCCGATGCAATTTCTGTGTTTCATCGTCAATAAGAAGATCCAAGGGATCCAGTAAACCTGGAGTGAAGCATCGGAATCTATAACTAGTGTCACAGGAATGGTTCATAACATAGACAGTAAGAAGAGTCAGTCTCCTTGTACTTAGGTCGACATTGTGCCTTTTCTATTTAATTCCGATGCAATTTCTGTGTTTCATCGTCAATACGAAGGTCGGAGGGATACAATAAACCTGAAGTAAAGCATCGGAATCTATAACTAGTGTCACAGGAATGGTTCAAAACATAGTCAGTAAGAACAGTCAGTCTTCTTGTCC
This sequence comes from Schistocerca serialis cubense, assembly GCF_023864345.2. Classification (NCBI taxonomy): domain Eukaryota; kingdom Metazoa; phylum Arthropoda; class Insecta; order Orthoptera; family Acrididae; genus Schistocerca; species Schistocerca serialis. The sequence continues at coordinate 1,089,393,679 of NC_064640.1, read as the reverse complement.
TTAAGTCGGCATTGAGCCTTTTGTATTTAATTCCGATGCAATTTCTGTGTTTCATCGTCAATAAGAAGGTCCAAGGGATACAGTAAACCTGGAGTGTAACATCGGAATCTATAACTAGTGTCACAGGAATGGTTCAAACTTAGACAGTAAGAAGAGTCAGTCTTCGTGTACTTAAGTCGGCATTTTGCCTTTTGTATTTCATTCCGATGCAATTTCATTGTTTCATCGTCAATAAGAAGGTCCAAGGGATACAGTAAACCTGGAGTGTAGCATCGGAATCTATAACTAGTGTCACAGGAATGGTTCAAAACACAGACAATGAGAAGAGTCAGTCATCTTGTACTTAAGTCGGCATGTGCCTTTTCTATTTAATTCCGATACAAATTCTTTGTTTCATCGTCAATAAGAAGGCCCAAGGGATACAGTAAACCTGGAGTGAAATATCGGAATCAATAACTAGTGTCACAGGAATGGTTCAAACATAGACAATAAGAAGCGTCATTCTTCTTGTACTTAAGTCGACATTGTGCCTTTCCTATTTAATTCCGGTGCAATTTCTGTGTTTCATCGTCAATAACAAGGTCTAAGGGATACAGTAAACCTGAAGTGAAGCATCGGAATCTAAAACTAGTGTTCAAAACATTGAGAGTAGGAAGAGTCAGTCTTCTTGTACTTAAGTCGGCATTGTGGCTTTTGTATTTAATTCCGATGCAATTTCTGTGTTTCATCGTCAATAAGAAGGTCCACGGTATACAGTAATCCTGAAGTGAAGCATCGGAATCTATAACTGGTGTCACAGGAATGGTTCAAAGCATAGTCAGTAAGAAGAGTCAGTCTTCTAGTACTTAAGTCATTATTGTGCATTTTCTATTTAATTCTGTTGCAATTTCTGTGTTTCATCGTCAATACGAAGGTCCAAGTGATACAGTAAACCTGGAGTGAAGCATCGGAATCTATAACTAGTGTCACAGGAAAGGTTCAAAACATAGTCAGTAGGAAGAGTCAGTCTTCTTGTACTTATGTTGGCATTGTGCATTTCGTATTTAAATCAGATGCAATTTCTGTGTTTCACCGGCTATAAGAAGTTCAGAGGGATACAGTAAACCTGAAGTCAAGCATCGGAATATATAACTGGTGTCACAGGAATGGTTCAAACACAGACAGTAGAAAGAGTCAGTCTTCTTGTACTTAAGTCGGCATTGTGCCTTTTGTATTTAAATCCGATGCAATTTCTGTGTTTCATCGTCAATAAGAAAATCAGAGGGATACAGTAAACCTGAAGTGAAGCATCGGATTCTAAAACTAGTGTCACAGGAATGGTTCAAGACATTGAGAGTAGGAAGAGTCAGTCTTCTTGTACTTAAGTCGGCATTTTGCCTTTTCTATTTAATTCCGATGCAATTTCTGTGTTTCATCGTCAATAAGGGCAGAGGAATACAGTAAACCTGAAGTGAAGCATCGGAATCTATAACTAGTGTCACAGGAATGGTTCAAAACATAGACAGTAGGAAGAGTCAGTCTTCTTGTAATTAAGTCGGCATTGTGCCTTTTGTATTTAATTCCGATTCAATTTCTGTGTTTCATCGGCAATAAGGGCAGAGGAATACAGTAAACCTGAAGTGAAGCATCGGAATCTATAACTAGTGTCACAGGAATGGTTCAAAACATAGACAGTAGGAAGAGTCAGTCTTCTTGTACTTAAGTCGGCATTGTGCTTTTTGTATTTAATTCCGATGCAATTTCTGTGTTTCATCGTCAATAAGAAGGCCCAAATGATACAGTAAACCTGGAGTGAAGCATCGGAATCTATAACTAGTGTCACAGGAATGGTTCAAACATAGACAATTAGAAGAGTCAGTCTTCTTGTACTTAAGTCGACATTGTGCCTTTCCTATTTAATTCCGATGCAATTTCTGTGTTTCATCGTCAATAAGAAGGTCTAAGGGATTCAGTAAACCTGGAGTGAAGCATCGGAATCTATTACTAGTGTAAATGGAATGGTTCAAATCATAGACAGTAAGAAGAGTCAGTCTTCTTGTACTTAAGTCGGCGTTGTGCCTTTTCTATTTGATTCCGATGCAATTTCTGTGTTTCATCGTTAATAAGAAGGCCCAAGGGATACAGTAAACCTGGAGTGAAGCATCGGAATCTATAACTAGTGTCACAGGAATGGTTCAAACATAGACAATAAGAAGAGTCAGTCTTCTTGTACTTAAGTCGACATTGTGCCTCTTCTACTTAATTCCGATGCAATTTCTGTGTTACATCGTCAATAAGAAGGTCAAATGGATACAATAAACCTGAAGTGAAGCATCGGAATCTATAACTAGTGTCACATGAATGGTTCAAAACATATTCAGTAAGAAGGGTCAGTCTTCTTGTACTTAAGTCCTCATTGTGCCTTTCCTATTTAATTCCGATGCAATTTCTGTGTTTCATCGTCAATAAGAAGGTCCAAGGGATACAGTAAACCTGGAGTGAAGCATCGGAATCTATTACTAGTGTCAATGGAATGGTTCAAAACATAGACAGTAAGAAAATTCAGTCTACTTGTACTTAAGTCGGCATTGTGCCTTTTGTATTTAATTCCGATGCAATTTCTGTGTATCATCGTCAATAAGATGGTCCAAGGGATACACTAAACCTCAAGTGAAGCATCGGAATCTTTAACTAGTGTCACAGAAATGGTTCAAAACATAGTAAATAAGAAACGTCAGTCTTCTTGTACTTAAATCGGCATTGTGCCTTTTCTATTTAATTATGATGCAATTCCAGTGTTTCATCGTCAATAAGAAGGTCCCAGGGAAACAGTAAACCTGGAGTGAAGCACTGGAATCTATAACTACTGTCACAGGAATGGTTCGAAACATTGACTGTTAGAAGAGTCAGTCTTCTTGTACTTTAGTCGGCATTGTGCCTTATGTATTTAATTCCGATGCAATTTCTGTGTTTCATCGTCAATAAGAAGGTCCAAGGGATACAGTAAACGTGGAGTGAAGAATCGGAATCTATAACTAGTGTCACAGGAATGGATCAAAACATTGACAGTAAGAAGAGTCAGTCTTCTTGTACTTAATTCTGCATTGTGCCTTTTGTATTTAATTCCGATGCAATCTCTGTGTTTCATCGTCAATAAGAAGATCCAAGGGATACACTAAACCTGAAGTGAAGCATCGATATTTATAACTAGTGTCACAGGAATGGATCAAAACATAGTCAGTAAGAAGAGTCAGTCTTCTTGTACTTAAGTCGGCAGTGTGCCTTTTGTGTTTAATTGTGATACAATATCTGTGTTTCATCGTCAATAAGAAGTTCAGAGGGATACAGTAATCCTAAAGTGAAGCATTGGAATCTATAACTAGTGTCACAGGAATGGTTCAAAGCATAGTCAGTAAGAATAGTCAGTCTTCTTGTACTTAAGTCATCATTGTGCATTTTCTATTTAATTCGGATGCTATTTCTGTGTTTCATCGTCAATAAGAAGGTCCAAGGGATACAGTAAACCTGGAGTGAAGCATCGGAATCCATAACTAGTGTCACAGGAATGGTTCAAATCATAGACAGTAAGAAGCGTCAGTCTTCTTCTACTTAAGTCGGCATTGTGCCTTTTCTATATAATTCCGATGCATTTTCTGTGTTTGTTCGTCAATAAGAATGTCAGAGGGATACAGTAAACCTGGAGTGAAGCATCGGAATCTATTACCAGTGTCACAGTAATGGCTCAAAACATAGACAGTAGGAAGAATCAGACGTCTTGTACTTAAGTCGGCATTGTGCCTTTTGTATTTAATCCCGATGCAATTTCTGTGTTTCATCGGCAACAAGAAAGTCCAAGGGATACAGTAAACCTGAAGTGAAGCATCAAAATGTATAACTAGTGTCACAGGAATAGTTCAAAGCATAGTCAGTAAGAAGAGTCAGTCTTCTTATCCTTAAGTCGGCATTGTGCCTTTTCTATTTAATTCCGATGCAATTTCTGTGTTTCATCGTCAATAAGAAGGACCAAGGGATCCAGTAAACCTGGAGTGAAGCATCGGAATCTATAACTAGTGTCACAGGAATGGTTCATAACATGCTCAGTAAGAGGAGTCAGTCTCCTTGTACTTAAGTCGACATTGTGCCTTTCTATTTAATTCCGATGCAATTTCTGTGTTTCATCGTCAATACGAAGGTCGGAGGTATACAACAAACCTGAAGTAAAGCATCGGAATCTATAACTAGTGTCACAGGAATGGTTCAAAACATAGTCAGTAAGAACAGTCAGTCTTCTTGTCCTTAAGTCGGCATTGTGCCTTTTGTATTTAATTCCGATGCAATTTCTGTGTTTCATCGTCAACAAGAAGGTCCAAGGGATACAGTAAACCTGGAGTGTAACATCGTAATCTATAACTAGTGTCACAGGAATGGTTGAAAACATAGACAGTAAGAAGAGTCAGTCTTCGTGTACTTAAGTCGGCATTTTGCATTTTTTAATTAATTCCGATGCAATTTCTGTGTTTCATCGTCAATAAGAAGGTCCAAGGGATACAGTAAACCTCAAGTGAAGCATCGGAATCTATAACTAGTGTCACAGGAATGGTTCAAATCATAGTCAGTTGGAAGAGTCGGTCTTCATGTACTTAAGTCGGCATTGTGCCTTTTGTATTTAATTCCGATGCAATTTCTGTGTTTCATCGTCAATAAGAAGGTCCAAGGGATACAGTAAACGTGAAGTGAAGCATCGTAATCTATAACTAGTGTCACAGGAATGGTTGAAAACATAGACAGTAGGAAGAGTCAGTCTTCTTGTATTTAAGTCGCCATTGTGCCTTTTATATTTAATTCCGATGCAATTTCAGTGTTTCATCGTCAATAAGAAGGTCCAAAGGATACAGTAAATCTGAAGTGAAGCATCGGAATCTATAACTAGTGTCACAGGAATGGTTCAAAACATAGGCAGTAAGAAGAGTCAGTCTTCTTGTACTTAAGTCGGCATAGTGCCTTTTGTATTTAATTCCGATGCAATTTCTGTGTTTCATCGTCAATAAGAAGGTCAGAGGGATACAATAAACCTGAAGTGAAGCATCGGAATCTATAACTAGTGTCACAGGAATGGTTCAAACATAGTCAGTAAGAAGAGTCAGTCTTCTTGTCCTTAAGTCGGCATTGTGCCTATTGTATTTAATTCCGATGCAATTTCTGTGTTTCATCGTCAATAAGAAGGACCAAGGGATACAGTAAACCTCGAGTGTAGCATCGGAATCTATAACTAGTGTCACAGGAATGGTTCAAAACATAGACAGTAAGAAGAGTCAGTCTTCGTGTACTGAAGTCGGCATTTTGCCTTTTTTATTTAATTCCGATGCAATTTCTGTGTTTCATCGTCAATAATAAGGTCCAAGGGATACAGTTAACCTGAAGTGAAGCATCGAAATCTATATCTAGTGTCACAGGAATGGTTCAAAACATAGACAGTAAGAAGAGTCAGTCTTCGTGTACTTAAGTCGGCACTTTGCCTTTTTTATTTAATTCCGATGCAATTTCTGTGTTTCATCGTCAATAATAGGGTCCTAGGGATACAGTAATTCTGAAGTGAAGCATCGGAATCTATATCTAGTATCACAGGAATGGTTCAAAACATAGACAGTAGGAAGACTCAGTCTTCTTGTACTTAAGTCGGCATTGAGCCTTTTGTATTTGATTCCGAAGCAATATCTGTGTTTCATCGGCAATAAGGTCCAAGGGATACAGTAAACTTGAGTGAATCATCGGAATCCATAACTAGTGTTACAGGAATGGTTCAAATCATAGACAGTAAGAAGAGTCAGCCTCCTTTTACTTAAGTCGGCATTGTGCCTTTTGTACTGAATTCCAATGCAATTTCTGTGTTTCATCGTCAATAAGATGGTCCAAGGGATACAGTAAACCTGAAGTGAAGCTTCGGAATCTATAACTAGTGTCACAGGAATGGTTCAAAACATAGACAGTAGGAAGAGTCAGGCTTCTAGTACTTAAGTCGGCATTGTGCCTTTTCTATTTGATTCCGATGCAATTTCTGTGTTTCATCGTCAATAAGACGGTCAGATGGATACAGTAAACCTGAAGTGAAGCATCGGAATCTATAACTAGTGTCACAGGAATGGTTCAAAACATAGACAGTTGGACCTGTCAGTCTTCTGGTACTTAAGTCGGCGTTGTGTCTTTTGTATTTAATTCCGATGCAATTTCTGTGTTTCATCGTCAATAAGAAGGTCCAAGGAATACAGTAATCCTGGAGAGAAGCATCGGAATCTATAACTAGTGTCACAGTAATGGTTCAAAACATAGACAGTAGGAAGAATCAGACGTCTTGTACTTAAGTCGGCATTGTGCCTTTTGTATTTAATCCCAATGCAATGTCTGTGTTTCATCGGCCACAAGAAGGTCCAAGGGATACAGTAAACCTGAAGTGAAGCATCGGAATCTATAACTAGTGTCAAAGGAATGGTTCAAAGTATAGACAGTAAGAAGATTCAGTCTTCTTGTACTTAAGTCTGCATTGTTCCTTTTGTATTTAATTCCGATGCAATTTCTGTGATTCATCGTCAATAAGAAGGCCCAAGGGCTACAGTAAACCTGAAGTGAAGCATCGGACTCTATAACTAGTTTCACAGAAATGGTTCAAAACATAGACAATAGGAAGAGTCAGTCTTCTTGTACTGAAGTCGGCATTGTGCCTTTTGTATTTAATTCCGATGCAATTTCTCTGTTTCATCGTCAATAAGAAGGTCCAAGGGAAACCGTAATACTGAAGTGAAGCATCGGAATCTATAACTAGTGTCACAGGAATGGTTCAAAACATAGGCAGTAAGAAGGGTCAGTCTTCTTGTCCTTAAGTCGGCATTGTGCCTTTTGTATTTAATTCCGATGCAATTTCTGTGTTTCATCGGCAATAAGGTCAGAGGGATACAGTAAACCTGAAGTGAAGTATCTGAATCTTTAACTAGTGTCACAGGAATGGTTCAAATCATAGACAGTAGGAAGAGTCAGTCGTCTTGTACTTAAGTCGGCATTGTGCCTTTTGTATTTAATTCCGATGCAAATTCTGTGTTTCATCGTCAATAAGAAGGTCAGAGGGATACAGTAAACCTGAAGTGAAGCATCGGAATCCAAAACTAGTGTCACAGGAATGGCTCAAAACATAGACAGTAGGAAGAGTCAGTCTTCTTGTACTTAAGTCGGCATTGTGCCTTTTGTATTTAATTCCGATGCAATTTCTGTGTTTCATCGTCAATAAGAAGGTCCAAGGTATACAGTAAACCTGAAGTGAAACATCGGAATCTATAACTAGTGTCACACGAATGGTTCAAAACATAGTCAGTAAGAAGAGTCAGTCTTCTTGTACTAAAGTCGGCATTGTGCCTTTTCTATTTAATTCCGATGCAATTTCTGTGTTTCATCGTCAATAAGAAGGTCCAAGGGATCCAGTAAACCAGGAGTGAAGCATCGGAATCTATAACTAGTGTCACAGGAATGGTTCATAACATAGACAGTAAGAAGAGTCAGTCTCCTTGTACTGAAGTCGACATTGTGCCTTTTCTATTTAATTCCGATGCAATTTCTGTGTTTCATCGTCAATTCGAAGGTTAGAGGGATACAATAAACCTGAAGTGAAGCATCGGATTCTATAACTAGTGTCACAGGAATGGTTTAAAACATTGTCAGTAAGAACAGTCAGTCTTCTTGTCCTTAAGTCAGCATTGTGCCTTTTGTATTTAATTCCGATGCAATTTCTGTGTTTCATCGTCAATAAGAAGGACCATGGGATACAGTAAACCTGGAGTGTAACATCGGAATCTATAACTAGTGTCACAGGAATGGTTCAAAACATAGACAGTAAGAAGAGTCAGTCTTCGTGTACTTAAGTCGGCATTTTGCCTTTTTTATTTAATTCCGATGCAATTTCTGTGTTTCACCGTCAATAATAAGGTCCAAGGGATACAGTAAACCAGGAGTGTAGCATCGGAATCAATAACTAGTGTCACAGGAATGGTTCAAAACATAGACAGTAAGAAGAGTCAGTCATCTTGTACATAAGTCGGCATTGTGCCTTTTTGTATTAAATTCCGATGCAATTTCTGTGTTTCATCGTCAATAAGAAGGTCCAAGGGATACAGTAAACATCAAGTGAAGCATCGGAAAATATAACTAGTATCACAGGAATGGTTCAAAACATAGTCAGCAGGAAGAGTCGGTCTTCAAGTACTTAAGTCGGCATTGTGCCTTTTGTATTTAATTCCAATGCAATTTCTGTGTTTCATCGTCAATAAGAAGGTCCAAGGGATACAGTAATTCTGAAGTGAAGCATCGGAATCTATACCTAGTGTCACGGGAATGGTTCAAAACATAGACAGTAGGAAGAGACAGTCTTCTTGTACTTAAGTCCGCATTGAGCATTTTGTATTTGATTCCGATGCAATATCTGTGTTTCATCGGCATTAAGGTCCAAGGGATACCGTAAACCTGGAGTGAATCATCGGAATCCATAATTAGTGTCACAGGAATGGTTCAAATCATAGACAGTAAGAAGAGTCAGCCTCCTTTTACTTAAGTCGGCATTGTGCCTTTGTATTTCATTCCGATGCAATTTTTGTGTTTCATCGTCAATAATAAGGTCCAAGGGATACAGTAAACCTGGAGTGAAGCATCGGAATCTATAACTAGTGTCACAGGGACGGTTCAAAACATAGACAGTAAGATGAGTCAGTATACTTGTACTTAAGTCGGCATTGTGCTTTTAGTATTTAATTCCGATGCAATTTCTGTGTTTCATCGTCACTAAGAAGGTCAGCGGGATACAGTAATCCTGAAGTGAAGAATCGGAATCTATAACTAGTGTCACAGGAATCGTTCAAAGCATAGTCAGTACGAAGAGTCAGTCTTCTTGTAGTTAAGTCGGCATTGTGCCTTTTGTACTGAATTCCAATGCAATTTCTGTGTTTCATCGTCAATAAGATGGTCCAGGGGATACAGTAAACCTGAAGTGAAGCATCGGAATCTATAACTAGTGTCACAGGAATGGTTCAAAACATAGACAGTAGGAAGAGTCAGGCTTCTAGTACTTAAGTCGGCATTGTGCCTTTTCTATTTGATTCCGATGCAATTTCTGTGTTTCATCGTCAATAAGACGGTAAGATGGATACAGTAAACCTGAAGTGAAGCATCGGAATCTATAACTAGTGTCACAGGAATGGTTCAAAACATAGACAGTTGGACCAGTCAGTCTTCTGGTACTTAAGTCGGCGTTGTGTCTTTTGTATTTAATTCCGATGCAATTTCTGTGTTTCATCGTCAATAAGAAGGTCCGAGGTATACAGTAAACCTGAAGTGAAGCACCGGAATTCTTTAGCTAGTGTCACAGGAATGGTTAAAACCGTAGTCAGTAAGAAGAGTCAGTCTTCTTTGCCTTATGTCGGCATTGTGCCTTTTGTATTTAATTCCGATGCAATTTCTGTGTTTCATCGTCAATAAGAAGGTCCAAGGGATTCAGTAATCCTATAGAGAAGCATCGGAATCTATAACTAGTGTCACAGTAATGGTTCAAAACATAGACAGTAGGAAGAATCAGACGTCTTGTACTTAAGTCGGCATTGTGCCTTTTGTATTTCATTCCGATGCAATTTCTGTGTTTCATCGGCAACAAGGTCAGAGGGATATAGTAAACCTGAAGTGAAGTATCTGAATCTATAACTAGTGTCACAGGAATGGTTCAAATCATAGACAGTAGGAAGAGTCAGTCGTCTTGTAATTAAGACGGCACTGTGCCTTTTGTATTTAATTCCGATGCAATTTCTGTGTTTCATCGTCTATAAGAAGGTCAGAGGGATACAGTAAACCTGAAGTGAAGCATAGGAATCCGAAACTAGTGTCACAGGAATGGCTCAAAACATAGACAGTAGGAAGAGTCAGTCTTCTTGTACTTAAGTCGGCATTGTGCCTTTTGTATTTAATTCCGATGCAATTTCTGTGTTTCATCGTCAATAAGAAGGTCCAAGGTATACAGTAAACCTGAAGTGAAGCATCGGAATCAATAACTAGTCTCACAGGGATGGTTCAAAACATAGTCAGTAAGAAGAGTCAGTCTTCTAGTCCTTAAGTCGGCATTGTGCCTTTTGTATTTAATTCCGATACAATTTCTGTGTTTCATCGTCAATAAGAAGGTCCAAGGGATACAGTAAACATCAAGTGAAGCATCGGAATCTATAACTAGTATCACAGGAATGGTTCAAAACATAGTCAGTAGGAAGAGTCGGTCTTCAAGTACTTAAGTCGGCATTGTGCCTTTTGTATTTAATTCCGATGCAATTTCTGTGTTTCATCGTTAATAAGAAGGTCCAAGGGATACAGTAAACGTGAAGTGAAGCATCGTAATCTATAACTAGTGTCACATGAATGGTTGAAAACATAGACAGTAGGAAGCGTCAGTCTTCTTGTACTTAAGTCGGCATTGTGCCTTTTCTATTTAATTCCGATGCAATTTCTGTGTTTCATCGTCAATACGAAGGTCCAAGGGATACAGTAAATCTGAAGTGAAGCATCGGAATCTATAACTAGTGTCACAGGATTGGTTCAAAGCATAGACAGTAAGAAGAGTCAGTCTTCTTGTCCTTAAGTCGGCATTGTGCCTATTGTATCTAATTCCGATGCAATTTCTGTGTTTCATCGTCAATAAGAAGGACCGAGGTATACAGTAAACCTGAAGTAAAGCATCGGAATTCTTTAGCTAGTGTCACAGGAATGGTTCAAAACATAGTCAGTAAGAAGAGTCAGTCTTCTTTGCCTTATGTCGGCATTGTGCCTTTTGTATTTAATTCCGATGCAATTTCTGTGTTTCATCGTCAATAGGAAGGTCCAAGGAATACAGTAATCCTGGAGAGAAGCATCGGAATCTATAACTAGTGTCACAGTAATGGTTCAAAACATAGACAGTAGGAAGAATCAGACGTCTTGTACTTAAGTCGGCATTGTGCCTTTTGTATTTAATCCCAATGCAATGTCTGTGTTTCATCGGCCACAAGAAGGTCCAAGGGATACAGTAAACCTGAAGTGAAGCATCGGAATCTATAACTAGTGTCAAAGGAATGGTTCAAAGTATAGACAGTAAGAAGATTCAGTCTTCTTGTACTTAAGTCTGCATTGTGCCTTTTGTATTTAATTCCGATGCAATTTCTGTGATTCATCGTCAATAAGAAGGCCCAAGGGCTACAGTAAACCTGAAGTGAAGCATCGGACTCTATAACTAGTTTCACAGAAATGGTTCAAAACATAGACAATAGGAAGAGTCAGTCTTCTTGTACTGAAGTCGGCATTGTGCCTTTTGTATTTAATTCCGATGCAATTTCTCTGTTTCATCGTCAATAAGAAGGTCCAAGGGAAGCCGTAATACTGAAGTGAAGCATCGGAATCTATAACTAGTGTCACAGGAATGGTTCAAAACATAGTCAGTAAGAAGGGTCAGTCTTCTTGTCCTTAAGTCGGCATTGTGCCTTTTGTATTTAATTCCGATGCAATTTCTGTGTTTCATCGGCAATAAGGTCAGAGGGATACAGTAAACCTGAAGTGAAGTATCTGAATCTTTAACTAGTGTCACAGGAATGGTTCAAATCATAGACAGTAGGAAGAGTCAGTCGTCTTGTACTTAAGTCGGCATTGTGCCTTTTGTATTTAATTCCGATGCAATTTCTGTGTTTCATCGTCAATAAGAAGGTCAGAGGGATACAGTAAACCTGAAGTGAAGCATCGGAATCCAAAACTAGTGTCACAGGAATGGCTCAAAACATAGACAGTAGGAAGAGTCAGTCTTCTTGTACTTAAGTCGGCATTGTGCCTTTTGTATTTAATTCCGATGCAATTTCTGTGTTTCATCGTCAATAAGAAGGTCCAAGGTATACAGTAAACCTGAAGTGAAGCATCGGAATCTATAACTAGTGTCACACGAATGGTTCAAAACATAGTCAGTAACAAGAGTCAGTCTTCTAGTCCTTAAGTCGGCATTGTGCCTTTTGTATTTAATTCCGATGCAATTTCTGTGTTTCATCGTCAATAAGAAGTTCCAAGGGATACAGTAAACCTGGAGTGTAGCATCGGAATCTATAACTAGTTCACAGGAATGGTTCAAAACATAGACAGTAAGAAGAGACAGTCATCTTGTACTTAAGTCGGCATTGAGCCTTTTGTATTAAATTCCGATGCAATTTCTGTGTTTCATCGTCTATAAGAAGGTCCAAGGGATACAGTAAACCTCAAGTGAAGCATCGGAATCTATAACTAGTGTCACAGGAATGGTTCAAATCATAGTCAGTAGGAAGAGTCGGTCTTCATGTACTTAAGTCGGCATTGTGCCTTTTGTATTTAATTCCGATGCAATTTCTGTGTTTCATCGTCAATAAGAAGGTCCAAGGGATACTGTAAACGTGAAGTGAAGCATCGTAATCTATATCTAGTGTCACAGGAATGGTTGAAAACATAGACAGTAGGAAGAGTCAGTCTTCTTGTATTTAAGTCGGCATTGTGCCTTTTGTATTTAATTCCGATGCAATTTCTGTGTTTCATCGTCAATAAGAAGGTCCAAGGGATACAGTAAACCTCAAGTGAAGCATCGGAATCTATAACTAGTGTCACAGGAATGGTTCAAATCATAGTCAGTAGGAAGAGCCGGTCTTCATGTACTTAAGTCGGCATTGTGCCTTTTGTATTTAATTCCGATGCGATTTCTATGTTTCATCGTCAATAAGAAGGTCCAACGGATACAGTAAACGTGAAGTGAAGCATCGTAATCTATAACTAGTGTCACATGAATGGTTGAAAACATAGACAGTAGGAAGAGTCAGTCTTCTTGTATTTAAGTCGGCATTGTGCCTTTTGTATTTAATTCCGATGCAATTTCTGTGTTTCATCGTCAATAAGAAGGTCCAAAGGATACAGTAAATCTGAAGTGAAGCATCGGAATCCATAACTAGTGTCACAGGAATGGTTCAAAACATAGGCAGTAAGAAGAGTCAGTCTTCTTGTTCTTAAGTCGGCATAGTGCCTTTTGTATTTAATTCCGATGCAATTTCTGTGTTTCATCGTCAATAAGAAGGTCAGAGGGATACAATAAACCTGAAGTGAAGCATCGGAATCTATAACTAGTGTCACAGGAATGGTTCAAAACATAGTCAGTAAGAAGAGTCAGTCTTCTTGTCCTTAAGTCGGCATTGTGCCTATTGTATTTAATTCCGATGCAATTTCTGTGTTTCATCATCAATAAGAAGGACCAAGGGATACAGTAAACCTCGAGTGTAGCATCGGAATCTATAACTAGTGTCACAGGAATGGTTCAAAACATGGGCAGTAAGAAGAGTCAGTCTTCGTGTACTGAAGTCGGCATTTTGCCTTTTTTATTTAATTCCGATGCAATTTCTGTGTTTCATCGTCAATAATAAGGTCCAAGGGATACAGTTAACCTGAAGTGAAGCATCGGAATCTATATCTAGTGTCACAGGAATGGTTCAAAACATAGACAGTAAGAAGAGTCAGTCTCCTTGTACTTAAGTCGACATTGTGCCTTTTCTATTTAATTCCGATGCAATTTCTGTGTTTCATCGTTAATTCGAAGGTTAGAGGGATACAATAAACCTGAAGTGAAGCATCGGATTCTATAACTAGTGTCACAGGAATGGTTCAAAACATAGACAGTAGGAAGAGTCAGTCTTCGTGTACTTAAGTCGGCACTTTGCCTTTTTTATTTAATTCCGATGCAATTTCTGTGTTTCATCGTCAATAATAAGGTCCTAGGGATACAGTAATTCTTAAGTGAAGCATCGGAATCTATATCTTGTGTCACAGGAATGGTTCAAAACGTAGACAGTAGGAAGACTCAGTCTTCTTGTACTTAAGTCGGCATTGAGCCTTTTGTATTTGATTCCGATGCAATTTCTGTGTTTCATCGTCAATAAGAAGGTCAGAGGGATACAGTAAACCTGAAGTGAAGCATCGGAATCCAAAACTAGTGTCACAGGAATGGCTCAAAACATAGACAGTAGGAAGAGTCAGTCTTCTTGTACTTAAGTCGGCATTGTGCCTTTTGTATTTAATTCCGATGCAATTTCTGTGTTTCATCGTCAATAAGAAGGTCCAAGGTATACAGTAAACCTGAAGTGAAGCATCGGAATCTATAACTAGTGTCACACGAATGGTTCAAAACATAGTCAGTGAGAAGAGTCAGTCTTCTTGTACTTAAGTCGGCATTGTGCCTTTTCTATTTAATTCCGATGCAATTTCTGTGTTTCATCGTCAATAAGAAGTTCTAAGGGATCCAGTAAACGAGGAGTGAAGCATCGGAATCTATAACTAGTGTCACAGGAATGGTTCATAACATAGACAGTAAGAAGAGTAAGTCTCCTTGTACTTAAGTCGACATTGTGCCTTTTCTATTTAATTCCGATGCAATTTCTGTGTTTCATCGTTAATTCGAAGGTTAGAGGGATACAATAAACCTGAAGTGAAGCATCGGATTCTATAACTAGTGTCACAGGAATGGTTTAAAACATTGTCAGTAAGAACAGTCAGTCTTCTTGTCCTTAAGTCGGCATTGTGCCTTCTGTATTTAATTCCGATGCAATTTCTGTGTTTCATCGTCAATAAGAAGGTCCATGGGATACAGTAAACCTGGAGTGTAACATCGGAATCTATAACTAGTGTCACAGGAATGGTTCAAAACATAGACAGTAAGAAGAGTCAGTCTTCGTGTACTTAAGTCGGCATTTTGCCTTTTTTATTTAATTCCGATGCAATTTCTGTGTTTCATCGTCAATAATAAGGTCCAAGGGATACAGTAAACCAGGAGTGTAGCATTGGAATCAATAACTAGTGTCACAGGAATGGTACAAAACATAGACAGTAAGAAGAGTCAGTCTTCTTGTACATAAGTCGGCATTGTACCGTTTTGTATTAAATTCCGATGCAATTTCTGTGTTTCATCGTCAATAAGAAGGTCCAAGGGATACAGTAAACATCAAGTGAAGCATCGGAAAAAATAACTAGTATCACAGGAATGGTTCAAAACATAGTCAGCAGGAAGAGCCGGTCTTCAAGTACTTAAGTCGGCATTGTGCCTTTTGTATTTAATTCCAATGCAATTTCTGTGTTTCATCGTCAATAAGAAGGTCCAAGGGATACAGTAATTCTGAAGTGAAGCATCGGAATCTATACCTAGTGTCACGGGAATGGTTCAAAACATAGACAGTAGGAAGAGTCAGTCTTCTTGTACTTAAGTCCGCATTGAGCATTTTGTATTTGATTCCGATGCAATATCTGTGTTTCATCGGCATTAAGGTCCAAGGGATACCGTAAACCTGGAGTGAATCATCGGAATCCATAACTAGTGTCACAGGAATGGTTCAAATCATAGACAGTAAGAAGAGTCAGCCTCCTTTTACTTAAGTCGGCATTGTGCCTTTTGTATTTCATTCCGATGCAATTTCTGTGTTTCATCGTCAATAAGAAGGTCCAAGGGATACAGTAAACCTGGAGTGAAGCATCGGAATCTATAACTAGTGTCACAGGAATGGTTCAAAGCATAGTCAGTACGAAGAGTCAGTCTTCTTGTAGTTAAGTCGGCATTGTGCCTTTTGTACTGAATTCCAATGCAATTTCTGTGTTTCATCGTCAATAAGATGGTCCAGGGGATACAGTAAACCTGAAGTGAAGCATCGGAATCTATAACTAGTGTCACAGGAATGGTTCAAAACATAGACAGTAGGAAGAGTCAGGCTTCTAGTACATAAGTCGGCATTGTGCCTTTTCTATTTGATTCCGATGCAATTTCTGTGTTTCATCGTCAATAAGACGGTCAGATGGATACAGTAAACCTGAAGTGAAGCATCGGAATCTATAACTAGTATCACAGGAAAGGTTCAAAACATAGTCAGTAGGAAGAGTCGGTCTTCAAGTACTTAAGTCGGCATTGTGCCTTTTGTATTTAATTCCGATGCAATTTCTGTGTTTCATCGTCAATAAGAAGGTCCAAGGGATACAGTAAACGTGAAGTGAAGCATCGTAATCTATAACTAGTGTCACATGAATGGTTGAAAACATAGACAGTAGGAAGCGTCAGTCTTCTTGTACTTAAGTCGGCATTGTGCCTTTTGTATTTAATTCCGATGCAATTTCTGTGTTTCATCGTCAATACGAAGGTCCAAGGGATACAGTAAGTCTGAAGTGAAGCATCGGAATCTATAACTAGTGTCACAGGATTGGTTCAAAACATAGACAGTAAGAAGAGTCAGTCTTCTTGTCCTTAAGTCGGCATTGTGCCTATTGTATTTAATTCCGATGCAATTTCTGTGTTTCATCGTCAATAAGAAGGACCGAGGTATACAGTAAACCTGAAGTAAAGCATCGGAATTCTTTAGCTAGTGTCACAGGAATGGTTCAAAACATAGTCAGTAAGAAGAGTCAGTCTTCTTTGCCTTATGTCGGCATTGTGCCTTTTGTATTTAATTCCGATGCAATTTCTGTGTTTCATCGTCAATAAGAAGGTCCAAGGATTACAGTAATCCTGGAGAGAAGCATCGGAATCTATAACTAGTGTCACAGTAATGGTTCAAAACATAGACAGTAGGAAGAATCAGACGTCTTGTACTTAAGTCGGCATTGTGCCTTTTGTATTTAATCCCAATGCAATGTCTGTGTTTCATCGGCCACAAGAAGGTCCAAGGGATACAGTAAACCTGAAGTGAAGCATCGGAATCTATAACTAGTGTCAAAGGAATGGTTCAAAGTATAGACAGTAAGAAGATTCAGTCTTCTTGTACTTAAGTCTGCATTTTGCCTTTTGTATTTAATTCCGATGCAATTTCTGTGATTCATCGTCAATAAGAAGGCCCAAGGGCTACAGTAAACCTGAAGTGAAACATCGGACTCTATAACTAGTTTCACAGAAATGGTTCAAAACATAGACAATAGGAAGAGTCAGTCTTCTTGTACTGAAGTCGGCATTGTGCCTTTTGTATTTAATTCCGATGCAATTTCTCTGTTTCATCGTCAATAAGAAGGTCCAAGGGAAGCCGTAATACTGAGGTGAAGCATCGGAATCTATAACTAGTGTCACAGGAATGGTTCAAAACATAGTCAGTAAGAAGGGTCAGTCTTCTTGTCCTTAAGTCGGCATTGTGCCTTTTGTATTTAATTCCGATGCAATTTCTGTGTTTCATCGGCAATAAGGTCAGAGGGATACAGTAAACCTGAAGTGAAGCATCTGAATCTTTAACTAGTGTCACAGGAATGGTTCAAATCATAGACAGTAGGAAGAGTCAGTCGTCTTGTACTTAAGTCGGCATTGTGCCTTTTGTATTTAATTCCGATGCAATTTCTGTGTTTCATCGTCAATAAGAAGGTCAGAGGGATACAGTAAACCTGAAGTGAAGCATCGGGATCCAAAACTAGTGTCACAGGAATGGCTCAAAACATAGACAGTAGGAAGAGTCAGTCTTCTTGTACTTAAGTCGGCATTGTGCCTTTTGTATTTAATTCCGATGCAATGTCTGTGTTTCATCGTCAATAAGAAGGTCCAAGGTATACAGTAAACCTGAAGTGAAGCATCGGAATCTATAACTAGTGTCACACGAATGGTTCAAAACATAGTCAGTAACAAGAGTCAGTCTTCTAGTCCTTAAGTCGGCATTGTGCCTTTTGTATTTAATTCCGATGCAATTTCTGTGTTTCATCGTCAATAAGAAGTTCCAAGGGATACAGTAAACCTGGAGTGTAGCATCGGAATCTATAACTAGCTCACAGGAATGGTTCAAAACATAGACAGTAAGAAGAGACAGTCATCTTGTACTTAAGACGGCATTGAGCCTTTTGTATTAAATTCCGATGCAATTTCTGTGTTTCATCGTCAATAAGAAGGTCCAAGGGATACAGTAAACCTCAAGTGAAGCATCGGAATCTATAACTAGTGTCACAGGAATGGTTCAAATCATAGTCAGTAGGAAGAGTCGGTCTTCATGTACTTAAGTCGGCATTGTGCCTTTTGTATTTAATTCCGATGCAATTTCTGTGTTTCATCGTCAATAAGAAGGTCCAAGGGATACAATAAACGTGAAGTGAAGCATCGTAATCTATAACTAGTGTCACAGGAATGGTTGAAAACATAGACAGTAGGAAGAGTCAGTCTTCTTGTATTTAAGTCGGCATTGTGCCTTTTGTATTTAATTCCGATGCAAATTCTGTGTTTCATCATCAATAAGAAGGTCCAAGGGATACAGGAAACCTCAAGTGAAGCATCGGAATCTATAACTAGTGTCACAGGAATGGTTCAAATCATAGTCAGTAGGAAGAGTCGGTCTTCATGTACTTAAGTCGGCATTGTGCCTTTTGTATTTAATTCCGATGCAATTTCTGTGTTTCATCGTCAATAAGAAGGTCCAACGGATACAGTAAACGTGAAGTGAAGCATCGTAATCTATAGCTAGTGTCACAGGAATGGTTGAAAACATAGACAGTAGGAAGAGTCAGTCTTCTTGTATTTAAGTCGGCATTGTGCCTTTTGTATTTAATTCCGATGCAATTTCTGGTTTTCATCGTCAATAAGAAGGTCCAAAGGATACAGTAAATCTGAAGTGAAGCATCGGAATCTATAACTAGTGTCACAGGAATGGTTCAAAACATAGGCAGTAAGAAGAGTCAGTCTTCTTGTACTTAAGTCGGCATAGTGCCTTTTGTATTTAATTCCGATGCAATTTCTGTGTTTCATCGTCAATAAGAAGGTCAGAGGGATACAATAAACCTGAAGTGAAGCATCGGAATCTATAACTAGTGTCACAGGAATGGTTCAAAACATAGTCAGTAAGAAGAGTCAGTCTTCTTGTCCTTAAGTCGGCATTGTGCCTATTGTATTTAATTCCGATGCAATTTCTGTGTTTCATCATCAATAAGAAGGACCAAGGGATACAGTAAACCTCGAGTGTAGCATCGGAATCTATAACTAGTGTCACAGGAATGGTTCAAAACATGGACAGTAAGAAGAGTCAGTCTTCGTGTACTGAAGTCGGCATTTTGCCTTTTTTATTTAATTCCGATGCAATTTCTGTGTTTCATCGTCAATAATAAGGTCCAAGGGATACAGTTAACCTGAAGTGAAGCATCGGAATCTATATCTAGTGTCACAGGAATGGTTCAAAACATAGACAGTAAGAAGAGTCAGTCTTCGTGTACTTAAGTCGGCACTTTGCCTTTTTTATTTAATTCCGATGCAATTTCTGTGTTTCATCGTCAATAATAAGGTCCTAGGGATACAGTAATTCTGAAGTGAAGCATCGGAATCTATATCTTGTGTCACAGGAATGGTTCAAAACATAGACAGTAGGATGACTCAGTCTTCTTGTACTTAAGTCGGCATTGAGCCTTTTGTATTTGATTCCGATGCAATTTCTGTGTTTCATCGTCAATAAGAAGGTCAGAGGGATCCAGTAAACCAGGAGTGAAGCATCGGAATCTATAACTAGTGTCACAGGAATGGTTCATAACATAGACAGTAAGAAGAGTCAGTCTCCTTGTACTTAAGTCGACATTGTGCCTTTTCTATTTAATTCCGATGCAATTTATGTGTTTCATCGTTAATTCGAAGGTTAGAGGGATACAATAAACCTGAAGTGAAGCATCGGATTCTATAACTAGTGTCACAGGAATGGTTTAAAACATTGTCAGTAAGAACAGTCAGTCTTCTTGTCCTTAAGTCGGCATTGTGCCTTCTGTATTTAATTCCGATGCAATTTCTGTGTTTCATCGTCAATAAGAAGGTCCATGGGATACAGTAAACCTGGAGTGTAACATCGGAATCTATAACTAGTGTCACAGGAATGGTTCAAAACATAGACAGTAAGAAGAGTCAGTCTTCGTGTACTTAAGTCGGCATTTTGCCTTTTTTATTTAATTCCGATGCAATTTCTGTGTTTCATCGTCAATAATAAGGTCCAAGGGATACAGTAAACCAGGAGTGTAGCATTGGAATCAATAACTAGTGTCACAGGAATGGTACAAAACATAGACAGTAAGAAGAGTCAGTCTTCTTGTACATAAGTCGGCATTGTACCTTTTTGTATTAAATTCCGATGCAATTTCTGTGTTTCATCGTCAATAAGAAGGTCCAAGGGATACAGTAATTCTGAAGTGAAGCATCGGAATCTATACCTAGTGTCACGGGAATGGTTCAAAACATAGACAGTAGGAAGAGTCAGTCTTCTTGTACTTAAGTCCGCATTGAGCATTTTGTATTTGATTCCGATGCAATATCTGTGTTTCATCGGCATTAAGGTCCAAGGGATACCGTAAACCTGGAGTGAATCATCGGAATCCATAACTAGTGTCACAGGAATGGTTCAAATCATAGACAGTAAGAAGAGTCAGCCTCCTTTTACTTAAGTCGGCATTGTGCCTTTTGTATTTCATTCCGATGCAATTTCTGTGTTTCATCGTCAATAAGAAGGTCCAAGGGATACAGTAAACCTGGAGTGAAGCATCGGAATCTATAACTAGTGTCACAGGGACGGTTCAAAACATAGACAGTAAGATGAGTCAGTATACTTGTACTTAAGTCGGCATTGTGCTTTTTGTATTTAATTCCGATGCAATTTCTGTGTTTCATCGTCACTAAGAAGGTCAGCGGGATACAGTAATCCTGAAGTGAAGAATCAGAATCTATAACTAGTGTCACAGGAATGGTTCAAAGCATAGTCAGTACGAAGAATCAGTCTTCTTGTAGTTAAGTCGGCATTGTGCCTTTTGTACTGAATTCCAATGCAATTTCTGTGTTTCATCGTCAATAAGATGGTCCAGGGGATACAGTAAACCTGAAGTGAAGCATCGGAATCTATAACTAATGTCACGGGAATGGTTCAAAACATAGACAGTAGGAAGAGTCAGGCTTCTAGTACTTAAGTCGGCATTGTGCCTTTTCTATTTGATTCCGATGCAATTTCTGTGTTTCATCGTCAATAAGACGGTCAGATGGATACAGTAAACCTGAAGTGAAGCATCGGAATCTATAACTAGTGTCACAGGAATGGTTCAAAACATAGACAGTTGGACCAGTCAGTCTTCTGGTACTTAAGTCGGCGTTGTGTCTTTTGTATTTAATTCCGATGCAATTTCTGTGTTTCATCGTCAATAAGAAGGTCCGAGGTATACAGTAAACCTGAAGTGAAGCACCGGAATTCTTTAGCTAGTGTCACAGGAATGGTTAAAACCGTAGTCAGTAAGAAGAGTCAGTCTTCTTTGCCTTATGTCGGCATTGTGCCTTTTGTATTTAATTCCGATGCAATTTCTGTGTTTCATCGTCAATAAGAAGGTCCAAGGGATACAGCAATCCTGGAGAGAAGCATCGGAATCTATAACTAGTGTCACAGTAATGGTTCAAAACATAGACAGTAGGAAGAATCAGACGTCTTGTACTTAAGTCGGCATTGTGCCTTTTGTATTTAATCCCGATGCTATGTCTGTGTTTCATCGGCCACAAGAAGGTACAAGGGATACAGTAAACCTGAACTGAAGCATCGGAATCTATAACTAGTGTCACAGGAATGGTTCAAAGTATAGACAGTAAGAAGATTCAGTCTTCTTGTAGTTAAGTCTGCATTGTGCCTTTTGTATTTAATTCCGATGCAATTTCTGTGATTCATCGTCAATAAGAAGGCCCAAGGGATACAGTAAACCTGAAGTGAAGCATCGGACTCTATAACTAGTTTCACAGAAATGGTTCAAAACATAGACAGTAGGAAGAGTCAGTCTTCTTGTACTTAAGTCGGCATTGTGCCTTTTGTATTTAATTCCGATGCAATTTCTTTGTTTCATCGACAATAAGAAGGTCCAAGGGAAACAGTAATACTGAAGTGAAGCATCGGAATCTATAACTAGTGTCACAGGAATGGTTCAAAACATAGTCAGTAAGAAGGGTCAGTCTTCTTGTCCTTAAGTCGGCATTGTGCCTTTTGTATTTCATTCCGATGCAATTTCTGTGTTTCATCGGCAATAAGGTCACAGGGATATAGTAAACCTGAAGTGAAGTATCTGAATCTATAACTAGTGTCACAGGAATGGTTCAAATCATAGACAGTAGGAAGAGTCAGTCGTCTTGTACTTCAGTCGGCACTGTGCCTTTTGTATTTAATTCCGATGCAATTTCTGTGTTTCATCGTCAATAAGAAGGTCAGAGGGATGCAGTAAACCTGAAGTGAAGCATAGGAATCCGAAACTAGTGTCACAGGAATGGCTCAAAACATAGACAGTAGGAAGAGTCAGTCTTCTTGTACTTAAGTCGGCATTGTGCCTTTTCTATTTAATTCCGATGCAATTTCTGTGTTTCATCGTCAATAAGAAGGTCCAAGGTATACAGTAAACCTGAAGTGAAGCATCGGAATCAATAACTAGTGTCACAGGGATGGTTCAAAACATAGTCAGTAAGAAGAGTCAGTCTACTAGTCCTTAAGTCGGCATTGTGCCTTTTGTATTTAATTCCGATACAATTTCTGTGTTTCATCGTCAATAAGAAGGTCCAAGGGATACAGTAAACATCAAGTGAAGCATCGGAATCTATAACTAGTATCACAGGAATGGTTCAAAACATAGTCAGTAGGAAGAGTCGGTCTTCAAGTACTTAAGTCGGCATTGTGCCTTTTGTATTTAATTCCGATGCAATTTCTGTGTTTCATCGTCAATAAGAAGGTCCAAGGGATACAGTAAACGTGAAGTGAAGCATCGTAATCTATAACTAGTGTCACATGAATGGTTGAAAACATAGACAGTAGGAAGCGTCAGTCTTCTTGTACTTAAGTCGGCATTGTGCCTTTTGTATTTAATTCCGATGCAATTTCTGTGTTTCATCGTCAATACGAAGGTCCAAGGGATACAGTAAATCTGAAGTGAAGCATCGGAATCTATAACTAGTGTCACAGGATTGGCTCAAAACATAGACAGTAAGAAGAGTCAGTCTTCTTGTCCTTAAGTCGGCATTGTGCCTATTGTATTTAATTCCGATGCAATTTCTGTGTTTCATCGTCAATAAGAAGGACCGAGGTATACAGTAAATCTGAAGTAAAGCATCGGAATTCTTTAGCTAGTGTCACAGGAATGGTTCAAAACATAGTCAGTAAGAAGAGTCAGTCTTCTTTGCCTTATGTCGGCATTGTGCCTTTTGTATTTAATTCCGATGCAATTTCTGTGTTTCATCGTCAATAAGAAGGTCCAAGGAATACAGTAATCCTGGAGAGAAGCATCGGAATCTATAACTAGTGTCACAGTAATGGTTCAAAACATAGACAGTAGGAAGAATCAGACGTCTTGTACTTAAGTCGGCATTGTGCCTTTTGTATTTAATCCCAATGCAATGTCTGTGTTTCATCGGCCACAAGAAGGTCCAAGGGATACAGTAAACCTGAAGTGAAGCATCGGAATCTATAACTAGTGTCAAAGGAATGGTTCAAAGTATAGACAGTAAGAAGATTCAGTCTTCTTGTACTTAAGTCTGCATTGTGCCTTTTGTATTTAATTCCGATGCAATTTCTGCGATTCATCGTCAATAAGAAGGCCCAAGGGCTACAGTAAACCTGAAGTGAAGCATCGGACTCTATAACTAGTTTCACAGAAATGGTTCAAAACATAGACAATAGGAAGAGTCAGTCTTCTTGTACTGAAGTCGGCATTGTGCCTTTTGTATTTAATTCCGATGCAATTTCTCTGTTTCATCGTCAATAAGAAGGTCCAAGGGAAACCGTAATACTGAAGTGAAGCATCGGAATCTATAACTAGTGTCACAGGAATGGTTCAAAACATAGTCAGTAAGAAGGGTCAGTCTTCTTGTCCTTAAGTCGGCATTGTGCCTATTGTATTTAATTCCGATGCAATTTCTGTGTTTCATCGGCAATAAGGTTAGAGGGATACAGTAAACCTGAAGTGAAGTATCTGAATCTTTAACTAGTGTCACAGGAATGGTTCAAATCATAGACAGTAGGAAGAGTCTGTCGTCTTGTACTTAAGTCGGCATTGTGCTTTTTGTATTTAATTCCGATGCAATTTCTGTGTTTCATCGTCAATAAGAAGGTCAGAGGGATACAGTAAACCTGAAGTGAAGCATCGGAATCCAAAACTAGTGTCACAGGAATGGCTCAAAACATAGACAGTAGGAAGAGTCAGTCTTCTTGTACTTAAGTCGGCATTGTGCCTTTTGTATTTAATTCCGATGCAATTTCTGTGTTTCATCGTCAATAAGAAGGTCCAAGGTATACAGTAAACCTGAAGTGAAGCATCGGAATCTATAACTAGTGTCACACGAATGGTTCAAAACATAGTCAGTAACAAGAGTCAGTCTTCTAGTCCTTTAGTCGGCATTGTGCCTTTTGTATTTAATTCCGATGCAATTTCTGTGTTTCATCGTCAATAAGAAATTCCAAGGGATACAGTAAACCTGGAGTGTAGCATCGGAATCTATAAGTAGTGTCACAGGAATGGTTCAAAACATAGACAGTAAGAAGAGTCAGTCATCTTGTACTTAAGTCGGCATTGAGCCTTTTGTATTAAATTCCGATGCAATTTCTGTGTTTCATCGCCAATAAGAAGGTCCAAGGGATACAGTAAACCTCAAGTGAAGCGTCGGAATCTATAACTAGTGTCACAGGAATGGTTCAAATCATAGTCAGTAGGAAGAGTCGGTCTTCATGTACTTAAGTCGGCATTGTGCCTTTTGTATTTAATTCCGATGCAATTTCTGTGTTTCATCGTCAATAAGAAGGTCCAAGGGATACAGTAAACCTCAAGTGAAGCATCGGAATCTATAACTAGTGTCACAGGAATGGTTGAAAACATAGACAGTAGGAAGAGTCAGTCTTCTTGTATTTAAGTCGGCATTGTGCCTTTTGTATTTAATTCCGATGCAATATCTGTGTTTCATCGTCAATAAGAAGGTCCAAGGGATACAGTAAACCTCAAGTGAAGCATCGGAATCTATAACTAGTGTAACAGGAATGGTTCAAATCATAGTCAGTACGAAGAGTCGGTCTTCATGTACTTAAGTCGGCATTGTGCCTTTTGTATTTTATTCCGATGCAATTTCTGTGTTTCATCGTCAATAAGAAGGTCCAAGGGATACAGTAAACGTGAAGTGAAGCATCGTAATCTATAATGGTTGAAAACATAGACAGTAGGAAGAGTCAGTCTTCTTGTATTTAAGTCGGCATTGTGCCTTTTGTATTTAATTCCGATGCAATTTCTGTGTTTCATCGTATATAAGAAGGTGAGGGATACAATAAACCTGAAGTGAAGCATCGGAATCTATATCTAGTGTCACAGGAATGGTTCAAAACATAGTCAGTAAGAAGAGTCAGTCTTCTTGTCCTTAAGTCGGCATTGTGCCTATTGTATTTAATTCCGATGCAATTTCTGTGTTTCATCGTCAATAAGAAGGACCAAGGGATACAGTAAACCTCGAGTGTAGCATCGGAATCTATAACTAGTGTCACAGGAATGGTTCAAAACATAGACAGTAAGAAGAGTCAGTCTTCGTGTACTTAGGTCGGCACTTTGCCTTTTTTATTTAATTCCGATGCAATTTCTGTGTTTCATCGTCAATAATAAGGTCCTAGGGATACAGTAATTCTGAAGTGAAGCATCGGAATCTATATCTAGTGTCACAGGAATGATTCAAAACATAGACAGTAGGAAGACTCAGTCTTCTTGTACTTAAGTCGGCATTGAGCCTTTTGTATTTGATTCCGATGCAATATCTGTGTTTCATCGGCAATAAGGTCCAAGGGATACAGTAAACTTGAGTGAATCATCGGAATCCATAACTAGTGTTACAGGAATGGTTCAAATCATAGACAGTAAGAAGTGTCAGCCTCCTTTTACTTAAGTCGGCATTGTGCCTTTTGTACTGAATTCCAATGCAATTTCTGTGTTTCATCGTCAATAAGATGGTCCAAGGGATACAGTAATCCTGGAGAGAAGCTTCGGAATCTATAACTAGTGTCACAGGAATGGTTCAAAACATAGACAGTAGGAAGAGTCAGGCTTCTAGTACTTAAGTCGGCATTGTGCCTTTTCTATTTGATTCCGATGCAATTTCTGTGTTTCATCGTCAATAAGACGGTCAGATGGATACAGTAAACCTGAAGTGAAGCATCGGAATCTATAACTAGTGTCACAGAAATGGTTCAAAACATAGACAGTTGGACCAGTCAGTCTTCTGGTACTTAAGTCGGCGTTGTGTCTTTTGTATTTAATTCCGATGCTATTTCTGTGTTTCATCGTCAATAAGAAGGACCGAGGTATACAGTAAACCTGAAGTAAAGCATCGGAATTCTTTAGCTAGTGTCACAGGAATAGTTCAAAACATAGTCAGTAAGAAGAGTCAGTCTTCTTTGCCTTATGTCGGCATTGTGCCTTTTGTACTTAATTCCGATGCAATTTCTGTGTTTCATCGTCAATAAGAAGGTCCAAGGAATACAGTAATCCTGGAGAGAAGCATCGGAATCTATAACTAGTGTCACAGTAATGGTTCAAACATAGACAGTAGGAAGAATCAGACGTCTTGTACTTAAGTCGGCATTGTGACTTTTGTATTTAATCCCAATGCAATGTCTGTGTTTCATCGGCCACAAGAAGGTCCAAGGGATACAGTAAACCTGAAGTGAAGCATCGGAATCTATAACTAGTGTCAAAGGAATGGTTCAAAGTATAGACAGTAAGAAGATTCAGTCTTCTTGTACTTAAGTCTGCATTGTGCCTTTTGTATTTAATTCCGATGCAATTTCTGTGATTCATCGTCAATAAGAAGGCCCAAGGGCTACAGTAAACCTGAAGTGAAGCATCGGACTCTATAACTAGTTTCACAGAAATGGTTCAAAACATAGACAATAGGAAGAGTCAGTCTTCTTGTACTGAAGTCGGCATTGTGCCTTTTGTATTTAATTCCGATGCAATTTCTCTGTTTCATCGTCAATAAGAAGGTCCAAGGGATACCGTAATACTGAAGTGAAGCATCGGAATCTATAACTAGTGTCACAGGAATGGTTCAAAACATAGTCAGTAAGAAGGGTCAGTCTTCTTGTCCTTAAGTCGGCATTGTGCCTATTGTATTTAATTCCGATGCAATTTCTGTGTTTCATCGGCAATAAGGTCAGAGGGATACAGTAAACCTGAAGTGAAGTATCTGAATCTTTAACTAGTGTCACAGGAATGGTTCAAATCATAGACAGTAGGAAGAGTCAGTCGTCTTGTACTTAAGTCGGCATTGTGCCTTTTGTATTTAATTCCGATGCAATTTCTGTGTTTCATCGTCAATAAGAAGGTCAGAGGGATACAGTAAACCTGAAGTGAAGCATCGGAATCTATAACTAGTGTCACACGAATGGTTCAAAACATAGTCAGTAACAAGAGTCAGTCTTCTAGTCCTTAAGTCGGCATTGTGCCTTTTGTATTTAATTCCGATGCAATTTCTGTGTTTCATCGTCAATAAGAAATTCCAAGGGATACAGTAAACCTGGAGTGTAGCATCGGAATCTATAAGTAGTGTCACAGGAATGGTTCAAAACATAGACAGTAAGAAGAGTCAGTCATCTTGTACTTAAGTCGGCATTGAGCCTTTTGTATTAAATTCCGATGCAATTTCTGTGTTTCATCGTCAATAAGAAGGTCCAAGGGATACAGTAAACCTCAAGTGAAGCGTCGGAATCTATAACTAGTGTCACAGGAATGGTTGAAAACATAGACAGTAGGAAGAGTCAGTCTTGTTGTATTTAAGTCGGCATTGTGCCTTTTGTATTTAATTCCGATGCAATTTCTGTGTTTCATCGTCAATAAGAAGGTCCAAGGGATACAGTAAACCTCAAGTGAAGCATCGGAATCTATAACTAGTGTAACAGGAATGGTTCAAATCATAGTCAGTACAAAGAGTCGGTCTTCATGTACTTATGTCGGCATTGTGCCTTTTGTATTTTATTCCGATGCAATTTCTGTGTTTCATCGTCAATAAGAAGGTCCAAGGGATACAGTAAACGTGAAGTGAAGCATCGTAATCTATAACTAGTGTCACAGGAATGGTTGAAAACATAGACAGTAGGAAGAGTCAGTCTTGTTGTATTTAAGTCGGCATTGTGCCTTTTGTATTTAATTCCGATGCAATTTCTGTGTTTCATCGTCAATAAGAAGGTCCAAAGGATACAGTAAATCTGAAGTGAAGCATCGGAATCTATAACTAGTGTCACAGGAATGGTTCAAAACATAGGCAGTAAGAAGAGTCAGTCTTCTTGTACTTAAGTCGGCATAGTGCCTTTTGTATTTAATTCCGATGCAATTTCTGTGTTTCATCGTCAATAAGAAGGTGAGGGATACAATAAACCTGAAGTGAAGCATCGGAATCTATATCTAGTGTCACAGGAATGGTTCAAAACATAGTCAGTAAGAAGAGTCAGTCTTCTTGTCCTTAAGTCGGCATTGTGCCTATTGTATTTAATTCCGATGCAATTTCTGTGTTTCATCGTCAATAAGAAGGACCAAGGGATACAGTAAACCTCGAGTGTAGCATCGGAATCTATAACTAGTGTCACAGGAATGGTTCAAAACATAGACAGTAAGAAGAGTCAGTCTTCGTGTACTGAAGTCGGCATTTTGCCTTTTTTATTTAATTCCGATGCAATTTCTGTGTTTCATCGTCAATAATAAGGTCCAAGAGATACAGTTAACCTGAAGTGAAGCATCGGAATCTATATCTAGTGTCACAGGAATGGTTCAAAACATAGACAGTAAGAAGAGTCAGTCTTCGTGTACTTAAGTCGGCACTTTGCCTTTTTTATTTAATTCCGATGCAATTTCTGTGTTTCATCGTCAATAATAAGGTCCTAGGGATACAGTAATTCTGAAGTGAAGCATCGGAATCTATATCTAGTGTCACAGGAATGATTCAAAACATAGACAGTAGGAAGACTCAGTCTTCTTGTACTTAAGTCGGCATTGAGCCTTTTGTATTTGATTCCGATGCAATATCTGTGTTTCATCGGCAATAAGGTCCAAGGGATACAGTAAACCTGGAGTGAATCATCGGAATCCATAACTAGTGTTTCAGGAATGGTTCAAATCATAGACAGTAAGAAGTGTCAGCCTCCTTTTACTTAAGTCGGCATTGTGCCTTTTGTACTGAATTCCAATGCAATTTCTGTGTTTCATCGTCAATAAGATGGTCCAAGGGATACAGTAATCCTGGAGAGAAGCTTCGGAATCTATAACTAGTGTCACAGGAATGGTTCAAAACATAGACAGTAGGAAGAGTCAGGCTTCTAGTACTTAAGTCGGCATTGTGCCTTTTCTATTTGATTCCGATGCAATTTCTGTGTTTCATCGTCAATAAGACGGTCAGATGGATACAGTAAACCTGAAGTGAAGCATCGGAATCTATAACTAGTGTCACAGGAATGGTTCAAAACATAGACAGTTGGACCAGTCAGTCTTCTGGTACTTAAGTCGGTATTGTGCCTTTTGTATTTAATCCCAATGCAATGTCTGTGTTTCATCGGCCACAAGAAGGTCCAAGGGATACAGTAAACCTGAAGTGAAGCATTGGACTCTATAACTAGTTTCACAGAAATGGTTCAAAACTTAGACAATAGGAAGAGTCAGTCTTCTTGTACTGAAGTCGGCATTGTGCCTTATGTATTTAATTCCGATGCAATTTCTGTGTTTCATCAGCAATAAGGTCAGAGGGATACAGTAAACCTGAAGTGAAGTATCTGAATCTTTAACTAGTGTCACAGGAATGGTTCAAATCATAGACAGTAGGAAGAGTCAGTCGTGTTGTACTTAAGTCGGCATTGTGCCTTTTGTATTTAATTCCGATGCAATTTCTGTGTTTCATCGTCAATAAGAAGGTCAGAGGGATACAGTAAACCTGAAGTGAAGCATCGGAATCCAAAACTAGTGTCACAGGAATGGCTCAAAACATAGACAGTAGGAAGAGTCAGTCTTCTTGTACTTAAGTCGGCATTGTGCCTTTTGTATTTAATTCCGATGCAATTTCTGTGTTTCATCGTCACTAAGAAGGTCCAAGGTATACAGTAAACCTGAAGTGAAGCATCGGAATCTATAACTAGTGTCACACGAATGGTTCAAAACATAGTCAGTAAGAAGAGTCAGTCTTCTTGTACTTACGTCGGCATTGTGCCTTTTCTATTTAATTCCGATGCAATTTCTGTGTTTCATCGTCAATAAGAAGGTCCAAGGGATCCAGTAAACCAGGAGTGAAGCATCGGAATCTATAACTAGTGTCACAGGAATGGTTCATAACATAGACAGTAAGAAGAGTCAGTCTCCTTGTACTTAAGTCGACATTGTGCCTTTTCTATTTAATTCCGATGCTATTTCTGTGTTTCATCGTCAATTCGAAGGTTAGAGGGATACAATAAATCTGAAGTGAAGCATCGGATTCTATAACTAGTGTCACAGGAATGGTTTAAAACATTGTCAGTAAGAACAGTCAGTCTTCTTGTCCTTAAGTCGGCATTGTGCCTTTTGTATTTAATTCCGATGCAGTTTCTGTGTTTCATCGTCAATACGAAGGTCCATGGGATACAGTAAACCTGGAGTGTAACATCGGAATCTATAACTAGTGTCACAGGAATGGTTCAAATCATAGACAGTAAGAAGAGTCAGTCTTCGTGTACTTAAGTCGGCATTTTGCCTTTTTTATTTAATTCCGATGCAATTTCTGTGTTTCATCGTCAATAATAAGGCCCATGGGATACAGTAAACCAGGGGTGTAGCATCGGAATCAATAACTAGTGTCACAGGAATGGTTCAAAACATAGACAGTAAGAAGAGTCAGTCATACTGTACATAAGTCGGCATTGTGCCTTTTTGTATTAAATTCCGATGCAATTTCTGTGTTTCATCGTCAATAAGAAGGTCCAAGGGATACAGTAAACATCAAGTGAAGCACCGGAAAATATAACTAGTATCACAGGAATGGTTCAAAACATAGTCAGCAGGAAGAGTCGGTCTTCAAGTACTAAAGTCGGCATTGTGCCTTTTGTATTTAATTCCAATGCAATTTCTGTGTTTCATCGTCAATAAGAAGGTCCAGGGGATACAGTAATTCTGAAGTGAAGCAACGGAATCTATACCTAGTGTCACGGGAATGGTTCAAAACATAGACAGTAGGAAGAGTCAGTCTTCTTGTACTTAAGTTCGCATTGAGCATTTTGTATTTGATTCCGATGCAATATCTGTGTTTCATCGGCATTAAGGTCCAAGGGATACCGTAAACCTGGAGTGAATCATCGGAATCCATAACTAGTGTCACAGGAATGGTTCAAATCATAGACAGTAAGAAGAGTCAGCCTCCTTTTACTTAAGTCGGCATTGTGCCTTTTGTATTTCATTCCGATGCAATTTCTGTGTTTCATCGTCAATAAGAAGGTCCAAGGGATACAGTAAACCTGGAGTGAAGCATCGGAATCTATAACTAGTGTCACAGGGACGGTTCAAAGCATAGACAGTAAGAAGAGTCAGTCTTCTTGTACTTAAGTCGGCATAGTGCCTTTTGTATTAAATTCCGATGCAATTTCTGTGTTTCATCGTCACTAAGAAGGTCAGCGGGATACAGTAATCCTGAAGTGAAGAATCGGAATCTATAACTAGTGTCACAGGAATGGTTCAAAACATAGACAGTAGGAAGAGTCAGGCTTCTAGTACTTAAGTCGGCATTGTGCCTTTTCTATTTGATTCCGATGCAATTTCTGTGTTTCATCGTCAATAAGACGGTCAGATGGATACAGTAAACCTGAAGTGAAGCATCGGAATCTATAACTAGTGTCACAGGAATGGTTCAAAACATAGACAGTTGGACCAGTCAGTCTTCTGGTACATAAGTCGGCGTTGTGGCTTTTGTATTTAATTCCGATGCAATTTCTGTGTTTCATCGTCAATAAGAAGGTCCGAGGTATACAGTAAACCTGAAGTGAAGCACCGGAATTCTTTAGCTAGTGTCACAGGAATGGTTAAAACCGTAGTCAGTAAGAAGAGTCAGTCTTCTTTGCCTTATGTCGGCATTGTGCCTTTTGTAATTAATTCCGATGCAATTTCTGTGTTTCATCGTCAATAAGAAGGTCCAAGGGATACAGTAATCCTGGAGAGAAGCATCGGAGTATATAACTAGTGTCACAGTAATGGTTCAAAACATAGACAGTAGGAAGAATCAGACGTCTTGTACTTAAGTCGGCATTGTGCCTTTTGTATTTAATCCCGATGCTATGTCTGTGTTTCATCGGCCACAAGAAGGTCCAAGGGATACAGTAAACCTGAAGTGAAGCATCGGAATCTATAACTAGTGTCAAAGGAATGGTTCATAGTATAGACAGTAAGAAGATTCAGTCTTCTTGTAGTTAAGTCGGCATTGTGCCTTTTGTATTTAATTCCGATGCAATTTCTGTGATTCATCGTCAATAAGAAGGCCCAAGGGATACAGTAAACCTGAAGTGAAGCATCGGACTCTATAACTAGTTTCACAGAAATGGTTCAAAACATAGACAGTAGGAAGAGTCAGTCTTCTTGTACTTAAGTCGGCATTGTGCCTTTTGTATTTAATTCCGATGCAATTTCTTTGTTTCATCGTCAATAAGAAGGTCCAAGGGAAACAGTAATACTGAAGTGAAGCATCGGAATCTATAACTAGTGTCACAGGAATGGTTCAAAACATAGTCAGTAAGAAGGGTCAGTCTTCTTGTCCTTAAGTCGGCATTGTGCCTTTTGTATTTCATTCCGATGCAATTTCTGTGTTTCATCGGCAATAAGGTCAGAGGGATATAGTAAACCTGAAGTGAAGTATCTGAATCTATAACTAGTGTCACAGGAATGGTTCAAATCATAGACAGTAGGAAGAGTCAGTCGTCTTGTACTTAAGTCGGCACTGTGCCTTTTGTATTTAATTCCGATGCAATTTCTGTGTTTCATCGTCAATAAGAAGGTCAGAGGGATACAGTAATCCTGAAGTGAAGCATAGGAATCCGAAACTAGTGTCACAGGAATGGCTCAAAACATAGACAGTAGGAAGAGTCAGTCTTCTTGTACTTAAGTCGGCATTGTGCCTTTTGTATTTAATTCCGATGCAATTTCTGTGTTTCATCGTCAATAAGAAGGTCCAAGGTATACAGTAAACCTGAAGTGAAGCATCGGAATCAATAACTAGTGTCACAGGGATGGTTCAAAACATAGTCAGTAAGAAGAGTCAGTCTTCTAGTCATTAAGTCGGCATTGTGCCTTTTGTATTTAATTCCGATACTATTTCTGTGTTTCATCGTCAATAAGAAGGTCCTAGGGATACAGTAAACATCAAGTGAAGCATCGGAATCTATAACTAGTATCACAGGAATGGTTCAAAACATAGTCAGTAGGAAGAGTCGGTCTTCAAGTACTTAAGTCGGCATTGTGCCTTTTGTATTTAATTCCGATGCAATTTCTGTGTTTCATCGTCAATACGAAGGTCCAAGGGATACAGTAAATCTGAAGTGAAGCATCGGAATCTATAACTAGTGTCACAGGATTGGTTCAAAACATAGACAGTAAGAAGAGTCAGTCTTCTTGTACTTAAGTCGGCATAGTGCCTTTTGTATTTAATTCCGATGCAATTTCTGTGTTTCATCGTCAATAATAACGTCCAAGGGATACAGTAATTCTGAAGTGTAGCATCGGAATCTATATCTAGGGTCACAGGAATGGTTCAAAACATAGACATTAGGAAGAGTCAGTCTTCTTGTACTTAAGTCGGCATTGAGCCTTTTGTATTAAATTCCGATGAAATATCTGTGTTTCATCGGCAATAAGAAAGTCCAAAGGATACAGTAAACGTGAAGTGAAGCATCGTAATCTATAACTAGTGTCACAGGAATGGTTGAAAACATAGACAGTAGGAAGCCTCAGTCTTCTTGTACTTAAGTCGGTATTGTGCTTTTTGTATTTAATTCCGATGCAATTTCTGTGTTTCATCGTCAATAAGAAGGTCCGAGGTATACAGTAAACCTGAAGTGAAGCATCGGAATTCTTTAGCTAGTGTCACAGGAATGGTTAAAATTGTAGGCAGTAAGAAGAGTCAGTCTTCATTGCCTTATGTAGTCATTGTGCCTTTTGTATTTAATTCCGATGCAATTTCTGTGTTTCATCGTCAATAAGAAGGTCCAAGGGATACAGTAATCTTGGAGTGAAGCATCGGAATCTATAACTAGTGTCACAGCAATGGTTCAAAACATAGACAGTAGGAAGAATCAGACGTCTTGTACTTAAGTCGGCATTGTGCGTTTTGTATTTAATTCCGATGCAATTTCTGTGATTCATCGTCAATAAGAAGGCCCAAGGGATACAGTAAACCTGAAGTGAAGGATCGGACTCTATAACTAGTGTCACAGGAATGGT
The DNA here is from genome assembly GCF_023864345.2 of Schistocerca serialis cubense. NCBI lineage: Eukaryota > Metazoa > Arthropoda > Insecta > Orthoptera > Acrididae > Schistocerca > Schistocerca serialis. The sequence goes on along the minus strand of NC_064640.1, from coordinate 1,089,359,233 downwards.
TCAAAACATAGTCAGTAAGAAGAGTCAGTCTTCTTGTCCTTAAGTCGGCATTGTGCCTTTCGTATTTAATTATGATGCATTTTCTGTGTTTCATCGGCAATAAGGTCAGAGGGATACAGTAAACCTGAAGTGAAGTATCTGAATCTATAACTAGTGTCACAGGAATGGTTCAAATCATAGACAGTAGGAAGAGTCAGTCGTCTTGTACTTAAGTCGGCATTGTGCCTTTTGTATTTAATTCCGATGCAATTTCTGTGTTTCATCGTCAATAAGAAGGTCAGAGGGATACAGTAAACCTAAAACGAAGCATCGGAATCCAAAACTATTGTCACAGGAATGGCTCAAAACATAGACAGTAGGAAGAGTCAGTCTTCTTGTACTTATGTCGTCATTGTGCATTTTGTATTTAATTCCGATGCAATTTCTGTGTTTCATCGTCAATAAGAAGGTCCAAGGTATACAGTAAACCTGAAGTGAAGCATCGGAATCTATAACTAGTGTCACACGAATGGTTCAAAACATAGTCAGTAAGAAGAGTCAGTCCTCTTGTACATAAGTCGGCATTGTGCCTTTTCTAATTAATTCCAATGCAATTTCTGTGTTTCATCGTCAATAAGAAGGTCCAAGGGATCCAGTAAACCTGGAGTGAAGCATCGGAATCTATAACTAGTGTCACAGGAATGGTTCATAACATAGACAGTAAGAACAGTCAGTCTCCTTGTACTTAAATCGACATTGTGCCTTTTCTATTTAATTCCGATGCAATTTCTGTGTTTCATCGTCAATACGAAGGTTAGAGGGATACAATAAACCTGAAGTGAAGCATCGGATTCTATAACTAGTGTCACAGGAATGGTTCAAAACATAGTCAGTAAGAACAGTCAGTCTTCTTGTCCTTAAGTCGGCATTGTGCCTTTTGTATTTAATTCCGATGCAATTTCTGTGTTTCATCGTCAATAAGAAGGTCCAAGGGATACAGTAAACCTGGAGTGTAACATCTGAATCAATAACTAGTGTCACAGGAATGGTTCAAAACATAGACAGTAAGAAGAGTCAGTCATCTTGTACATAAGTCGGCATTGTGCTTTTTGTATTAAATTCCGATGCAACTTCTGTGTTTCATCGTCAATAAGAAGGTCCAAGGGATACAGTAAACATCAAGTGAAGCATCGGATTCTATAACTAGTATCACAGGAATGGTTCAAAACATAGACAGTAGGAAGCGTCAGTCTTCTTGTACTTAAGTCGGCATTGAGCCTTTTGTATTTGATTCCGATGCAATATCTGTGTTTCATCATCAATAAGAAGGTCCAAAGGATACAGTAAACGTGAAGTGAAGCATCGTAATCTATAACTAGTGTCACAGGAATGGTTGAAAACATAGACAGTAGGAAGCGTCAGTCTTCTTGTACTTAAGTCGGCATTGTGCTTTTTTTTTGTATTTAATTCCGATGCAATTTCTGTGTTTCATCGTCAATAAGAAGGTCCAAGGGATACAGTAAATCTGAAGTGAAGCATCGGAATCTATAACTAGTGTCACAGTAATGGTTCAAAACATAGACAGTAAGAAGAGTCAGTCTTCTTGTACTTAAGTCGGCATAGTGCCTTTTGTATTTAATTCCGATGCAATTTCTGTGTTTCATCGTCAATAAGAAGGTCAGAGGGATACAATAAACCTGAAGTGAAGCATCGGAATCTATAACTAGTGTCACAGGAATGGTTCAAAACATAGTCAGTAAGAAGAGTCAGTCTTCTTGTCCTTAAGTCGGCATTGTGCCTATTGTATTTAATTCCGATGCAATTTCTGTGTTTCATCGTCAATAAGAAGGACCAAGGGATACAGTAAACCTCGAGTGTATCATCGGAATCTATAACTAGTGTCACAGGTATGGTTCAAAACATAGACAGGAAGAAGAGTCAGTCTTCGTGTACTTAAGTCGGCATTTAGCCTTTTTTATTTAATTCCGATGCAATTTCTGTGTTTCATCGTCAATAAGAAGGTCCAAGGGAGACAGTAAACCTGAAGTGAAGCATCGGAATCTATATCTAGTGTCACAGGAATGGTTCAAAACATAGACAGTAAGAAGAGTCAGTCTTCGTGTACTTAAGTCGGCATTTTGCCTTTTTTATTTAATTCCGATGCAATTTCTGTGTTTCATCGTCCATAATAAGGTCCAAGGGATACAGTAATTCTGAAGTGAAGCATCGGAATCTATATCTAGTGTCACAGGTATGGTTCAAAACATAGACAGTAGGAAGTGTCAGTCTTCTTGTACTTAAGTCGGCATTGAGCCTTTTGTATTTGATTCCGATGCAATATCTGTGTTTCATCGGCAATAAGGTCAGAGCGATACAGTAAACCTGAAGTGAAGTATCGGACTCTATAACTAGTATCACAGGAATGGTTGAAAACATAGACAGTAGGAAGCGTCAGACTTCTTGTACTTAAGTCGGCATTGTACCTTTTGTATTTAATTCCGATGCAATTTTAGTGTTTCATCCTCAATAAGAAGGACCAAGGGATACAGTAAACCTCGAGTGTAGCATCGGAATCTATAACTAGTGTCACAGGAATGGTTCAAAACATAGACAGTAAGAAGAGTCAGTCTTCGTGTACTTATGTCGGCATTTTGCTTCTTTTATTTAATTCCGATGCAATTTCTGTGTTTCATCGTCAATAAGAAGGTCCAAGGGATACAGTAAACCTGAAGTGAAGCATCAGACTCTATAACTAGTTTCACAGAAATGGTTCAAAACATAGACAGTAGGAAGAGTCAGTCTTCTTGTACTTAAGTCGACATTGTGCCTTTTGTATTAAATTCCGATGCAATTTCTGTGTTTCATCGTCAATAAGAAGGTCCAAGGGATACAGTAAACCTGGAGTGTAACACCGGAATCTATAACTAGTGTCACAGGAATGGTTCAAAACATAGACAGTAAGAAGAGTCAGTCTTCGTGTACTTACGTCGGCATTGTGCCTTTTTTATTTAATTCCGATGCAATTTCTGTGTTTCATCGTCAATAATAATGTCCAAGGGATACAGTAAACCTGAAGTGAAGCATCGGAATCAATAACTAGTGTCACAGGGATGGTTCAAAACATAGTCAGTAAGAAGAGTCAGTCTTCTAGTCCTTAAGTCGGCATTGTGCCTTTTGTATTTAATTCCGATGCAATTTCTGTGTTTCATCGTCAATAAGAAGGTCCAAGGGATACAGTAAACCTGGAGTGTAGCATCGGAATCTATAACTAGTGTCACAGGAATGGTTCAAAACATAGACAGTAAGAAGAGTCAGTCATCTTGTACATAAGACGTCATTGTGCCTTTTGTATTATATTCCGATGCAATTTCTGTGTTTCATCGTCAATAAGAAGGTCCAAGGGATACAGTAAACATCAAGTGAAGCATCGGAATCTATAACTAGTATCACAGGAATGGTTCAAAACATAGTCAGTAGGAAGAGTCGGTCTTCAAGTACTTAAGTCGGCATTGTGCCTTTTGTATTTAATTCCGATGCAATTTCTGTGTTTCGTCGTCAATAAGAAGGTCCAAGGGATACAGTAAACGTGAAGTGAAGCATCGTAATCTATAACTAGTGTCACAGGAATGGTTGAAAACATAGACATTAGGAAGCGTCAGTCTTCTTGTACTTAAGTCGGCATTGTGCCTTTTGTATTTAATTCCGATGCAATTTCTGTGTTTCATCGTCAATAAGAAGGTCCAAGGGATACAGTAAATCTGAAGTGAAGCATCGGAATCTATAACTAGTGTCACAGGAAAGGTTCAAAACATAGACAGTAAGAAGAGTCAGTCTTCTTGTACTTAAGTCGGCATAGCGCCTTTTGTATTTAATTCCGATGCAATTTCTGTGTTTCATCGTCAATAAGATGGTCAGAGAGATATAGTAAACCTGAAGTGAAGCATCGCAATCTATAACTAGTGTCACAGGAATGGTTCAAACATAGTCAGTAAGAAGAGTCAGTATTTTTGTACTTAAGTCGGCATTGTGCCTTTTGTGTTTAATTCCGATGCAATTTCTGTGTTTCAGCGTCAATAACAAGGTCCAAGGGATACAGTAAACCTGAAGTGAAGCATTGGAATCTATAACTAGTGTCACAGGAGTGGTTCGAAACATAGACAGTAAGATGAGTCAGTCTCCTTGTACTAAAGTCGACATTGTGCCTTTTCTATTTAATTCCGATGCAATTTCTGTGTTTCATCGTCAATAAGAAGGTCAGAGGGATGCAATAAACCTTAAGTGAAGCATCGGAAATTATAACTAGTGTCACAGGAATCGTTCATAACATAGTCAGTAGGAAGAGTCAGTCTTCTTGTCCTTAAGTCAGCATTGTGTCTATTGTATTTCATTCCGATGCATTTTCTGTGTTTCATTGTTAATAAGAAGGTCCAAGCGATACAGTAAACCTGGAGTGTAGCATCGGAATCTATAACTAGTGTCACAGGAATGGTTCAAAACATAGACAGTAAGAAGAGTCAGTCTTCGTGTACTTAAGTCGGCATTTTGCCTTTTTTATTTAATTCCGATGCAATTTCTGCGTTTCATCGTCAATAATAACGTCCAAGGGATACAGTAAACCTGAAGTGAAGCATCGGAATCTATATCTAGGGTCACAGGAATGGTTCAAAACATAGACAGTAAGAATAATCAGTCTTCGTGTACTTAAGTCGGCATTTTGCCTTTTTTATTTAATCCCGATGCAATTTCTGTGTTTCATCGTCAATAATAAGGTTCAAGGGATACAGTAAACCTGAAGTGAAGCATCGGAATCTATATTTAGTGTCACAGGAATGGTTCAAAACATAGACAGTAGGAAGAGTCAGTCTTCATGTACTTAAGTCGGCATTGATCCTTTTGTATTTGATTCCGGTGCAATATCTGTGTTTCATCGGCCATGAGGTCAGAGGGATACAGTAAACCTGAAGTGAAATATCGGAATCTATAACTAGTGTCACGGGAATGGTTCAAAACATAGGCAGTAGGAAGAGTCAGTCGTCTTGTACTTAAGTCGGCATTGTGCCTTTTGTATTTAATTCCGATGCAATTTCTGTGTTTCATCGTCAACAAGAAGGTCAGAGGGATACAGTAAACCTGAAGTGCAGCATCGGAGTCTAAAACTAGTGTCACAGGAATGGTTCAAAACATAGACAGTAGGAAGAGACAGTCTTCTTGTACTTAAGTCGGCATTGTGCCTTTTGTTTTTAATTCCGATGCAATTTCTGTGTTTCATCGTCAATAAGAAGGTCCAAGGGATACAGCAAACCTGGAGTGAAGCATCGGAATCTATAACTAGTGTCACAGGAATGGTTCATAACATAGACAGTAAGAAGAGTCAGTCTTCTTGTACTTAAGTCGACATTATGCCTTTTGTATTTAATTCCGATACAATATCTGTGTTTCATCGTCAATAAGAAGGTCAGAGGGATACAGTAATCCTAAAGTGAAGCATCGGAATCTATAACTAGTGTCACAGGAATGGTTCAAAGCATAGTCAGTAAGAATAGTCAGTGTTCTTGTACTTAAGTCATCATTGTGCATTTTCTATTTAATTCGGAAGCAATTTCTGTGTTTCATCGTCAATAAGAAGGTCCAAGGGATACAGTAAACCTGGAGTAAAGCTTCGCAATCCATAACTAGTGTCACAGGAATGGTTCAAATCATAGACAGTATGAAGAGTCAGGTTCCTTTTACTTAAGTCGGCATTGTGCCTTTTGTACTTCATTCCGATGCAATATCTGTGTTTCATCGTCAATAAGAAGGTCCAAGGGATACAGTAAACCTGGTGTGAAGCATCGGAATCTATAACTAATGTCACAGGGACAGTTCAAAACATAGATAGTAAGATGAGTCAGTATTCTTGTACTTAAGTCGGCTTTGTGCATTTTGTATTTAATTCCGATGCTATTTCTGTGTTTCATCGTCACTAAGAAGGTCAGAGGGATACAGTAAACCTGAAGTGAAGCATCGGAATCTATAACTAGTGTCACAGGAATGGTTCAAAATATAGACAGTAGGAAGAGTCAGGCTTCTAGTACTTAAGTCGGCATTGTGCATTTTCTATTTGATTCCGATGCAATTTCTGTGTTTCATCGTCAATAAGACGGTCAGATGGATACAGTAAACCTGAAGTGAAGCATCGGAATCTATAACTGGTGTCACCGGAATGGTTCAAACATAGACAGTTGGAACAGTCAGTCTTCTGGTACTTAAGTCGGCGTTGTGTCTTTTGTATTTAATTCCGATCCAATTTCTGTGTTTCATCGTCAATAAGAAGGTCCGAGGTATACAGTAAACCTGAAGTGAAGCATCGGAATTCTTTAGCTAGTGTCACAGGAATGGTTCAAAACATAGACAGTAGGAAGAATCAGACGTCTTGTACTTAAGTCGGCATTGTGCCTTTTGTATTTAATCCCGATGCAATTTCTGTGCTTCATCGGCAACAAGAAGGTCCAAGGGATTCAGTAAACCTGAAGTGAAGCATCGTAATCTATAACTAGTGTCACAGGAATGGTTCAAAGTATAGACAGTAAGAAGAGTCAGTCTTCTTCTACTTAAGTCTGCATTGTGCCTTTGTATTTAATTCCGATGCAATTTCTGTGATTCATCGTCAATAAGAAGGCCCAAGGGATACAGTAAACCTGCAGTGAAGCATCGGACTCTATAACTAGTTTCACAGAAATGGTTCAAAACATAGACAGTAGGAAGAGTCAGTCTTCTTGTACTGAAGTCGGCACTGTGCCTTTTGTATTTAATTCCGATGCTATTTCTCTGCTTCATCGTCAATAAGAAGGTCCAAGGGAAACAGTAACACTGAAGTGAAGCATCGGAATCTATAACTAGTGTCACAGGAATGGTTCAAAAGATAGTCAGTAGGAAGAGTCAGTCTTCTTGTCCTTAAGTCGGCATTGTGTCTATTGTATTTCATTCCGATGCAATTTCTGTGTTTCATTGTTAATAAGAAGGTCCAAGCGATACAGTAAACCTGGAGTGTAACATCGGAATCTATAACTAGTGTCACAGGAATGGTTCAAAACATAGACAGTAAGAAGAGTCAGTCTTCGTGTACTTAAGTCGGCATTTTGCCTTTTTTATTTAATTCCGATTCAATTTCTGCGTTTCATCGTCAATAATAACGTCCAAGGGATACAGTAAACCTGAAGTGAAGCATCGGAATCTATATCTAGTGTCTCAGGAATGGTTCAAAACATAGACAGTAAGATGAGTCAGTCTTTGTGTACTTAAGTCGGCATTTTGCCTATTTTATTTAATCCCGATGCAATTTCTGTGTTTCGTCGTCAGTAATAAGGTTCAAGGGATACAGTAAACCTGAAGTGAAGCATCGGAATCTATATCTAGTGTCACAGGAATGGTTCAAAACATAGACAGTAGGAAGAGTCAGTCTTCTTGTACTTAAGTCGGCATTGAGCCTTTTGTATTTGATTCCGATGCAATATCTGTGTTTCATCGGCAATGAGGTCAGAGGGATACAGTAAACCTGAAGTGAAGTATCGGAATCTATAACTAGTGTCACAGGAATGGTTCAAAACATAGACAGTAGGAAGAGTCAGTCGTCTTTTACTTAAGCCGGCATTGTGCCTTTTGTATTTAATTCCGATGCAATTTCTGTGTTTCATCGTCAACAAGAAGGTCAGAGGGATACAGTAAACCTGAAGTGAAGCATCGGAGTCTAAAACTAGTGTCACAGGAATGGTTCAAAACATAGACAGTAGGAAGAGTCAGTCTTCTTGTACTTAAGTCGGCATTGTGCCTTTTGTATTTAATTCCGATGCAATTTCTGTGTTTCATCTTCAATAAGAAGGTCCAAGGGATACAGCAAACCTGGAGTGAAGCATCGGAATCTATAACTAGTGTCACAGGAATGGTTCATAACATAGACAGTAAGAAGAGTCAGTCTTCTTGTACTTAAGTTGACATTATGCCTTTTGTATTTAATTCCGATACAATATCTGTGTTTCATCGTCAATAAGAAGGTCAGAGGGATAAAGTAATCCTAAAGTGAAGCATCGGAATCTATAACTAGTGTCACAGGAATGGTTCAAAGCATAGTCAGTAAGAATAGTCAGTGTTCTTGTACTTAAGTCATCATTGTGCATTTTCTATTTAATTCGGATGCAATTTCTGTGTTTCATCGTCAATAAGAAGGTCCAAGGGATACAGTAAACCTGGAGTAAGGCATCGCAATCCATAACTAGTGTCACAGGAATGGTTCAAATCAAAGACAGTAAGAAGAGTCAGGTTCCTTTTACTTAAGTCGGCACTGTGCCTTTTGTACTTCATTCCGATGCAATTTCTGTGTTTCATCGTCAATAAGAAGGTCCAAGGGATACAGTAAACCTGGTGTGAAGCATCGGAATCTATAACTAGTGTCACAGGGACAGTTCGAAACATAGACAGTAAGATGAGTCAGTATTCTTGTACTTAAGTCGGCATTGTGCATTTTGTATTTAATTCCGATGCAATTTCTGTGTTTCATCGTCACTAAGAAGGTCAGAGGGATACAGTAAACCTGAAGTGAAGCATCGGAATCTATAACCGGTGTCACCGGAATGGTTCAAACATAGACAGTTGGAACAGTCAGTCTTCTGGTACTTAAGTCGGCGTTGTGTCTTTTGTATTTAATTCCGATGCAATTTCTGTGTTTCATCGTCAATAAGAAGGTCCGAGGTATACAGTAAACCTGAAGTGAAGCATCGGAATTCTTTAGCTAGTGTCACAGGAATGGTTAAAACCGTAGTCAGTAAGAAGAGTCAGTCTTCTTTGCCTTATATCGGCATTGTGCCTTTTGTATTTAATTCCGATGCAATTTCTGTGTTTCATCGGCAACAAGAAGGTCCAAGGGATACAGTAAACCTGAAGTGAAGCATCGGAATCTATAACTAGTGTCACAGTAATGGTTCAAAACATAGACAGTGGGAAGAATCAGACGTCTTGTACTTAAGTCGGCGTTGTGCCTTTTGTATTTAATCCCGATGCAATTTCTGTGCTTCATCGCGAACAAGAAGGTCCAACGGATTCAGTAAACCTGAAGTGAAGCATCGTAATCTATAACTAGTGTCACAGGAATGGTTCAAAGTATAGACAGTAAGAAGAGTCAGTCTTCTTCTACTTAAGTCTGCATTGTGCCTTTTGTATTTAATTCCGATGCAATTTCTGTGATTCATCGTCAATAAGAAGGCCCAAGGGACACAGTAAACCTGCAGTGAAGCATCGGACTCTATAACTAGTTTCACAGAAATGGTTCAAAACATAGACAGTAGGAAGAGTCAGTCTTCATGTACTTAAGTCGGCACTGTGCCTTTTGTATTTAATTCCGATGCAATTTCTCTGTTTCATCGTCAATAAGAAGGTCCAGGGGAAACAGTAACGATGAAGTGAAGCATCGGAATCTATAACTAGTGTCACAGGAATGGTTCAAAACATAGTCAGTAAGAAGAGTCAGTCTTCTTGTCCTTAAGTTGGCATTGTGCCTTTTGTATTTAATTCCGATGCAATTTCTGTGTTTCATCGGCAATAAGGTCAGAGGGATACAGTAAACCTGAAGTGAAGTATCGGAATCTATAACTAGTATCACAGGAATGGTTCAAAACATAGACAGTAGGAAGAGTCAGTCGTCTTGTACTTAAGTCGGCATTGTGCCTTTTGTATTTAATTCCGATGCAATTTCTGTGTTTCATCGTCAATTAGAAGGTCAGAGGGATACAGTAAACCTGAAGTGAAGCATCGGAATCCAAAACTAGTGTCACAGGAATGGTCCAAACATAGACAGTAGGAAGAGTCAGTCTTCTTGTACTTAAGTCGGCATTGTGCCTTTTGTATTAAATTCCGATGCAATTTCTGTGTTTCATCGTCAATAAGAAGGTCCAAGGGATCCAGTAAACCTGGAGTGAAGCATCGGAATCTATAACTAGTGTCACAGGAATGGTTCATAACATAGACAGTAAGAAGAGTCAGTCTGCTTGTACTTAAGTCGACATTGTGCCCTTTCTATTTAATTCCGATGCAATTTCTGTGTTTCATCGTCAATACGAAGGTCAGAGGGATACAATAAACCTGAAGTGAAGCATCGGAATCTATAACTAGTGTCACAGGAATGGTTCAAAACATAGTCAGTAAGAAGAGTCAGTCTTCTTGTCCTTAAGTCGGCATTGTGCCTTTTGTATTTAATTCCGTTGCAATTTCTGTGTTTCATCGTCAATAAGAAGGTCCAAGGGATACAGTAAACCTGGAGTGTAACATCGGAATCTATAACTAGTGTCACAGGAATGGTTCAAATCATAGACAGTAAGAAGAGTCAGTCTACGTGTACTTAAGTCGGCATTTTGCCTTTTTTATTTAATTCCGATGCAATTTCTGTGTTTCATCGTCAATAATAAGGTCCAATGGATACAGTAAACCTGAAGTGAAGCATCGGAAACAATAACTAGTGTCACAGGGATGGTTCAAAACATAGTCAGTAAGAAGAGTCAGTCTTCTAGTCCTTAAGTCGGCATTGTGCCTTTTGTATTTAATTCCGATGCAATTTCTGTGTTTCATCGTCAATAAGAAGGTCCAAGGGATACAGTAAACCTGGAGTGTAGCATCGGAATCTATAACTAGTGTCACAGGAATGGTTCAAAACATAGACAGTAAGAAGAGTCAGTCATCTTGTACATAAGTCGGCATTGTGCCTTTTGTATTAAATTCCGATGCAATTTCTGTGTTTCATAGTCAATAAGAAGGTCCAAGGGATACAGTAAACCTCAAGTGGATCATCGGAATCTATAACTAGTGTCACAGGAATGGTTCAAAACATAGTCAGTAGGAAGAGTCGGTGTTCATGTACTTAAGTCGGCATTGTGCCTTTTGTATTTAATTCCGATGCAATTTCTGTGTTTCATCGTCAATAAGAAGGTCCAAGGGATACAGTAAACGTGAAGTGAAGCATCGTAATCTATAACTAGTGTCACAGGAATGGTTGAAAACATAGACAGTAGGAAGCGTCAGTCTTCTTGTACTTAAGTCGGCATTGTGCTTTTGTATTTGATTCCGATGCAATTTCTGTGTTTCATCGTCAATACGAAGGTCCAAGGGATACAGTAAATCTGAAGTGAAGCATTGGAATCTATAACTAGTGTCAAAGGAATGGTTCAAAACATAGACAGTAAGGAGAGTCAGTCTTCTTGTACTTAAGTCGGCATAGTGCATTTTGTATTAAATTCCGATGCAATATCTGTGTTTCATCGGCAATAAGGTCAGAGGGATACAGTAAACCTGAAGTGAAGTATCGGAATCTATAACTAGTGTCACAGGAATGGTTCAAAACATAGACACTAGGAAGAGTCAGTCGTCTTGTACTTAAGTCGGCATTATGCCTTTTGTATTCAATTCCGATGCAATTTCTGTGTTTCATCGTCAACAAGAAGGTCAGAGGGATACAGTTAACCTGGAGTGAAGCATCGGAATCTATAACTAGTGTCACAGGAATGGTTCATAACATAGACAGTAAGAAGAGTCAGTCTTCTTGTACTTAAGTCGGCATTGTGCCTTTTGTATTTAATTCCGATACAATATCTGTGTTTCATCGTCAATAAGAAGGTCAGAGGGATACAGTAATCCTAAAGTGAAGCATCGGAATCTGTAACTAGTGTCACAGGAATGGTTCAAAGCATAGTCAGAAAGAATAGTCAGTGTTATTGTACTTAAGTCATCATTGTGCATTTTCTATTTAATTCGGATGCAATTTCTGTGTTTCATCGTCTATAAGAAGGTCCAAGGGATACAGTAAACCTGGAGTAAAGCATCGGAATCCATAACTAGTGTCACAGGAATGGTTCAAATCATAGACAGTAAGAAGAGTCAGGTTCCTTTTACTTAAGTCGGCATTGTGCCTTTTGTATTTCATTCCGATGCAATTTCTGTGTTTCATCGTCAATAAGAAGGTCCAAGGGATACAGTAAACCTGGTGTGAAGCATCGGAATCTATAACTAGTGTCACAGGAATGGTTCAAAGTATAGACAGTAAGAAGAGTCAGTCTTCTTGTTCTTAAGTCTGCATTGTGCCTTTTGTATTTAATTCCGATGCAATTTCTGTGATTCATCGTCCATAAGAAGGCCCAAGGGATACAGTAAACCTGCAGTGAAGCATCGGACTCTATAACTAGTTTCACAGAAATGGTTCAAAACATAGACAGTACGAAGAGTCAGTCCTCTTGTACTTAAGTCGGCACTGTGCCTTTTGTATTTAATTCCGATGCAATTTCTCTGTTTCATCGTCAATAAGAAGGTCCAAGGGAGACAGTAATACTGAAGTGAAGCATCGAAATCTATAACTAGTGTCACAGGAATGGTTCAAAACATAGTCAGTAAGAAGAGTCAGTCTTCTTGTCCTTAAGTCGGCATTGTGCCTTTTGTATTTAATTCCGATGCAATTTCTGTGTTTCATCGTCAATAAGAAGGTCAGAGGGATACAGTAAACCTGAAGTGAAGCATCGGAATCCAAAACTAGTGTCACAGGAATGGTTCAAAACATAGACAGTAGGAAGAGTCAGTCTCTTGTACTTAAGTCGGCATTGAGCCTTTTCTATTTAATTCCGATGCAATTTCTGTGTTTCATCGTCATTACGAAGGTCAGAGGGATACAATAAACCTGAAGTGAAGCATCGGAATCTATAACTAGTGTCACAGGAATGGTTCAAAACATAGTCAGTAAGAAGAGTCAGTCTTCTTGTCCTTAAGTCGGCATTGTGCCTTTTGTATTTAATTCCGATGCAATTTCTGTGTTTCATCGTCAATAAGAAGGTCCAAGGGATACAGTAAACCTGGAGTGTAACATCGGAATCTATAACTAGTGTCACAGGAATGGTTCAAATCATAGACAGTAAGAAGAGTCAGTCTTCGTGTACTTAAGTCGGCATTTTGCCTTTTTTATTTTATTCCGATGCAATTTCTGTGTTTCATCGTCAATAATAAGGTCCAATGGATACAGTAAACCTGAAGTGAAGCATCGGAATCAATAACTAGTGTCACAGGGATGGGTCAAAACATAGTCAGTAAGAAGAGTCAGTCTTCTAGTCCTTAAGTCGGCATTGTGCCTTTTGTATTTAATTCCGATGCAATTTCTGTGTTTCATCTTCAATAAGAAGGTCCTAGGGATACAGTAAACCTGGAGTGTAGCATCGGAATCTATAACTAGTGTCACAGGAATGGTTCAAAACATAGACAGTAAGAAGAGTCAGTCATCTTGTACATAAGTCGGCATTGTGCCTTTTGTATTAAATTCCGATGCAATTTCTGTGTTTCATCGTCTATAAGAAGGTCCAAGGGATACAGTAAACCTCAAGCGAAGCATCGGAATCTATAACTAGTGTCACAGGAATGGTTCAAAACATAGTCAGTAGGAAGAGTCAGTCTTCATGTACTTAAGTCGGCATTGTGCCTTTTGTATTTAATTCCGATGCAATTTCTGTGTTTCATCGTCAATAAGAAGGTCCAAGGGATACAGTAAACGTGAAGTGAAGCATCGCAATCTATAACTAGTGTCACAGGAATGGTTGAAAACATAGACAGTAGGAAGCATCAGTCTTCTTGTACTTAAGTCGGCATTGTGCCTTTTGTATTTGATTCCGATGCAATTTCTGTGTTTCATCGTCAATACGAAGGTCCAAGGGATACAGTAAATCTGAAGTGAAGCATCGGAATCTATAACTAGTGTCACAGGAATGGTTCAAAGCATAGACAGTAAGAAGAGTCAGTCTTCTTGTACTTAAGTCGGCATAGTGCCTTTTGTATTAAATTCCGATGCAATATCTGTGTTTCATTGGCAATAAGGTCAGAGGGATACAGTAAACCTCAAGTGAAGTATCGGAATCTATAACTAGTGTCACAGGAATGGTTCATAACATAGACAGTAAGAAGAGTCAGTCTGCTTGTACTTAAGTCGACATTGTGCCCTTTCTATTTAATTCCGATGCAATTTCTGTGTTTCATCGTTAATACGAAGGTCAGAGGGATACAATAAACCTGAAGTGAAGCATCGGAATCTATAACTAGTGTCACAGGAATGGTTCAAACCATAGTCAGTAAGAAGAGTCAGTCTTCTTGTCCTTAAGTCGGCATTGTGCCTTTTGTATTAAATTCCGATGCAATATCTGTGTTTCATCGGCAATAAGGTCAGAGGGATACAGTGAACCTGAAGTGAAGTATCGGAATCTATAACTAGTGTCACAGGAATGGTTCAAAACATAGACAGTAGGAAGAGTCAGTCGTCTTGTACTTAAGTCGGCATTATGCCTTTTGTATTTAATTCCGATGCAATTTCTGTGTTTCATCGTCAACAAGAAGGTCAGAGGGATACAGTTAACCTGGAGTGAAGCATCGGAATCTATAACTAGTGTCACAGGAATGGTTCATAACATAGACAGTAAGAAGAGTCAGTCTTCTTGTACTTAAGTCGGCATTGTGCCTTTTGTATTTAATTCCGATACAATATCTGTGTTTCATCGTCAATAAGAAGGTCAGAGGGATACAGTAATCCTAAAGTGAAGCATCGGAATCTGTAACTAGTGTCACAGGAATGGTTCAAAGCATAGTCAGAAAGAATAGTCAGTGTTATTGTACTTAAGTCATCATTGTGCATTTTCTATTTAATTCGGATGCAATTTCTGTGCTTCATCGTCTATAAGAAGGTCCAAGGGATACAGTAAACCTGGAGTAAAGCATCGGAATCCATAACTAGTGTCACAGGAATGGTTCAAATCATAGACAGTAAGAAGAGTCAGGTTCCTTTTACTTAAGTCGGCATTGTGCCTTTTGTATTTCATTCCGATGCAATTTCTGTGTTTCATCGTCAATAAGAAGGTCCAAGGGATACAGTAAACCTGGTGTGAAGCATCGGAATCTATAACTAGTGTCACAGGAATGGTTCAAAGTATAGACAGTAAGAAGAGTCAGTCTTCTTGTTCTTAAGTCTGCATTGTGCCTTTTGTATTTAATTCCGATGCAATTTCTGTGATTCATCGTCCATAAGAAGGCCCAAGGGATACAGTAAACCTGCAGTGAAGCATCGGACTCTATAACTAGTTTCACAGAAATGGTTCAAAACATAGACAGTACGAAGAGTCAGTCCTCTTGTACTTAAGTCGGCACTGTGCCTTTTGTATTTAATTCCGATGCAATTTCTCTGTTTCATCGTCAATAAGAAGGTCCAAGGGAGACAGTAATACTGAAGTGAAGCATCGAAATCTATAACTAGTGTCACAGGAATGGTTCAAAACATAGTCAGTAAGAAGAGTCAGTCTTCTTGTCCTTAAGTCGGCATTGTGCCTTTTGTATTTAATTCCGATGCAATTTCTGTGTTTCATCGTCAATAAGAAGGTCAGAGGGATACAGTAAACCTGAAGTGAAGCATCGGAATCCAAAACTAGTGTCACAGGAATGGTTCAAAACATAGACAGTAGGAAGAGTCAGTCTCTTGTACTTAAGTCGGCATTGAGCCTTTTCTATTTAATTCCGATGCAATTTCTGTGTTTCATCGTCAATACGAAGGTCAGAGGGATACAATAAACCTGAAGTGAAGCATCGGAATCTATAACTAGTGTCACAGGAATGGTTCAAAACATAGTCAGTAAGAAGAGTCAGTCTTCTTGTCCTTAAGTCGGCATTGTGCCTTTTGTATTTAATTCCGATGCAATTTCTGTGTTTCATCGTCAATAAGAAGGTCCAAGGGATACAGTAAACCTGGAGTGTAACATCGGAATCTATAACTAGTGTCACAGGAATGGTTCAAATCATAGACAGTAAGAAGAGTCAGTCTTCGTGTACTTAAGTCGGCATTTTGCCTTTTTTATTTTATTCCGATGCAATTTCTGTGTTTCATCGTCAATAATAAGGTCCAATGGATACAGTAAACCTGAAGTGAAGCATCGGAATCAATAACTAGTGTCACAGGGATGGGTCAAAACATAGTCAGTAAGAAGAGTCAGTCTTCTAGTCCTTAAGTCGGCATTGTGCCTTTTGTATTTAATTCCGATGCAATTTCTGTGTTTCATCTTCAATAAGAAGGTCCTAGGGATACAGTAAACCTGGAGTGTAGCATCGGAATCTATAACTAGTGTCACAGGAATGGTTCAAAACATAGACAGTAAGAAGAGTCAGTCATCTTGTACATAAGTCGGCATTGTGCCTTTTGTATTAAATTCCGATGCAATTTCTGTGTTTCATCGTCTATAAGAAGGTCCAAGGGATACAGTAAACCTCAAGCGAAGCATCGGAATCTATAACTAGTGTCACAGGAATGGTTCAAAACATAGTCAGTAGGAAGAGTCAGTCTTCATGTACTTAAGTCGGCATTGTGCCTTTTGTATTTAATTCCGATGCAATTTCTGTGTTTCATCGTCAATAAGAAGGTCCAAGGGATACAGTAAACGTGAAGTGAAGCATCGCAATCTATAACTAGTGTCACAGGAATGGTTGAAAACATAGACAGTAGGAAGCATCAGTCTTCTTGTACTTAAGTCGGCATTGTGCCTTTTGTATTTGATTCCGATGCAATTTCTGTGTTTCATCGTCAATACGAAGGTCCAAGGGATACAGTAAATCTGAAGTGAAGCATCGGAATCTATAACTAGTGTCACAGGAATGGTTCAAAGCATAGACAGTAAGAAGAGTCAGTCTTCTTGTACTTAAGTCGGCATAGTGCCTTTTGTATTAAATTCCGATGCAATATCTGTGTTTCATTGGCAATAAGGTCAGAGGGATACAGTAAACCTCAAGTGAAGTATCGGAATCTATAACTAGTGTCACAGGAATGGTTCATAACATAGACAGTAAGAAGAGTCAGTCTGCTTGTACTTAAGTCGACATTGTGCCCTTTCTATTTAATTCCGATGCAATTTCTGTGTTTCATCGTTAATACGAAGGTCAGAGGGATACAATAAACCTGAAGTGAAGCATCGGAATCTATAACTAGTGTCACAGGAATGGTTCAAACCATAGTCAGTAAGAAGAGTCAGTCTTCTTGTCCTTAAGTCGGCATTGTGCCTTTTGTATTAAATTCCGATGCAATATCTGTGTTTCATCGGCAATAAGGTCAGAGGGATACAGTGAACCTGAAGTGAAGTATCGGAATCTATAACTAGTGTCACAGGAATGGTTCAAAACATAGACAGTAGGAAGAGTCAGTCGTCTTGTACTTAAGTCGGCATTATGCCTTTTGTATTTAATTCCGATGCAATTTCTGTGTTTCATCGTCAACAAGAAGGTCAGAGGGATACAGTAAACCTGGAGTGAAGCATCGGAATCTATAACTAGTGTCACAGGAATGGTTCATAACATAGACAGTAAGAAGAGTCAGTCTTCTTGTACTTAAGTCGGCATTGTGTCTTTTGTATTTAATTCCGATACAATATCTGTGTTTCATCGTCAATAAGAAGGTCAGAGGGATACAGTAATCCTAAAGTGAAGCATCGGAATCTGTAACTAGTGTCACAGGAATGGTTCAAAGCATAGTCAGAAAGAATAGTCAGTGTTATTGTACTTAAGTCATCATTGTGCATTTTCTATTTAATTCGGATGCAATATCTGTGTTTCATCGTCAATAAGAAGGTCCAAGGGATACAGTAAACCTGGAGTAAAGCATCGGAATCCATAACTAGTGTCACAGGAATGGTTCAAATCATAGACAGTAAGAAGAGTCAGGTTCCTTTTACTTAAGTCGGCATTGTGCCCTTTGTATTTCATTCCGATGCAAATTCTGTGTTTCATCGTCAATAAGAAGGTCCAAGGGATACAGTAAACCTGGTGTGAAGCATCGGAATGTATAACTAGTGTCACAGGAATGGTTCAAAATATAGACAGTAAGAAGAGTCAGTCTTCTTGTACTTAAGTCTGCATTGTGCCTTTTGTATTTAATTCCGATGCAATTTCTGTGATTCATCGTCCATAAGAAGGCCCAAGGGATACAATAAACCTGCAGTGAAGCATCGGACTCTATAACTAGTTTCACAGAAATGGTTCAAAACATAGACAGTACGAAAAGTCAGTCCTCTTGTACTTAAGTCGGCACTGTGCCTTTTGTATTTAATTCCGATGCAATTTCTCTGTTTCATCGTCAATAAGAAGGTCCAAGGGAAACTGTAATACTGAAGTGAAGCATCGGAATCTATAACTAGTGTCACAGGAATGGTTCAAAACATAGTCAGTAAGAAGAGTCAGTCTTCTTGTCCATAAGTCGGCATTGTGCCTTTTTTATTTAATTCCGATGCAATTTCTGTGTTTCATCGGCAATAAGGTCAGAGGGATACAGTAAACCTGAAGTGAAGTATCGGAATCTATAACTAGTGTCACAGGAATGGTTCAAAGCAAAGAGAGTAGGAAGAGTCAGTCGTCTTGTACTTAAGTCGGCATTGTGCCTTTTGTATTTAATTCCGATGCAATTTCTGTGTTTCATCGTCAATAAGAAGGTCAGAGGGATACAGTAAACCTGAAGTGAAGCATCGGAAT
Source organism: Schistocerca serialis cubense (assembly GCF_023864345.2). Lineage (NCBI taxonomy): Eukaryota > Metazoa > Arthropoda > Insecta > Orthoptera > Acrididae > Schistocerca > Schistocerca serialis. The sequence continues at coordinate 1,089,340,717 of NC_064640.1, read as the reverse complement.
CCAAAACTAGTGTCACAGGAATGGTTCAAAACATAGACAGTAGGAAGAGTCAGTCTCTTGTACTTAAGTCGGCATTGTGCCTTTTGTATTTAATTCCGATGCAATTTCTGTGTTTCATCGTCAATAAGAAGGTCCAAGGTATACAGTAAACCTGAAGTGAAGCATCGGAATCTATAACTAGTGTCACAGGAATGTTTCAAAAGATAGTCAGTAAGAAGAGTCAGTCTTCTTGTACTTAAGTCGGCATTGTCCCTTTTCTATTTAATTCCGATGCAATATCTGTGTTTCATCGTCAATACGAAGGTCTGAGGGATACAATAAACCTGAAGTGAAGCATCGGAATCTATAACTAGTGTCACAGGAATGGTTCAAAACATAGTCAGTAAGAAGAGTCAGTCTTCTTGTCCTTAAGTCGGCATTGTGCCTTTTGTATTTAATTCCGATGCAATTTCTGTGTTTCATCGTCAATAAGAAGGTCCAAGGGATACAGTAAACCTGGAATGTAACATCGGAATCTATAACTAGTGTCACAGGAATGGTTCAGATCATAGACAGTAAGAAGAGTGAGTCTTCGTGTACTTAAGTCGGCATTTTGCCTTTTTTATTTAATTCCGATGCAATTTATGTGTTTCATCGTCAATAATAAGGTCCAATGGATACAGTAAACCTGAAGTGAAGCATCGGAATCAATAACTAGTGTCACAGGGATGGTTCAAAACATAGTCAGTAAGAAGAGTCAGTCTTCTAGTCCTTAAGTCGGCATTGTGCCTTTTGTAATTAATTCCGATGCAATTTCTGTGTTTCATCGTCAATAAGAAGGTCCTAGGGATACAGTAAACCTGGAGTGTAGCATCGGAATCTATAACTAGTGTCACAGGAATGGTTCAAAACATAGACAGTAAGAAGAGTCAGTCATCTCGTACATAAGTCGGCATTGTGCCGTTTGTATTAAATTCCGATGCAATTTCTGTGTTTCATCGTCTATAAGAAGGTCCAAGGGATACAGTAAACCTCAAGCGAAGCATCGGAATCTATAACTAGTGTCACAGGAATGGTTCAAAACATAGTCAGTAGGAAGAGTCAGTCTTCATGTACTTAAGTCGGCATTGTGCCTTTTGTATTTAATTCCGATGCAATTTCTGTGTTTCATCGTCAATAAGAAGGTCCAAGGGATACAGTAAACGTGAAGTGAAGCATCGCAATCTATAACTAGTGTCACAGGAATGGTTGAAAACATAGACAGTAGGAAGCATCAGTCTTCTTGTACTTAAGTCGGCATTGTGCCTTTTGTATTTAATTCCGATACAATATCTGTGTTTCATCGTCAATAAGAATGTCAGAGGGATACAGTAATCCTAAAGTGAAGCATCGGAATCTATAACTAGTGTCACAGGAATGGTTCAAAGCATAGTCAGTAAGAATAGTCAGTGTTATTGTACTTAAGTCATCATTGTGCATTTTCTATTTAATTCGGATGCAATTTCTGTGTTTCATCGTCAATAAGAAGGTCCAAGGGATACAGTAAACCTGGAGTGTAACATCGGAATCAATAACTAGTGTCACAGGGATGGTTCAAAGCATAGTCAGTAAGAAGAGTCAGTCTTCTAGTCCTTAAGTCGGCATTGTGCCTTTTGTATTTAATTCCGATGCAATTTCTGTGTTTCATCGTCAATAAGAAGGTCCAAGGGATACAGTAAACATGGAGTGTAGCATCGGAATCAATAACTAGTGCCACAGGAATGTTTCAAAACATAGACAGTAAGAAGAGTCAGTCATCTTGTACATAGGTCGGCATTGTGCCTTTTGTATTAATTTCCGTTGCAATTTCTGTGTTTCATCGTCATTAAGAAGGTCCAAGGGATACAGTAAACCTCAAGTGAAGCATCGGAATCTATAACTAGTGTCACAGGAATGGTTCAAAACATAGTCAGTAGGAAGAGTCGGTCTTCATGTACTTAAGTCGGCATTGTGCCTTTTGTATTTAATTCCGATGCAATTTCTGTGTTTCATCGTCAATAAGAAGGTCCAAGGGATACAGTAATCGTGAAGTGAAGCATCGTAATCTATAACTAGTGTCACAGGAATGGTTGAAAACATAGACAGTAGGAAGCGTCAGTTTTCTTGTACTTAAGTCGGCATTGTGCCTTTTGTATTTGATTCCGATGCAATTTCTGTGTTTCATCGTCAATACGCAGGTCCAAGGGATACAGTAAACCTGAATTGAAGCATCGGAATCTGTAACTAGTGTCACAGGAATGGTTCAAAACATAGACAGTAAGAAGAGTCAGTCTTCTTGTACTTAAGTCGGCATAGTGCCTTTTGTATTAAATTCCGATGCAATATCTGTGTTTCATCGGCAATAAGGTCAGAGGGATACAGTAAACCTGAAGTGAAGAATCGGAATCTATAACTAGTGTCACAGGAATGGTTCAAAACATAGACAGTAGGAAGAGTCAGTCGTCTTGTACTTAAGTCGGCATTGTGCCTTTTGTATTTAATTCCGATGCAATTTCAGTGTTTCATCGTCAACAAGAAGGTCAGAGGGATACAGTAAACCTGAAGTGAAGCATCGGAGTCCAAAACTAGTGTCACAGGAATTGTTCAAAACATAGACAGTAGGAAGAGTCAGTCTTCTTGTACTTAAGTCGGCATTGTGCCTTTTGTATTTAATTCCGATGCAATTTCAGTGTTTCATCGTCAACAAGAAGGTCAGAGGGATACAGTAAACCTGAAGTGAAGCATCGGAGTCCAAAACTAGTGTCTCAGGAATGGTTCAAAACATAGACAGTAGGAAGAGTCAGTCTTCTTGTACTTAAGTCGGCATTGTGCCTTTTGTATTTAATTCCGATGCAATTTCTGTGTTTCATCGTCACTAAGAAGGTCAGAGGGATACAGTAAACCTGAAGTGAAGCATCGGAATCTATAACTAGTGTCACAGGAATGGTTCAAAATATAGACAGTAGGAAGAGTCAGGCTTCTAGTACTTATGTCGGCATTGTGCCTTTTCTATTTGATTCCGATGCAATTTCTGTGTTTCATCGTCAATAAGACGGTCAGATGGATACAGTAAACCTGAAGTGAAGCATCGGAATCTATAACTGGTGTCACGGGAATGATTCAAATACAGACAGTTGGAACAGTCAGTCTTCTGGTACTTAAGTCGGTATTGTGCCTTTTGTATTGAATTCCGATGCAATTTCTGTGTTTCATCGTCACTAAGAAGGTCAGAGGGATACAGTAAGCCTGAAGTGAAGCATCGGAATCCCAAACTAGTGTCACAGGAATGGTTCAAAACATAGTCAGTAAGAAGAGTCAGTATTTTTGTACTTAAGTCGGTATTCTGCCTTTTGTGTTTAATTCCGATGCAATTTCTCTGTTTCATCGTCAATAAGAAGGTCCAAGGGAAACAGTAATACTGAAGTGAAGCATCGGAATCTATAACAAGTGTCACAGGAATGGCTCAAAACATAGTCAGTAAGAAGAGTCAGTCTTCTTGTACTTAAGTCGACATTGTGCCCTTTCTATTTAATTCCGATGCAATTTCTGTGTTTCATCGTTAATACGAAGGTCAGAGGGATACAATAAACCTGAAGTGAAGCATCGGAATCTATAACTAGTGTCACAGGAATGGTTCAAACCATAGTCAGTAAGAAGAGTCAGTCTTCTTGTCCTTAAGTCGGCATTGTGCCTTTTGTATTAAATTCCGATGCAATATCTGTGTTTCATCGGCAATAAGGTCAGAGGGATACAGTGAACCTGAAGTGAAGTATCGGAATCTATAACTAGTGTCACAGGAATGGTTCAAAACATAGACAGTAGGAAGAGTCAGTCGTCTTGTACTTAAGTCGGCATTATGCCTTTTGTATTTAATTCCGATGCAATTTCTGTGTTTCATCGTCAACAAGAAGGTCAGAGGGATACAGTAAACCTGGAGTGAAGCATCGGAATCTATAACTAGTGTCACAGGAATGGTTCATAACATAGACAGTAAGAAGAGTCAGTCTTCTTGTACTTAAGTCGGCATTGTGTCTTTTGTATTTAATTCCGATACAATATCTGTGTTTCATCGTCAATAAGAAGGTCAGAGGGATACAGTAATCCTAAAGTGAAGCATCGGAATCTGTAACTAGTGTCACAGGAATGGTTCAAAGCATAGTCAGAAAGAATAGTCAGTGTTATTGTACTTAAGTCATCATTGTGCATTTTCTATTTAATTCGGATGCAATATCTGTGTTTCATCGTCAATAAGAAGGTCCAAGGGATACAGTAAACCTGGAGTAAAGCATCGGAATCCATAACTAGTGTCACAGGAATGGTTCAAATCATAGACAGTAAGAAGAGTCAGGTTCCTTTTACTTAAGTCGGCATTGTGCCCTTTGTATTTCATTCCGATGCAAATTCTGTGTTTCATCGTCAATAAGAAGGTCCAAGGGATACAGTAAACCTGGTGTGAAGCATCGGAATGTATAACTAGTGTCACAGGAATGGTTCAAAATATAGACAGTAAGAAGAGTCAGTCTTCTTGTACTTAAGTCTGCATTGTGCCTTTTGTATTTAATTCCGATGCAATTTCTGTGATTCATCGTCCATAAGAAGGCCCAAGGGATACAATAAACCTGCAGTGAAGCATCGGACTCTATAACTAGTTTCACAGAAATGGTTCAAAACATAGACAGTACGAAAAGTCAGTCCTCTTGTACTTAAGTCGGCACTGTGCCTTTTGTATTTAATTCCGATGCAATTTCTCTGTTTCATCGTCAATAAGAAGGTCCAAGGGAAACTGTAATACTGAAGTGAAGCATCGGAATCTATAACTAGTGTCACAGGAATGGTTCAAAACATAGTCAGTAAGAAGAGTCAGTCTTCTTGTCCATAAGTCGGCATTGTGCCTTTTTTATTTAATTCCGATGCAATTTCTGTGTTTCATCGGCAATAAGGTCAGAGGGATACAGTAAACCTGAAGTGAAGTATCGGAATCTATAACTAGTGTCACAGGAATGGTTCAAAGCAAAGAGAGTAGGAAGAGTCAGTCGTCTTGTACTTAAGTCGGCATTGTGCCTTTTGTATTTAATTCCGATGCAATTTCTGTGTTTCATCGTCAATAAGAAGGTCAGAGGGATACAGTAAACCTGAAGTGAAGCATCGGAATCCAAAACTAGTGTCACAGGAATGGTTCAAAACATAGACAGTAGGAAGAGTCAGTCTCTTGTACTTAAGTCGGCATTGTGCCTTTTGTATTTAATTCCGATGCAATTTCTGTGTTTCATCGTCAATAAGAAGGTCCAAGGTATACAGTAAACCTGAAGTGAAGCATCGGAATCTATAACTAGTGTCACAGGAATGTTTCAAAAGATAGTCAGTAAGAAGAGTCAGTCTTCTTGTACTTAAGTCGGCATTGTCCCTTTTCTATTTAATTCCGATGCAATATCTGTGTTTCATCGTCAATACGAAGGTCTGAGGGATACAATAAACCTGAAGTGAAGCATCGGAATCTATAACTAGTGTCACAGGAATGGTTCAAAACATAGTCAGTAAGAAGAGTCAGTCTTCTTGTCCTTAAGTCGGCATTGTGCCTTTTGTATTTAATTCCGATGCAATTTCTGTGTTTCATCGTCAATAAGAAGGTCCAAGGGATACAGTAAACCTGGAATGTAACATCGGAATCTATAACTAGTGTCACAGGAATGGTTCAGATCATAGACAGTAAGAAGAGTGAGTCTTCGTGTACTTAAGTCGGCATTTTGCCTTTTTTATTTAATTCCGATGCAATTTATGTGTTTCATCGTCAATAATAAGGTCCAATGGATACAGTAAACCTGAAGTGAAGCATCGGAATCAATAACTAGTGTCACAGGGATGGTTCAAAACATAGTCAGTAAGAAGAGTCAGTCTTCTAGTCCTTAAGTCGGCATTGTGCCTTTTGTAATTAATTCCGATGCAATTTCTGTGTTTCATCGTCAATAAGAAGGTCCTAGGGATACAGTAAACCTGGAGTGTAGCATCGGAATCTATAACTAGTGTCACAGGAATGGTTCAAAACATAGACAGTAAGAAGAGTCAGTCATCTCGTACATAAGTCGGCATTGTGCCGTTTGTATTAAATTCCGATGCAATTTCTGTGTTTCATCGTCTATAAGAAGGTCCAAGGGATACAGTAAACCTCAAGCGAAGCATCGGAATCTATAACTAGTGTCACAGGAATGGTTCAAAACATAGTCAGTAGGAAGAGTCAGTCTTCATGTACTTAAGTCGGCATTGTGCCTTTTGTATTTAATTCCGATGCAATTTCTGTGTTTCATCGTCAATAAGAAGGTCCAAGGGATACAGTAAACGTGAAGTGAAGCATCGCAATCTATAACTAGTGTCACAGGAATGGTTGAAAACATAGACAGTAGGAAGCATCAGTCTTCTTGTACTTAAGTCGGCATTGTGCCTTTTGTATTTAATTCCGATACAATATCTGTGTTTCATCGTCAATAAGAATGTCAGAGGGATACAGTAATCCTAAAGTGAAGCATCGGAATCTATAACTAGTGTCACAGGAATGGTTCAAAGCATAGTCAGTAAGAATAGTCAGTGTTATTGTACTTAAGTCATCATTGTGCATTTTCTATTTAATTCGGATGCAATTTCTGTGTTTCATCGTCAATAAGAAGGTCCAAGGGATACAGTAAACCTGGAGTGTAACATCGGAATCAATAACTAGTGTCACAGGGATGGTTCAAAGCATAGTCAGTAAGAAGAGTCAGTCTTCTAGTCCTTAAGTCGGCATTGTGCCTTTTGTATTTAATTCCGATGCAATTTCTGTGTTTCATCGTCAATAAGAAGGTCCAAGGGATACAGTAAACATGGAGTGTAGCATCGGAATCAATAACTAGTGCCACAGGAATGTTTCAAAACATAGACAGTAAGAAGAGTCAGTCATCTTGTACATAGGTCGGCATTGTGCCTTTTGTATTAATTTCCGTTGCAATTTCTGTGTTTCATCGTCATTAAGAAGGTCCAAGGGATACAGTAAACCTCAAGTGAAGCATCGGAATCTATAACTAGTGTCACAGGAATGGTTCAAAACATAGTCAGTAGGAAGAGTCGGTCTTCATGTACTTAAGTCGGCATTGTGCCTTTTGTATTTAATTCCGATGCAATTTCTGTGTTTCATCGTCAATAAGAAGGTCCAAGGGATACAGTAATCGTGAAGTGAAGCATCGTAATCTATAACTAGTGTCACAGGAATGGTTGAAAACATAGACAGTAGGAAGCGTCAGTTTTCTTGTACTTAAGTCGGCATTGTGCCTTTTGTATTTGATTCCGATGCAATTTCTGTGTTTCATCGTCAATACGCAGGTCCAAGGGATACAGTAAACCTGAATTGAAGCATCGGAATCTGTAACTAGTGTCACAGGAATGGTTCAAAACATAGACAGTAAGAAGAGTCAGTCTTCTTGTACTTAAGTCGGCATAGTGCCTTTTGTATTAAATTCCGATGCAATATCTGTGTTTCATCGGCAATAAGGTCAGAGGGATACAGTAAACCTGAAGTGAAGAATCGGAATCTATAACTAGTGTCACAGGAATGGTTCAAAACATAGACAGTAGGAAGAGTCAGTCGTCTTGTACTTAAGTCGGCATTGTGCCTTTTGTATTTAATTCCGATGCAATTTCAGTGTTTCATCGTCAACAAGAAGGTCAGAGGGATACAGTAAACCTGAAGTGAAGCATCGGAGTCCAAAACTAGTGTCACAGGAATTGTTCAAAACATAGACAGTAGGAAGAGTCAGTCTTCTTGTACTTAAGTCGGCATTGTGCCTTTTGTATTTAATTCCGATGCAATTTCAGTGTTTCATCGTCACTAAGAAGGTCAGAGGGATACAGTAAACCTGAAGTGAAGCATCGGAATCTATAACTAGTGTCACAGGAATGGTTCAAAATATAGACAGTAGGAAGAGTCAGGCTTCTAGTACTTATGTCGGCATTGTGCCTTTTCTATTTGATTCCGATGCAATTTCTGTGTTTCATCGTCAATAAGACGGTCAGATGGATACAGTAAACCTGAAGTGAAGCATCGGAATCTATAACTGGTGTCACGGGAATGATTCAAATACAGACAGTTGGAACAGTCAGTCTTCTGGTACTTAAGTCGGTATTGTGCCTTTTGTATTGAATTCCGATGCAATTTCTGTGTTTCATCGTCACTAAGAAGGTCAGAGGGATACAGTAAGCCTGAAGTGAAGCATCGGAATCCCAAACTAGTGTCACAGGAATGGTTCAAAACATAGTCAGTAAGAAGAGTCAGTATTTTTGTACTTAAGTCGGTATTCTGCCTTTTGTGTTTAATTCCGATGCAATTTCTCTGTTTCATCGTCAATAAGAAGGTCCAAGGGAAACAGTAATACTGAAGTGAAGCATCGGAATCTATAACAAGTGTCACAGGAATGGCTCAAAACATAGTCAGTAAGAAGAGTCAGTCTTCTTGTCCTTAAGTCGGCATTGTGCCTTTTGTATTTAATTCCGATGCAATTTCTGTGTTTCATCGGCAATAAGGTCAGAGGGATACAGTAAACCTGAAGTGAAGTATTGGAGTCTATAACTAGTGTCACAGGAATGGTTCAAAACATAGACAGTAGGAAGAGTCAGTCGTCTTGTACTTAAGTCGGCATTGTGTCTTTTGTATTTAATTCCGATGCAATTTCTGTGTTTCATCGTCAATAAGAAGGTCAGAGGGATACAGTAAACCTGAAGTGAAGCATCGGAATCCAAAACTAGTGTCACAGGAATGGTTCAAAACATAGACAGTAGGAAGAGTCAGTCTTCTTGTACTTAAGTCGGCATTGTGCCTTTTGTATTTAATTCCGAAGCAATTTCTGTGTTTCATCGTCACTAAGAAGGTCAGAGGGATACAGTAATCCCGAAGTGAAGAATCGGAATCTATAACTAGTGTCACAGGAATGGTTCAAAAGATAGTCAGATAGAAGAGTCAGTCTTCTTGTACTTAAGTCGGCTTTGTGCCTTTTCTATTTAATTCCGATGCAATTTCTGTGTTTCATCGTCAATAAGAAGGTCCAAGGGATTCAGTAAACCTGGAGTGAAGCATCGGAATCTATAACTAGTGTCACAGGAATGGTTCATAACATAGACAGTAAGAAGAGTCAGTCTGCTTGTACTTAAGTCGACATTTTGCCTTTTCTATTTAATTCCGATGCAATTTCTGTGTTTCATCGTCAATACGAAGGTCAGAGAGATACAATAAACCTGAAGTGAAGCATCGGAATCTATAACTAGTGTCACAGGAATGGTTCAAAACACAGTCAGTAAGAAGAGTCAGTCTTCTTGTCCTTAAGTCGGCATTGTGCCTTTTGTATTTAATTCCGATGCAATTTCTGTGTTTCATCGTCAATAAGAAGGTCCAAGGGATACAGTAAACCTGGAGTGTAACATCGGAATCTATAACTAGTGTCACAGGAATGATTCAAATCAGAGACAGTAAGAAGAGTCAGTCTTCGTGTACTTAAGTCGGCATTGTGCCTTTTGTATTTAATTCCGATGCAATTTCTGTGTTTCATCGTCAATAAGAAGGTCCAAGGGATACAGTAAACCTGGAGTGTAGCATCGGAATCTATAACTAGTGTCACAGGAATGGTTCAAAACATAGACAGTAAGAAGAGTCAGTCATCTTGTACATAAGTCGGCATTGTGCCTTTTGTATTAAATTCCGATGCAATTTCTGTGTTTCATCGTCAATAAGAAGGTCCAAGGGATACAGTAAACCTCAAGTGAAGCATCGGAATCTATAACTAGTGTCACAGGAATGGTTCAAAACATAGTCAGTAGGAAGAGTCGGTCTTCATGTACTTAAGTCGGCATTGTGCCTTTTGTATTTAATTCCGATGCAATTTCTGTGTTTCATCGTCAATAAGAAGGTCCAAGGGATACAGTAAACGTGAAGTGAAGCATCGTAATCTATAACTAGTGTCACAGGAATGGTTGAAAACATAGACAGTAGGAAGCGTCAATCTTCTTGTACTTAAGTCTGCATTTTGCCTTTTGTATTTGATTTCGATGCAATTTCTGTGTTTCATCGTCAATACGAAGGTCCAAGGGATACAGTAAATCTGAAGTGAAGCATCGGAATCTATAACTAGTGTCACAGGAATGGTTCAAAACATAGACAGTAAGAAGAGTCAGTCTTCTTGTACTTACGTCGGCATAGTGCCTTTTGTATTAAATTCCGATGCAATATCTGTGTTTCATCGTCAATATGATGGTCAGAGGGATACAGTAAACCTGAAGTGAAGCATCGCAATCTATAACTAGTGTCACAGGAATGGTTCAAAACATAGTCAGTAAGAAGAGTCAGTATTTTAGTACTTAAGTCGGTATTGTGCCTTTTGTGTTTAATTCCGATGCAATTTCTATGTTTCAGCGTCAACAACATGGTCCAAGGGATACTGTAAACCTGAAGTGAAGCATCGGAATCTATAACTAGGGTCACAGGAATGGTTCAAAACATAGACAGTAAGATGAGTCAGTCTGCTTGTACTTAAGTCGACATTATGTCTTTTCTATTTCATTCCGATGCAATTTCTGTGTTTCATCGTCAATAAGAAGGTCAGAGGGATACAATAAACCTGAAGTGAAGCATCGGAATCTATAACTAGTGTCACAGGAATGGTTCAAAACATAGTCAATAAGAAGAGTCAGTCTTCTTGTCTGTAAGTCGGCATTGTGCCTATTGTATTTAATTCCGATGCAATTTCTGTGTTACATCGTCAATAAGAAGGTCCAAGGGATACAGTAAACGTGAAGTGAAGCATCTTAATCTATAACTAGTGTCACAGGAATGGTTGAAAACATAGACAGTAGGAAGCGTCAGTCTTCTTGTACGTAAGTCTGCATTGTGCTTTTTGTATTTGATTTCGATGCAATTTCTGTGTTTCATCGTCAATACGAAGGTCCAAAGGATACAGTAAATCTGAATGGAAGCATCGGAATCTATAACTAGTGTCACAGGAATGGTTCAAAACATAGACAGTAAGAAGAGTCAGTATTCTTGTACTTAAGTCGGCATAGTGCCTTTTGTATTAAATTCCGATGCAATATCTGTGTTTCATCGTCAATAAGATGGTAAGAGGGATACAGTGAACCTGAAGTGAAGCATCGCAATCTATAACTAGTGTCACAGGAATGGTTCAAAACATAGTCAGTAAGAAGAGTCAGTATTTTTGTACTTAAGTCGGTATTCTGCCTTTTGTGTTTAATTCCGATGCAATTTCTATGTTTCAGCGTCAATAACAAGGTCCAAGGGATGCAGTAAACCTGAAGTGAAGCATCGCAATCTATAACTAGTGTCACATGAATGGTTCAAAACATAGACAGTAAGAAGAGTCAGTCATCTTGTACATAAGTCGGCATTGTGCCTTTTGTGTTAAATTCCGATGCAATTTCTGTGTTTCATCGTCAATAAGAAGGTCCAAGGGATACAGTAAACCTCAAGTGAAGCATCGGAATCTTTAACTAGTGTCACAGGAATGCTTCAAAACATAGACAGTAGGAAGAGTCAGTCGTCTTGTACTTAAGTCGGCATTGTGCCTTTTGTATTTAATTCCGGTGCAATTTCTGTGTTTCATCGTCAATAAGGAGGTCAGAGGGATACAGTAAGCCTGAAGTGAAGCATCGGAATCCCAAACTAGTGTCACAGGAATGGTTCAAAACATAGACAGTAGGAAGAGTCAGTCTTCTTGTACTTAAGTGGGCATTGTGCCTTTTGAATTTAATTCCGATGCAATTTCTGTGTTTCATCGTCAATAAGAAGGTCCAAATGATCCAGTAATCCTGGAGTGAAGCATCGGAATCTATAACTAGTGTCACAGGAATGGTTCATAACATAGACAGTAAGAAGAGTCAGTCTTCTTGTACTTAAGTCGGCATTGTGCCTTTTGAATTTAATTCCGATGCAATTTCTGTGTTTCATCGTCAATAAGAAGGTCCAAATGATCCAGTAATCCTGGAGTGAAGCATCGGAATCTATAACTAGTGTCACAGGAATGGTTCATAACATAGACAGTAAGAAGAGTCAGTCTTCTTGTACTTAAGTCGGCATTGTGCCTTTTGTATTTAGTTCCGATACAATATCTGTGCTTCATCGTCAATAAGAAAGTCAGAGGGATACAGTAATCCTAAAGTGAAGCATCGGAATCTATAACTAGAGTCACAGGAATGGTTCAAAGCATAGTCAGTAAGAATAGTCAGTCTTCTTGAACTTAAGTTATCATTGTGCATTTTCTATTTAATTCGGATGCAATTTCTGTGTTTCATCGTCAATAAGAAGGTCCAAGGGATATAGTAAACCTCGAGTGCAGCATCGGAATCCATAACTAGTGTCACAGGGACGGTTCAAAACATAGACAGTAAGATGAGTCAGTATTCTTGTACTTACGTCGGCATTGTGCTTTTTGTATTAAATTCCGATGCAATTTCTGTGTTTCATCGTCACTAAGAAGGTCAGAGGAATACAGTAATCCTGAAGTGAAGAATCGGAATCTATAACTAGTGTCACAGGAATGGTTCAAATCATAGACAGTTGGAACAGGCAGTCTTCTGGTACTTAAGTCGGCGTTGTGTCTTTTGTATTTAATTCCGATGCAATTTCTGTGTTTCATCGTCAATAAGAAGGTCCGAGGTATACAGTAAACTTGAAGTGAAGCATCGGAATTCTTTAGCTAGTGTCACAGGAACGGTTAAAACCGTAGTCAGTAAGAAGATTCAGTCATCTTTGCCTTATGTCGGCATTGTGCCTTTTGTATTTAATTCCGATGCAATTTCTGTGTTTCATCGTCAATAAGAATGTCCAAGGGATACAGTAAACGTGAAGTGAAGCATCGTAATGTATAACTAGTGTCACAGGAATGGTTGAAAACATAGACAGTAGGAAGCGTCAGTCTTCTTGCACTTAAGTCGGCTTTGTGCTTTTGTATTTGATTCCAATGCAATTTCTGTGTTTCATCGTCAATACGAAGGTCCAAGGGATACAGTAAATCTGAAGTGAAGCATCGGAATCTATAACTAGTGTCAAAGGAATGGTTCAAAACATAGACAGTAAGAAGAGTGAGTCTTCTTGTACATAAGTCGGCATAGTGCATTTTGTATTAAATTCCGATGCAATATCTGTGTTTCATCGGCAATAAGGTCAGAGGGATACAGTAAACCTGAAGTGAAGTATCGGAATCTATAACTAGTGTCACAGGAATGGTTCAAAACATAGACAGTAGGAAGAGTCAGTCGTCTTGTACTTAAGTCGGCATAGTGCATTTTGTATTAAATTCCGATGCAATATCAGTGTTTCTTCGGCAATAAGGTCAGAGGGATACAGTAAACCTGGAGTGAAGCATCGGAATCTACAACTAGTGTCACAGGAATGGTTCATAACATAGACAGTAAGAAGAGTCAGTCTTCTTGTACTTAAGTCGACATTGTGCCTTTTGTATTTAATTCCGGTACAATATCTGTGTTTCATCGTCAATAAGAAGGTCAGAGGGATACAGTAATCCTAAAGTGAAGCATCGGAATCTGTAACTAGTGTCACAGGAATGGTTCAAAGCATAGTCAGAAAGAATAGTCAGTGTTATTGTACTTAAGTCATCATTGTGCATTTTCTATTTAATTCGGATGCAATTTCTGTGTTTCATCGTCAATAAGAAGGTCCAAGGGATACAGTAAACCTGGAGTAAAGCATCGGAATCCATAACTAGTGTCACAGGAATGGTTCAAATCATAGACAGTAAGAAGAGTCAGGTTCCTTTTACTTAAGTCGGCATTGTGCCTTTTGTATTTCATTCCGATGCAATTTCTGTGTTTCATCGTCAATAAGAAGGTCCAAGGGATACAGTAAACCTGGTGTGAAGCATCGGAATCTATAACTAGTGTCACAGGAATGGTTCAAAGTATAGACAGTAAGAAGAGTCAGTCTTCTTGTACTTAAGTCTGCTTTGCGCCTTTTGTATTAAATTCCGATGCAATTTCTGTGTTTCATCGTCAATAAGAAGGTCAGAGGGATACAGTAAACCTGAAGTGAAGCATCGGAATCCAAAACTAGTGTCACAGGAATGGTTCAAAACATAGACAGTAGGAAGAGTCAGTCTCTTGTACTTTAGTCGGCATTGTGCCTTTTGTATTTAATTCCGATGCAATTTCTGTGTTTCATCGTCAATAAGAAGGTCCAAGGTATACAGTAAACCTGAAGTGAAGCATCGGAATCTATAACTAGTGTCACAGGAATGGTTCAAGAGATAGTCAGTAAGAAGAGTCAGTCTTCTTGTACTTAAGTCGGCATTGTGCCTTTTCTATTTAATTCCGATGCAATTTCTGTGTTTCATCGTCAATACGAAGGTCAGAGGGATACAATAAACCTGAAGTGAAGCATCGGAATCTATAACTGGTGTCACAGGAATGGTTCAAAACATAGTCAGTAAGAAGAGTCAGTCTTCTTGTCCTTAAGTCGGCATTGTGCCTTTTGTATTTAATTCCGATGCAATTTCTGTGTTTCATCGTCAATAAGAAGGTCCAAGGAATACAGTAAACCTGGAGTGTAACATCGGAATCTATAACTAGTGTCACAGGAATGGTTCAAATCATAGACAGTAAGAAGAGTCAGTCTTCGTGTAATTAAGTCGGCATTTTGCCTTTTTTATTTAATTCCGATGCAATTTCTGTGTTTCATCGTCAATAATAAGGTCCAATGGATACAGTAAACCTGAAGTGAAGCATCGGAATCAATAACTAGTGTCACAGGGATGGTTCAAAACATAGTCAGTAAGAAGAGTCAGTCTTCTAGTCCTTAAGTCGGCATTGTGCCTTTTGTATTTAATTCCGATGCAATTTCTGTGTTTCATCGTCAATAAGAAGGTCCTAGGGATACAGTAAACCTGGAGTGTAGCATCGGAATCTATAACTAGTGTCACAAGAATGGTTCAAAACATAGGCAGTAAGAAGAGTCAGTCATCTTGTACATAAGTCGGCATTGTGCCTTTTGTATTAAATTCCGATGCAATTTCTGTGTTTCATCGTCAATAAGAAGGTCCAATGGATACAGTAAACCTCAAGTGAAGCATCGGAATCTATAACTAGTGTCACAGGAATGGTTCAAAACATAGACAGTAGGAAGAGTCAGTCTTCATGTACTTAAGTCGGCATTGTGCCTTTTGTATTTAATTCCGATGCAATTTCTGTGTTTCATCGTCAATAAGAAGGTCCAAGGGATACAGTAAACGTGAAGTGAAGCATCGCAATCTATAACTAGTGTCACAGGAATGGATGAAAACATAGACAGTAGGAAGCATCAGTCTTCTTGTACTTAAGTCGGCATTGTGCCTTTTGTATTTGATTCCGATGCAATTTCTGTGTTTCATCGTCAATACGAAGGTCAGAGGGATACAGTAAACCTGAAGTGAAGCATCGGAGTCCAAAACTAGTGTCACAGGAATGGTTCAAAACATGGACAGTAGGAAGAGTCAGTCTTCTTGTACTTAAGTCGGCATTGTGCCTTTTGTATTTAATTCCGATGCAATTTCTGTGTTTCATCGTCAATAAGAAGGTCCGAGGTATACAGTAAACTTGAAGTGAAGCATCGGAATTCTTTAGCTAGTGTCACAGGAACGGTTAAAACCGTAGTCAGTAAGAAGATTCAGTCATCTTTGCCTTATGTCGGCATTGTGCCTTTTGTATTTAATTCCGATGCAATTTCAGAGTTTCATCGTGCAATAAGAAGGTCCAAGGGATACAGTAAAACTGGAGTGAAGCATCGGAATCTATAACTAGTGTCACAGTAATGGTTCAAACATAGACAGTAGGAAGAATCAGACGTTTTGTACTTAAGTCGGCATTGTGCCTTTTGTATTTAATCCCGATGCACTTTCTGTGTTTCATCGGCAACAAGATGGTCCAACGGATACAGTAAACCTGAAGTGAAGCATCGTAATCTATAACTAGTGTCACAGGAATGGTTCAAAGTATAGACAGTAAGAAGAGTCAGTCTTCTTGTACTTAAGTCTGCATTGTGCCTTTTGTATTTAATTCTGATGCAATTTCTGTGATTCATCGTCAATAAGAAGGCCCAAGGGATACAGTAAACCTGAAGTGAAGCATCGGACTCTATAACTAGTTTCACAGAAATGGTTCAAAACATAGACAGTAGGAAGAGTCAGTCTTCTTGTACTTAAGTCGGCATTGTGCCGTTTGTATTTCATTCCGATGCAAGTTCTCTGTTTCATCGTCAATAAGAAGGTCCAAGGGAAACAGTAATACTGAGGTGAAGCATCGGAATCTATAACTAGTGTCACAGGAATGGTTCAAAACATAGTCAGTAAGAAGAGTCAGTCTTCTTGTCCTTAAGTCGGCATTGTGCCTTTTTTATTTAATTCCGATGCAATTTCTGTGTTTCATCGGCAATAAGGTCAGAGGGATACAGTAAACCTGAAGTGAAGTATCGGAATTTATAACTAGTGTCACAGGAATGGTTCAAAACATAGACAGTAGGAAGAAAGAGTCGTCTTGTACTTAAGTCGGCATTGTGCCTTTTGTATTTAACTCCGATGCAATTTCTGTGTTTCATCGTCAATAATAAGGTCCAAGGGATACAGTAAACCTGAAGTGAAGCATCGGAATCAATAGCTAGTGTCACAGGGATGGTTCAAAACATAGACAGTAAGAAGAGTCAGTCATCTTGTACATAAGTCGGCATTGTGCCTTTTGTATTAAATTCCGATGCAATTTCTGTGTTTCATCGTCAATAAGAAGGTCCAAGGGATACAGTAAACCTCAAGTGAAGCATCGGAATCTATAACTAGTGTCACAGGAATGGTTCAAAACATAGACAGTAACTAGAGTCAGTCTTCTTGTACTTAAGTTAGCATAGTGCCTTTTGTATTAAATTCCGATGCAATATCTGTGTTTCATCGTCAATAAAAAAGTCAGAGGGATACAGTAATCCTAAAGTGAAGCATCGGAATCTATAAGTAGAGTCACAGGAATGGTTCAAAGCATAGTCAGTAAGAATAGTCAGTCTTCTTGAACTTAAGTTATCATTGTGCATTTTCTATTTAATTCGGATGCAATTTCTGTGTTTCATCGTCAATAATAAGGTCCAAGGGATACAGTAAACCTGAAGTGAAGCATCGGAATCAATAACTAGTGTCACAGGGACGGTTCAAAACATAGACAGTAAGAAGAGTCAGTCATCTTGTACATAAGTCGGCATTGTGCCTTTTGTATTAAATTCCGATGCAATTTCTGTGTTTCATCGTCAATAAGAAGGTCCAAGGGATACAGTAAACCTCAAGTGAAGCATCGGAATCTATAACTAGTGTCACAGGAATGGTTCAAAACATAGCCAGTAACTAGAGTCAGTCTTCTTGTACTTAAGTTGGCATAGTGCCTTTTGTATTAAATTCCGATGCAATATCTGTGTTTCATCGTCATAAAGATGGTCAGAGGGATTCAGTAAACCTGAAGTGAAGCATCGGAATCTATATCTAGTGTCACAGGAATGGTTCAATACATAGACAGTAGGAAGAGTCAGTCTTCTTGTACTTACGTCGGCATTGAGCCTTTTGTATTTGATTCCGATGCAACATCTGTGTTTCATCGGCAATAAGGTCAGAGGGATACAGTAAACCTTAAGTGAAGTATCGGAATCTATAACTAGTGTCACAGGAATGGTTCAAAACATAGACAGTAGGAAGAGTCAGTCGATTTGTACTTAAGTCGGCATTGTGCCTTTTGTATTTAATTCCGATGCAATTTCTGTGTTTCATCGTCAATAAGGAGGTCAGAGGGATACAGTAATCCTAAAGTGAAGCATCGGAATCTATAACTAGAGTCACAGGAATGGTTCAAAGCATAGTCAGTAAGAATAGTCAGTCTTCTTGAACTTAAGTTATCATTGTGCATTTTCTATTTAATTCGGATGCAATTTCTGTGTTTCATCGTCAATAAGAAGGTCCAAGGGATATAGTAAACCTGGAGTGAAGCATCGGAATCCATAACTAGGGTCACAGGAATGGTTCAAATCATAGACAGGAAGATGAGTCAGGTTCCTTTTACTTAAGTCGGCATTGTGCCTTTTGTATTTCATTCCGATGCAATTTCTGTGTTTCATCGTCAATAAGAAGGTCCAAGGGATACAGTAAACCTGGAGTGAAGCATCGGAATCTATAACTAGTGTCACAGGGACGGTTCAAAACATAGACAGTAAGATGAGTCAGTATTCTTGTACTTAAGTCGGCATTGTGCTTTTTGTATATAATTCCGATGCAATTTCTGTGTTTCATCGTCACTAAGAAGGTCAGAGGAATACAGTAATCCTGAAGTGAAGAATCGGAATCTATAACTAGTGTCACAGGAATGGTTCAAAACATAGACAGTTGGAACAGGCAGTCTTCTGGTACTTAAGTCGGCGTTGTGTCTTTTGTATTTAATTCCGATGCAATTTCTGTGTTTCATCGTCAATAAGAAGGTCCGAGATATACAGTAAACCTGAAGTGAAGCTTCGGAATTCTTTAGCTAGTGCCACAGGAACGGTTAAAACCGCAGTCAGTAAGAAGAGTCAGTCATCTTTGCCTTATGTCGGCATTGTGCCTTTTGTATTTAATTCCGATGCAATTTCAGAGTTTCATCGTCAATAAGAAGGTCCAAGGGATACAGTAAAACTGGAGTGAAGCATCGGAATCTATAACTAGTGTCACAGTAATGGTTCAAACATAGATAGTAGGAAGAATCAGACGTTTTGTACTTAAGTCGGCATTGTGCCTTTTGTATTTAATCCCGATGCACTTTCTGTGTTTCATCGGCAACAAGATGGTCCAACGGATACAGTAAACCTGAAGTGAAGCATCGTAATCTATAACTAGTGTCACAGGAATGGTTCAAAGTATAGACAGTAAGAAGAGTCAGTCTTCTTGTACTTAAGTCTGCATTGTGCCTTTTGTATTTAATTCCGATGCAATTTCTGTGATTCATCGTCAATACGAAGGCCCAAGGGATACAGTAAACCTGAAGTGAAGCATCGGACTCTATAACTAGTTTCACAGAAATGGTTCAAAACATAAACAGTAGGAAGAGTCAGTCTTCTTGTACTTAAGTCGGCATTGTGCCTTTTGTATTTAATTCCGATGCAAGTTCTCTGTTTCATCGTCAATAAGAAGGTCCAAGGGAAACAGTAATACTGAGGTGAAGCATCGGAATCTATAACTAGTGTCACAGGAATGGTTCAAAGCATAGTCAGTAAGAAGAGTCAGTCCTCTTGTCCTTAAGTCCGCATTGTGCCTTTTTTATTTAATTCCGATGCAATTTCTGTGTTTCATCGGCAATAAGGTCAGAGGGATACAGTAAACCTGAAGTGAAGTATCGGAATTTATAACTAGTGTCACAGGAATGGTTCAAAACATAGACAGTAGGAAGAAAGAGTCGTCTTGTACTTGAGTCGGCATTGTGCCTTTTGTATTTAACTCCGATGCAATTTCTGTGTTTCATCGTCAATAAGAAGGTCCAAGGTATACAGTAAACCTGAAGTGAAGCATCGGAATCTATAACTAGTGTCACAGGAATGGTTCAAAGCATAGTCAGTGAGAAGAGTCAGTCTTCGAGTAGTTAACTCGGCATTTTGCCTTTTTTATTTAATTCCGATACAATTTCTGTGTTTCATCGTCAATAATAAGGTCCAAGGGATACAGTAAACCTGAAGTGAAGCATCGAAATCTATAATTAGTGTCACAGGAATGGTTCAAAACATAGTCAGTAAGAAGAGTCAGTCTTCTTGTCCTTAAGTCGGCATTGTGCCTTTTGTATTTAATTCCGATGCAATTTCTGTGTTTCATCGTCAATAAGAAGGTCCAAGGGATACAGTAAACCTGGAGTGTAGCATCGGAATCTATAACTAGTGTCACAGGAATGGTTCAAAACATAGACAGTAAGAAGAGTCAGTCATCTTGTACATAAGTCGACATTGTGCCTTTTGTATTAAATTCCGATGCAATTTCTGTGTTTCATAGTCAATAAGAAGGTCCAAGGGATACAGTGAACCTCAAGTGGATCATCGGAATCCATAACTAGTGTCACAGGAATGGTTCAAAACATAGTCAGTAGGAAGAGTCGGTCTTCATGTACTTAAGACAGCATTGTGCCTTTTGTATTTAATTCCGATGCAATTTCTGTGTTTCATCGTCAATAAGAATGTCCAAGGGATACAGTAAACGTGAAGTGAAGCATCGTAATGTATAACTAGTGTCACAGGAATGGTTGAAAACATAGACAGTAGGAAGCGTCAGTCTTCTTGCACTTAAGTCGGCTTTGTGCTTTTGTATTTGATTCCGATGCAATTTCTGTGTTTCATCGTCAATACGAAGGTCCAAGGGATACAGTAAATCTGAAGTGAAGCATCGGAATCTATAACTAGTGTCAAAGGAATGGTTCAAAACATAGACAGTAAGAAGAGTGAGTCTTCTTGTACATAAGTCGGCATAGTGCATTTTGTATTAAATTCCGATGCAATATCTGTGTTTCATCGGCAATAAGGTCAGAGGGATACAGTAAACCTGAAGTGAAGTATCGGAATCTATAACTAGTGTCACAGGAATGGTTCAAAACATAGACAGTAGGAAGAGTCAGTCGTCTTGTACTTAAGTCGGCATAGTGCATTTTGTATTAAATTCCGATGCAATATCAGTGTTTCTTCGGCAATAAGGTCAGAGGGATACAGTAAACCTGGAGTGAAGCATCGGAATCTACAACTAGTGTCACAGGAATGGTTCATAACATAGACAGTAAGAAGAGTCAGTCTTCTTGTACTTAAGTCGACATTGTGCCTTTTGTATTTAATTCCGGTACAATATCTGTGTTTCATCGTCAATAAGAAGGTCAGAGGGATACAGTAATCCTAAAGTGAAGCATCGGAATCTGTAACTAGTGTCACAGGAATGGTTCAAAGCATAGTCAGAAAGAATAGTCAGTGTTATTGTACTTAAGTCATCATTGTGCATTTTCTATTTAATTCGGATGCAATTTCTGTGTTTCATCGTCAATAAGAAGGTCCAAGGGATACAGTAAACCTGGAGTAAAGCATCGGAATCCATAACTAGTGTCACAGGAATGGTTCAAATCATAGACAGTAAGAAGAGTCAGGTTCCTTTTACTTAAGTCGGCATTGTGCCTTTTGTATTTCATTCCGATGCAATTTCTGTGTTTCATCGTCAATAAGAAGGTCCAAGGGATACAGTAAACCTGGTGTGAAGCATCGGAATCTATAACTAGTGTCACAGGAATGGTTCAAAGTATAGACAGTAAGAAGAGTCAGTCTTCTTGTACTTAAGTCTGCTTTGCGCCTTTTGTATTAAATTCCGATGCAATTTCTGTGTTTCATCGTCAATAAGAAGGTCAGAGGGATACAGTAAACCTGAAGTGAAGCATCGGAATCCAAAACTAGTGTCACAGGAATGGTTCAAAACATAGACAGTAGGAAGAGTCAGTCTCTTGTACTTTAGTCGGCATTGTGCCTTTTGTATTTAATTCCGATGCAATTTCTGTGTTTCATCGTCAATAAGAAGGTCCAAGGTATACAGTAAACCTGAAGTGAAGCATCGGAATCTATAACTAGTGTCACAGGAATGGTTCAAGAGATAGTCAGTAAGAAGAGTCAGTCTTCTTGTACTTAAGTCGGCATTGTGCCTTTTCTATTTAATTCCGATGCAATTTCTGTGTTTCATCGTCAATACGAAGGTCAGAGGGATACAATAAACCTGAAGTGAAGCATCGGAATCTATAACTGGTGTCACAGGAATGGTTCAAAACATAGTCAGTAAGAAGAGTCAGTCTTCTTGTCCTTAAGTCGGCATTGTGCCTTTTGTATTTAATTCCGATGCAATTTCTGTGTTTCATCGTCAATAAGAAGGTCCAAGGAATACAGTAAACCTGGAGTGTAACATCGGAATCTATAACTAGTGTCACAGGAATGGTTCAAATCATAGACAGTAAGAAGAGTCAGTCTTCGTGTACTTAAGTCGGCATTTTGCCTTTTTTATTTAATTCCGATGCAATTTCTGTGTTTCATCGTCAATAATAAGGTCCAATGGATACAGTAAACCTGAAGTGAAGCATCGGAATCAATAACTAGTGTCACAGGGATGGTTCAAAACATAGTCAGTAAGAAGAGTCAGTCTTCTAGTCCTTAAGTCGGCATTGTGCCTTTTGTATTTAATTCCGATGCAATTTCTGTGTTTCATCGTCAATAAGAAGGTCCTAGGGATACAGTAAACCTGGAGTGTAGCATCGGAATCTATAACTAGTGTCACAAGAATGGTTCAAAACATAGGCAGTAAGAAGAGTCAGTCATCTTGTACATAAGTCGGCATTGTGCCTTTTGTATTAAATTCCGATGCAATTTCTGTGTTTCATCGTCAATAAGAAGGTCCAATGGATACAGTAAACCTCAAGTGAAGCATCGGAATCTATAACTAGTGTCACAGGAATGGTTCAAAACATAGACAGTAGGAAGAGTCAGTCTTCATGTACTTAAGTCGGCATTGTGCCTTTTGTATTTAATTCCGATGCAATTTCTGTGTTTCATCGTCAATAAGAAGGTCCAAGGGATACAGTAAACGTGAAGTGAAGCATCGCAATCTATAACTAGTGTCACAGGAATGGATGAAAACATAGACAGTAGGAAGCATCAGTCTTCTTGTACTTAAGTCGGCATTGTGCCTTTTGTATTTGATTCCGATGCAATTTCTGTGTTTCATCGTCAATACGAAGGTCAGAGGGATACAGTAAACCTGAAGTGAAGCATCGGAGTCCAAAACTAGTGTCACAGGAATGGTTCAAAACATGGACAGTAGGAAGAGTCAGTCTTCTTGTACTTAAGTCGGCATTGTGCCTTTTGTATTTAATTCCGATGCAATTTCTGTGTTTCATCGTCAATAAGAAGGTCCAAGGGATCCAGTAAACCTGGAATGAAGCATCGGAATCTGTAACTAGTGTCACAGGAATGGTTCATAACATAGACAGTAAGAAGAGTCAGTCTTCTTGTACTTAAGTCGGCATTGTGCCTTTTGTATTTAATTCCGATACAATATCTGTGTTTCATCGTCAATAAGAATGTCAGAGGGATACAGTAATCCTAAAGTGAAGCATCGGAATCTATAACTAGTGTCACAGGAATGGTTCAAAGCATAGTCAGTAAGAATAGTCAGTGTTATTGTACTTAAGTCATCATTGTGCATTTTCTATTTAATTCGGATGCAATTTCTGTGTTTCATCGTCAATAAGAAGGTCCAAGGGATACAGTAAACCTGGAGTAAAGCATCGGAATCCATAACTAGTGTCACAGGAATGGTTCAATTCATAGACAGTAAGAAGAGTCAGGTTCCTTTTACTTAAGTCGGCATTGTGCCTTTTGTATTTCATTCCGATGCAATTTCTGTGTTTCATCGTCAATAAGAAGGTCCAAGGGATACAGTAAACCTGGTGTGAAGCATCGGAATCTATAACTAGTGTCACAGGGACGGTTCAAAACATAGACAGTAAGATGAGTCAGTATTCTTGTACTTAAGTCGGCATTGTGCATTTTGTATTTAATTCCGATGCAATTTCTGTGTTTCATCGTCACTAATAAGGTCAGAGGGATACAGTAATCCTGAAGTGAAGAATCGGAATCTATAACTAGTGTTACAGGAATGGTTCAAAGTATAGTCAGTACGAAGAGCCAGTCTTCTTGTAGT
The DNA here is from genome assembly GCF_023864345.2 of Schistocerca serialis cubense. Taxonomy (NCBI): domain Eukaryota; kingdom Metazoa; phylum Arthropoda; class Insecta; order Orthoptera; family Acrididae; genus Schistocerca; species Schistocerca serialis. The sequence continues at coordinate 1,089,316,958 of NC_064640.1, read as the reverse complement.
TAAGTCGGCATTGTGCCTTTTGTACTGAATTCCAATGCAATTTCTGTGTTTCATCGTTAATAAGATGGTCCAAGGGATACAGTAAACCTGAAGTGAAGCATCGGAATCTATAACTAGTGTCACAGGAATGGTTCAAAATAAGACAGTAGGAAGAGTCAGGCTTCTAATGCTTAAGTCGGCATTGTGCCTTTTCTATTTGATTCCGATGCAATTTCTATGTTTCATCGTCAATAAGACGGTCAGATGGATACAGTAAACCTGAAGTGAAGCATCAGAATCTATAACTGGTGTCACCGCAATGGTTCAAATACAGACAGTTGGAACAGTCAGTCTTCTGGTACTTAAGTCGGCGTTGTGTCTTTTGTATTTAATTCCGATGCAATTTCTGTGTTTCATCGTCACTAAGAAGGTCAGAGGGATACAGTAAACCTGAAGTGAAGCATCGGAATCTATAACTAGTGTCACAGTAATGGTTAAAAGCATAGACAGTAGGAAGAATCAGACGTCTTGTACTTAAGTCGGCATTGTGCCTTTTGTATTTAATTCCGAAGCAATTTCTGTGTTTCATCGTCACTAAGAAGGTCAGAGGGATACAGTAATCCTGAAGTGAAGAATCGGAATCTATAAGTAGTGTCACAGGAACGGTTCAAAAGATAGTCAGTTAGAAGAGTCAGTCTTCTTGTACTTAAGTCGGCTTTGTGCCTTTTCTATTTAATTCCTATGCAATTTCTGTGTTTCATCGTCAATAAGAAGGTCCAAGGGATTCAGTAAACCTGGAGTGAAGCATCGGAATCTATAACTAGTGTCACAGGAATGGTTCATAACATAGACAGTAAGAAGAGTCAGTCTGCTTGTACTTAAGTCGACATTGTGCCTTTTCTATTTAATTCCGATGCAATTTCTGTGTTTCATCGTCAATACGAAGGTCAGAGAGATACAATAAACCTGAAGTGAAGCATCGGAATCTATAACTAGTGTCACAGGAATGGTTCAAAACACAGTCAGTATGAAGAGTCAGTCTTCTTGTCCTTAAGTCGGCATTGTGCCTTTTGTATTTAATTCCGATGCAATTTCTGTGTTTCATCGTCAATAAGAAGATCCAAGGGATACAGTAAACCTGGAGTGTAACATCGGAATCTATAACTAGTGTCACAGGAATGGTTCAAAACACAGTCAGTAAGAAGAGTCAGTCTTCTTGTCCTTAAGTCGGCATTGTGCCTTTTGTATTTAATTCCGATGCAATTTCTGTGTTTCATCGTCATTAAGAAGGTCCAAGGGATACAGTAAACCTGGAGTGTAACATCGGAATCTATAACTAGTGTCACAGGAATGATTCAAATCATAGACAGTAAGAAGAGTCAGTCTTCGTGTACTTAAGTCGGCATTGTGCCTTTTGTATTTAATTCCGATGCAATTTCTGTGTTTCATCGTCAATAAGAAGGTCCAAGGGATACAGTAAACCTGGAGTGTAGCATCGGAATCTATAACTAGTGTCACAGGAATGGTTCAAAACATAGACAGTAAGAAGAGTCAGTCATCTTGTACATAAGTCGGCATTGTGCCTTTTGTATTAAATTCCGATGCAATTTCTGTGTTTCATCGTCAATAAGAAGGTCCAAGGGATACAGTAAACCTCAAGTGAAGCATCGGAATCTATAACTAGTGTCACAGGAATGGTTCAAAACATAGTCAGTAGGAAGAGTCGGTCTTCATGTACTTATGTCGGCATTGTGCCTTTTGTATTTAATTCCGATGCAATTTCTGTGTTTCATCGTCAATAAGAAGGTCCAAGGGATACAGTAAACGTGAAGTGAAGCATCGTAATCTATAACTAGTGTCACAGGAATGGTTGAAAACATAGACAGTAGGAAGCGTCAGTCTTCTTGTACTTAAGTCTGCATTGTGCGTTTTGTATTTGATTTCGATGCAATTTCTGTGTTTCATCGTCAATACGAAGGTCCAAGGGATACAGTAAATCTGAAGTGAAGCATCGGAATCTATAACTAGTGTCACAGGAATGGTTCAAAACATAGACAGTAAGAAGAGTCAGTCTTCTTGCACTTAAGTCGGCATAGTGCCTTTTGTATTAAATTCCGATGCAATATCTGTGTTTCATCGTCAATAAGATGGTCAGAGGGATACAGTAAACCTGAAGTGAAGCATCGCAATCTATAACTAGTGTCACAGGAATGGTTCAAAACATAGTCAGTAAGAAGAGTCAGTATTTTAGTACTTAAGTCGGTATTGTGCCTTTTGTGTTTAATTCCGATGCAATTTCTATGTTTCAGCGTCAACAACATGGTCCAAGGGATACAGTAAACCTGAAGTGAAGCATCGGAATCTATAACTAGGGTCACAGGAATGGTTGAAAACATAGACAGTAAGATGAGTCAGTCTCCTTGTACTTAAGTCGACATTATGTCTTTTCTATTTAATTCCGATGCATTTTCTGTGTTTCATCGTCAATAAGAAGGTCAGAGGGATACAATAAACCTGAAGTGAAGCATCGGAATCTATAACTAGTGTCACAGGAATGGTTCAAAACATAGTCAGTAAGAAGAGTCAGTCTTCTTGTCTGTAAGTCGGCATTGTGCCTATTGTATTTAATTCCGATGCAATTTCTGTGTTTCATCGTCAATGAGAAGGTCCAAGGGATACAGTAAACCTGGAGTGTAGCATCGGAATCTATAACTAGTGTCACAGGAATGGTTCAAAACATAGACAGAAAGAAGAGTCAGTCATCTTGTACATAAGTCGGCATTGTTCCTTTTGTATTAAATTCCGATGCAATTTCTGTGTTTCATCGTCAATAAGAGGGTCCAAGGGATACAGTAAACCTCAAGTGAAGCATCGGAATCTATAACTAGTGTCACAGGAATGGTTCAAAACATAGTCAGTAGGAAGAGTCGGTCTTCATGTACTTAAGTCGGCATTGTGCCTTTTGTATTTAATTCCGATGCAATTTCTGTGTTTCATCGTCAATAAGAAGGTCCAAGGGATACAGTAAACGTGAAGTGAAGCATCTTAATCTATAACTAGTGTCACAGGAATGGTTGAAAACACAGACAGTAGGAAGCGTCAGTCTTCTTGTACTTATGTCTGCATTGTGCCTTTTGTATTTGATTTCGATGCAATTTCTGTGTTTCATCGTCAATACGAAGGTCCAAAGGATACAGTAAATCTGAAGTGAAGCATCGGAATCTATAACTAGTGTCACAGGAATGGTTCAAAACATAGACAGTAAGAAGAGTCAGTCTTCTTGTACTTAAGTTGGCATAGTGCCTTTTGTATTAAATTCCGATGCAATATCTGTGTTTCATCGTCAATAAGATGGTCAGAGGGATACAGTAAACCTGAAGTGAAGCATCGGAATCTATATCTAGTGTCACAGGAATGGTTCAAAACATAGACAGTAGGAAGTGTCAGTCTTCTTGTACTTACGTCGGCATTGAGCCTTTTGTATTTGATTCCGATGCAACATCTGTGTTTCATCGGCAATAAGGTCAGAGGGATACAGTAAACCTTAAGTGAAGTATCGGAATCTATAACTAGTGTCACAGGAATGGTTCAAAACATAGACAGTAGGAAGAGTCAGTCGTCTTGTACTTAGGTCGGCATTGTGCATTTTGTATTTAATTCCGATGCAATTTCTGTGTTTCATCGTCAATAAGGAGGTCAGAGGGATACAGTAAGCCTGAAGTGAAGCATCGGAATCCAAAACTAGTGTCACAGGAATGGTTCAAAACATAGACGGTAGGAAGAGTCAGTCTTCTTGTACTTAAGTCGGCATTGTGCCTTTTGTATTTAATTCCGATGCAATTTCTGTGTTTCATCGTCAATAAGAAGGTCCAAATGATCCAGTAATCCTGGAGTGAAGCATCGGAATCTATAACTAGTGTCACAGGAATGGTTCATAACGTAGACAGTAAGAAGAGTGAGTCTTCTTGTACTTAAGTCGGCATTGTGCCTTTTGTATTTAATTCCGAAACAATATCTGTGTTTCATCGTCAATAAGAAAGTCAGAGGGATACAGTAATCCTAAAGTGAAGCATCGGAATCTATAACTAGAGTCACAGGAATGGTTCAAAGCAGAGTCAGTAGGAATAGTCAGTCTTCTTGAACTTAAGTTATCATTGTGCATTTTCTATTTAATTCGGATGCAATTTCTGTGTTTCATCGTCAATAAGAAGGTCCAAGGGATATAGTAAACCTGGAGTGAAGCATCGGAATCCATAACTAGGGTCACAGGAATGGTTCAAATCATAGACAGGAAGATGAGTCAGGTTCCTTTTACTTAAGTCGGCATTGTGCCTTTTGTATTTCATTCCGATGCAATTTCTGTGTTTCATCGTCAATAAGAAGGTCCAAGGGATACAGTAAACCTGGAGTGAAGCATCGGAATCTATAACTAGTGTCACAGGGACGGTTCAAAACATAGACAGTAAGATGAGTCAGTATTCTTGTACTTAAGTCGGCATTGTGCTTTTTGTATTTAATTCCGATGCAATTTCTGTGTTTCATCGTCACTAAGAAGGTCAGAGGAATACAGTAATCCTGAAGTGAAGAATCGGAATCTATAACTAGTGTCACAGGAATGGTTCAAAACATAGACAGTTGGAACAGACAGTCTTCTGGTACTTTTGTATTTAATTCCGATGCAATTTCTGTCTTTCATCGTCAATAAGAAGGTCCGAGGTATACAGTAAACCTGAAGTGAAGCATCGGAATTCTTTAGCTAGTGTTAGGAACGGTTAAAATCGTAGTCAGTAAGAAGAGTCAGTCATCTTTGCCTTATGTCGGCATTGTGCCTTTTGTATCTAATTCCGATGCAATTTCAGAGTATCATCGTCAATAAGAAGGTCCAAGGGATACAGTAACACTGGAGTGAAGCAGCGGAATCTATAACTAGTGTCACAGTAATGGTTCAAACATAGACAGTAGGAAGAATCAGACGTTTTGTACTTAAGTCGGCATTGTGCCTTTTGTATTTAATCCCGATGCACTTTCTGTGTTTCATCGGCAACAAGATGGTCCAACGGATACAGTAAACCTGAAGTGAAGCATCGTAATCTATAACTAGTGTCACAGGAATGGTTCAAAGTATAGACAGTAAGAAGAGTCAGTCTTCTTGTACTTAAGTCTGCATTGTGCCTTTTGTATTTAATTCCGATGCAATTTCTGTGATTCATCGTCAATAAGAAGGCCCAAGGGATACAGTAAACCTGAAGTGAAGCATCGGACTCTATAACTAGTTTCACAGAAATGGTTCAAAACATAGACAGTAGGAAGAGTCAGTCTTCTTGTACTTAAGTCGGCATTGTGCCTTTTGTATTTAATTCCGATGCAAGTTCTCTGTTTCATCGTCAATAAGAAGGTCCAAGGGAAACAGTAATACTGAGGTGAAGCATCGGAATCTATAACTAGTGTCACAGGAATGGTTCAAAACATAGTCAGTAAGAAGAGTCAGTCTTCTTGTCCTTAAGTCGGCATTGTGCCTTTTTTATTTAATTCCGATGCAATTTCTGTGTTTCATCGGCAATAAGGTCAGAGGGATACAGTAAACCTGAAGTGAAGTATCGGAATTTATAACTAGTGTCACAGGAATGGTTCAAAACATAGACAGTAGGAAGAAAGAGTCGTCTTGTACTTAAGTCGGCATTGTGCCTTTTGTATTTAACTCCGATGCAATTTCTGTGTTTTATCGTCAATAAGAAGGTCCAAGGTATACAGTAAACCTGAAGTGAAGCATCGGAATCTATAACTAGTGTCACAGGAATGGTTCAAAGCATAGTCAGTGAGAAGAGTCAGTCTTCGAGTAATTAAGTCGGCATTTTGCCTTTTTTATTTAATTCCGATGCAATTTCTGTGTTTCATCGTCAATAATAAGGTCCAAGGGATACAGTAAACCTGAAGTGAAGCATCGGAATCAATAACTAGTGTCACAGGGATGGTTCAAAACATAGACAGTAAGAAGAGTCAGTCATCTTGTACATAAGTCGGCATTGTGCCTTTTGTATTAAATTCCGATGCAATTTCTGTGTTTCATCGTCAATAAGAAGGTCCAAGGGATACAGTAAACCTCAAGTGAAGCATCGGAATCTATAACTAGTGTCACAGGAATGGTTCAAAACATAGACAGTAACTAGAGTCAGTCTTCTTGTACTTAAGTTGGCATAGTGCCTTTTGTATTAAATTCCGATGCAATATCTGTGTTTCATCGTCAATAAGATGGTCAGAGGGATACAGTAAACCTGAAGTGAAGCATCGGAATCTATATCTAGTGTCACAGGAATGGTTCAAAACATAGACAGTAGGAAGTGTCAGTCTTCTTGTACTTACGTCGGCATTGAGCCTTTTGTATTTGATTCCGATGCAACATCTGTGTTTCATCGGCAATAAGGTCAGAGGGATACAGTAAACCTTAAGTGAAGTATCGGAATCTATAACTAGTGTCACAGGAATGGTTCAAAACATAGACAGTAGGAAGAGTCAGTCGTCTTGTACTTAAGTCGGCATTGTGCCTTTTGTATTTAATTCCGATGCAATTTCTGTGTTTCATCGTCAATAAGGAGGTCAGAGGGATACAGTAAGCCTGAAGTGAAGCATCGGAATCCAAAACTAGTGTCACAGGAATGGTTCAAAACATAGACAGTAGGAAGAGTCAGTCTTCTTGTACTTAAGTCGGCATTGTGCCTTTTGTATTTAATTCCGATGCAATTTCTGTGTTTCATCGTCAATAAGAAGGACCAAATGATCCAGTAATCCTGGAGTGAAGCATCTGAATCTATAACTAGTGTCACAGGAATGGTTCATAACATAGAGAGTAAGAAGAGTCAGTCTTCTTGTACTTAAGTCGGCATTGTGCCTTTTGTATTTAATTCCGATACAATATCTGTGTTTCATCGTCAATAAAAGAGTCAGAGGGATACAGTAATCCTAAGGTGAAGCATCGGAATCTATAACTAGAGTCACAGGAATCGTTCAAAGCATAGTCAGTAAGAATAGTCAGTCTTCTTGAACTTAAGTTATCATTGTGCATTTTCTATTTAATTCGGATGCAATTTCTGTGTTTCATCGTGAATAAGAAGGTCCAAGGGATATAGTAAACCTGGAGTGAAGCATCGGAATCCATAACTAGGGTCACAGGAATGGTTCAAATCATAGACAGGAAGATGAGTCAGGTTCCTTTTACTTAAGTCGGCATTGTGCCTTTTGTATTTCATTCCGATGCAATTTCTGTGTTTCATCGTCAATAAGAAGGTCCAAGGGATACAGTAAACCTGGAGTGAAGCATCGGAATCTATAACTAGTTTCACAGGGACGGTTCAAAACATAGACAGTAAGATGAGTCAGTATTCTTGTACTTAAGTCGGCATTGTGCTTTTTGTATTTAATTCCGATGCAATTTCTGTGTTTCATCGTCACTAAGAAGGTCAGAGGAATACAGTAATCCTGAAGTGAAGAATCGGAATCTATAACTAGTGTCACAGGAATGGTTCAAAACATAGACAGTTGGAACAGGCAGTCTTCTGGTACTTAAGTCGGCGTTGTGTCTTTTGTATTTAATTCCGATGCAATTTCTGTGTTTCATCGTCAATAAGAAGGTCCGAGGTATACAGTAAACCTGAAGTGAAGCATCGGAATTCTTTAGCTAGTGTCACAGGAACGGTTAAAACCGTAGTCAGTAAGAAGAGTCAGTCATCTTTGCCTTATGTCGGCATTGTGCCTTTTGTAATTAATTCCGATGCAATTTCAGAGTTTCATCGTCAATAAGAAGGTCCAAGGGATACAGTAAAACTGGAGTGAAGCATCGGAATCTATAACTAGTGTCACAGTAATGGTTGAAACATAGACAGTAGGAAGAATCAGACGTTTTGTTCTTAAGTCGGCATTGTGCCTTTTGTATTTAATCCCGATGCACTTTCTGTGTTTCATCGGCAACAAGATGGTCCAACGGATACAGTAAACCTGAAGTGAAGCATCGTAATCTATAACTAGTGTCACAGGAATGGTTCAAAGTATAGACAGTAAGAAGAGTCAGTCTTCTTGTACTTAAGTCTGCATTGTGCCTTTTGTATTTAATTCCGATGCAATTTCTGTGATTCATCGTCAATAAGAAGTCCCAAGGGATACAGTAAACCTGAAGTGAAGCATCGGACTCTATAACTAGTTTCACAGAAATGGTTCAAAACATAGACAGTTGGAAGAGTCAGTCTTCTTGTACTTAAGTCGGCATTGTGCCTTTTGTATTTAATTCCGATGCAAGTTCTCTGTTTCATCGTCAATAAGAAGGTCCAAGGGAAACAGTAATACTGAGGTGAAGCATCGGAATCTATAACTAGTGTCACAGGAATGATTCAAAACATAGTCAGTAAGAAGAGTCAGTCTTCTTGTCCTTAAGTCGGCATTGTGCCTTTTTTATTTAATTCCGATGCAATTTCTGTGTTTCATCGGCAATAAGGTCAGAGGGATACAGTAAACCTGAAGTGAAGTATCGGAATTTATAACTAGTGTCACAGGAATGGTTCAAAACATAGACAGTAGGAAGAAAGAGTCGTCTTGTACTTAAGTCGGCATTGTGCCTTTTGTATTTAACTCCGATGCAATTTCTGTGATTCATCGTCAATAAGAAGGTCCAAGGTATACAGTAAACCTGAAGTGAAGCATCTGAATCTATAACTAGTGTCACAGGAATGGTTCAAAGCATAGTCAGTGAGAAGAGTCAGACTTCGAGTACTTAAGTCGGCATTTAGCCTTTTTTATTTAATTCCGATGCAATTTCTGTGTTTCATCGTCAATAATAAGGTCCAAGGGATACAGTAAACCTGAAGTGAAGCATCGGAATCAATAACTAGTGTCACAGGGATGGTTCAAAACATAGTCAGTAAGAAGAGTAAGTCTTCTAGTCCTTAAGTCGGCATTGTGCCTTTTGTATTTAATTTCGATGCAATTTCTGTGTTTCATCGTGAATAAGAAGGTCCAAGGGATACAGTAAACCTCGAGTGTAGCATCGGAATCTATAACTAGTGTCACAGGAATGGTTCAAATCATAGACAGTAAGAAGAGTCAGTCATCTTGTACTTAAGTCGGCATTGTGCCTTTTGTATTAAATTCCGATGCAATTTCTGTGTTTCATCGTCAATAAGAAGGTCCAAGGGATACAGTAAACCTCAAGTGAAGCATCGGAATCTATAACCAGTGTCACAGGAATGGTTCAAAACATAGTCAGTAGGAAGAGTCGGTCTTCATGTACTTACGTCGGCGTTGTGCCTTTTGTAATTAATTCCGATGCAATTTCTGTGTTTCATCGTCAATAAGAAGGTCCAAGGGATACAGTAAACGTGAAGTGAAGCATCGTAATCTATAACTAGTGTCACAGGAATGGTTGAAAGCATAGACAGTAGGATGCGTCAGTCATCTTGTACTTAAGTCGGCATTGTGCCTTTTGTATTTAATTCCGATGCAATTTCTGTGTTTCATCGTCAATAAGAAGCTCCAAGGGATCCAGTAAACCTGGAGTGAAGCATCGGAATCTATAACTAGTGTCACAGGAATGGTTCATATCATAGACAGTAGGAAGAGTCAGTCTCCTTGTACTTAAGTCGACATTGTGCCTTTTCTATTTAATTCCGATGCAATTTCTGTGTTTCATCGTCAATAAGAAGGTCAGAGGGATACAATAAACCTGAAGTGAAGCATCGCAATCTATAACTAGTGTCACAGGAATGGTTCAAAACATAGTCAGTAAGAACAGTCAGTCTTCTTGTCCTTAAGTCGGCATTGTGCCTTTTGTATTTAATTCCGATGCAATTTCTGTGTTTCATCGTCAATAAGAAGGTCCAAGGGATACAGTAAACCTGAGGTGCAGCATCGGAATCTATAACTAGTGCCACAGGAATGGTTCAAAACATAGACAGTAAGAAGAGTCAGTCTTCGTGCACTTAAGTCGGCATTTTGCCTTTTTTGTTTAATTCCGATGCAATTTCTGTGTTTCATCGTTAATAATAAGGTCCAAGGGATACAGTAAACCTGAAGTGAGGCATCGGAATCAATAACTACTGTCACAGGAGTGGTTCAAAACATAGTCATTAAGAAGAGTCAGTCTTCTAGTCCTTAAGTCGGCATTGTGCCTTTTGTATTTAATTCCGATGCAATTTCTGTGTTTCATCGTCTATAAGAAGCTCCAAGGGATACAGTAAACCTGGAGTGTAGCATCGGAATCTATAACTAGTGTCACAGGAATGGTTCAAAACATAGGCAGTATGAAGAGTCAGTCATCTTGTACTTAAGTCGGCATTGTGCCTTTTGTATTAAATTCCGATGCAAGTTCTGTGTTTCATCGTCAAATAGAAGGTCCAAGGGATACAGTAAACCTCAAGTGAAGCATCGGAATCTATAACTAGTGTCACAGGAATGGTTCAAAACATAGTCAGTAGGAAGAGTCGGTCTTCATGTACTTAAGTCGGCATTGTGTCTTTTGTATTTAATTCCGATGCAATTTCTGTGTTTCATCGTCAATAAGAAGGTCCAAGGGATACAGTAAACCTGGAGTGTAGCATCGGAATCTATAACTAGTGACACAGGAATGGTTCAAAACATAGACAGTAAGAAGTGTCAGTCTTGGTGTACTTAAGTCCGCATTTTGCCTTTTTTATTTAATTCCGATCAATTCCTGTGTTTCATCGCCAATAATAAGGTCCAAGGGATACAGTAAACCTGAAGTGAAGCATCGGAATCTATATCTAGTGTCACAGGAATGGTTCAAATCATAGACAGTAAGAAGAGTCAGTCTTCGTGTACTTAAGTCGGCATTTTGCCTTTTTTATGTAATTCCGATGCAATTTCTGTGTTTCATCGTCAATAATAAGGTACAAGGGATACAGTAATCCTGAAGTGAAGCATCGGAATCTATATCTAGTGTCACAGGAATGGTTCAAAACATAGACAGTAGCAAGAGTCCGTCTTCTTGTACCTATGTCGGCATTGAGCCTTTTGTATTTGATTCCGATGCAATTTCTGTGTTTCATCGTCAATAAGAAGTTCCAAGGGATACAGTAAACGTGAAGTGAAGCATCGTAATCTATAACTAGTGTCACAGGAATGGTTGAAAACATAGACAGTAGGAAGCGTCAGTCATCTTGTACTTAAGTCGGCATTGTGCCTTTTGTATTTAATTCCGATGCAATTTCTGTGTTTCATCGTCAATAAGAAGGTCCAAGGGATACAGTAAATCTGAAGTGAAGCATCGGAATCTATAACTTGTGTCACAGGAATGGTTCAAAACATAGACAGTAAGAAGAGTCAGTCTTCTTGTACTTATGTCGGCATAGTGCCTTTTGTATTTAATTCCGATGCAATTTCTGTGTTTCATCGTCAATAAGATGGTCAGAGGGATACAGTAAACCTGAAGTGAAGCATCGCAATCTATAACTAGTGTCACAGGAATGGTTCAAAACATAGTCAGTAAGAAGAGTCAGTCTTCTTGTCCTTAAGTCGGCATTGTGCCTATTGTACTTAAATCCGATGCAATATCTGTGTTTCATCGTCAATAAGAAGGTCCAAGGGATACAGTAAACCTGGAGTGTAGCATCGGAACCTATAACTAGTGTCACAGGAATGGTTCAAAACATAGACAGTAAGAAGTGTCCGTCTTCGTGTACTTAAGTCCGCATTTTGCCTTTTTTATTTAATTCCGATGCAATTTCTGTGTTTCATCGTCAATAAGAAGGTCAGAGGGATGCAGTAAACCTGAAGTGAAGCATCGAAATCCAAAACTAGTGTCACAGGAATGGTTCAAAACATAGACAGTGGGAAGAGTCAGTATTCTTCTACTTGAGTCGGCATTGTGCCTTTTGTATTTAATTCCGTTGCAATTTCTGTGTTTCATCGTCAATAAGAAGCTCGAAGGGATCCAGTAAACCTGGAGTGAAGCATCGGAATCTATAACTAGTGTCACAGGAATGGTTCAAAACATAGTCAGTAAGAACAGTCAGTCTTCTTGTCCTTAAGTCGGCATTGTGCCTTTTGTATTTAATTCCGATGCAATTTCTGTGTTTCATCGTCAATAAGAAGGTCCAAGGGATACAGTAAACCTGAGGTGTACCATCGGAATCTATAACTAGTGTCACAGGAATGGTTCAAAACATAGACAGTATGAAGAGTCAGTCTTCGTGTACTTAAGTCGGCATTTTGCCTTTTTTGTTTAATTCCGATGCAATTTCTGTGTTTCATCGTTAATAATAAGGTCCAAGGGATACAGTAAACCTGAAGTGAGGCATCGGAATCAATAACTACTGTCACAGGAGTGGTTCAAAACATAGTCATTAAGAAGAGTCAGTCTTCTAGTCCTTAAGTCGGCATTGTGCCTTTTGTATTTAATTCCGATGCAATTTCTGTGTTTCATCGTCAATAAGAAGCTCCAAGGGATACAGTAAACCTGGAGTGTAGCATCGGAATCTATAACTAGTGTCACAGGAATGGTTCAAAACATAGACAGTATGAAGAGTCAGTCATCTTGTACTTAATCCGGCATTGTGCCTTTTGTATTAAATTCCCATGCAAGTTCTGTGTTTCATCGTCAAATAGAAGGTCCAAGGGATACAGTAAACCTCAAGTGAAGCATCGGAATCTATAACTAGTGTCACAGGAATGGTTCAAAACATAGTCAGTAGGAAGAGTCGGTCTTCATTTACTTAAGTCGGCATTGTGTCTTTTGTATTTAATTCCGATGCAATTTCTGTGTTTCATCGTCAATGTCCAAGGGATACAGTAAACCTGGAGTGTAGCATCGGAATCTATAACTAGTGACACAGGAATGGTTCAAAACATAGACATTAAGAAGTGTCAGTCTTCGTGTACTTAAGTCCGCATTTTGCCTTTTTTATTTAATTCCGATCAATTTCTGTGTTTCATCGTCAATAATAAGGTCCAAGGGATACAGTAAACCTGAAGTGAAGCATCGGAATCTATATCTAGTGTCACAGGAATGGTTCTAATCATAGACAGTAAGAAGAGTCAGTCTTCGTGTACTTAAGTCGGCATTTTGCCTTTTTTATGTAATTCCGATGCAATTTCTGTGTTTCATCGTCAATAATAAGGTACAAGGGATACAGTAATCCTGAAGTGAAGCATCGGAATCTATATCTAGTGTCACAGGAATGGTTCAAAACATAGACAGTGGCAAGAGTCAGTCTTCTTGTACCTATGTCGGCATTGAGCCTTTTGTATTTGATTCCGATGCAATTTCTGTGTTTCATCGTCAATAGGAAGGTCAGAGGGATACAGTAAACCTGAAGTGAAGCATCGGAATCCAAAACTAGTGTCACAGGAATGGTTCAAAACATAGACAGAAGGAAGAGTCAGTCGTCTTGTACATAAGTCGGCATTGTACCTTTTGTATTTAATTCCGATGCAATTTCGGTGTTTCATCGTCAATCAGAAGGTCAGAGGGATACAGTAAACCTGAAGTGAAGCATCGGAATCCAAAACTATTGTCACAGGAAAGGTTCAAAACATAGACAGTAGGAAGAGGCAGTCTTCTTGTACTGTGTCGGCATTGTGCCTTTTGTATTTAATTCCGATGCAATTTCTGTGTTTCATCGTCAATAAGAAGGTCCAAGGGATCCAGTAAACCTGGAGTGAAGCATCGGAATCCATAACTAGTGTCACAGGAATGGTCCATAACATAGACAGTAAGAAGAGTCAGTCTCCTTGTACTTAAGTCGACATTGTGCCTTTTCTATTTAATTCCGATGCAATTTCTGTGTTTCGTCGTCAATAAGAATGTCAGAGGGATACAATAAACCTGAAGTGAAGCATCGCAATCTATAACTAGTGTCCAAGAATGGTTCAAAACATAGTCAGTAAGAACAGTCAGTCTTCTTGTCCTTAAGTCGGCATTGTGCCTTTTGTATTTCATTCCGATGCAATTTCTGTGTTTCATCGTCAGTAAGAAGGTCCAAGGGATACAGTAAACCTGGAGTGCAGCATCGGAATCTATAACTAGTGTCACAGGAATGGTTCAAAACATAGACAGTAAGAAGAGTCAGTCTTCGTGTACTTAAGTCGGCATTTTGCCTTTTTTATTTAATTCCGATGCAATTTCTGTGTTTCATCGTGAATAATAAGGTCCAAGGCATACAGTAAACCTGAAGTGAAGCATCGGAATCAATAACTAGTGTCACAGGAGTGGTTCAAAACATAGTCAGTAAGAAGAGTCAGTCTTCTAGTTCTTAAGCCGGCATTGTGCATTTTGTATTTAATTCCGATGCAATTTCTGTGTTTCATCGTCAATAAGAAGGTCCAAGGGAAACAGTAAACCTGGAGTGTAGCATCAGAATCTATAACTAGTGTCACAGGAATGGTTCAAAACATAGACAGTAAGAAGAGTCAGTCATATTGTACTTAAGTCTTCATTGTGCATTTTGTATTAAATTCCGATGCAATATCTGTGTTTCTTCGTCAATAAGAAGGTCCTAGGGATACAGTAAACGTGAAGTGAAGCATTGGAATCTGTAACTAGTGTCACAGGAATGGTTCAAAACATAGACAGTAGGAAGAGTAAGTCTTCTTGTACTTAAGTCGGCATTGTGCCATTTCTATTTAATTCCGATGCAATTTCTGTGTTTCATCGTCAATAAGAAGGTCCAAGGGATACAGTAAACCTGAAGTAAGGAATCGGAATCTATAACTAGTGTCACAGGAATGGTTCGAAACATAGACAGTAAGAAGGGTCAGTCTTCTTGGACTTAATCCAGCATTGTGCCTTTTGTATTCAATTCCGATGCAATTTCTGTGTTTCGTCGTCAATAAGAAGGTCCAAGGGATACAGTAAAACTGAAGTCAAGCATCGGAATCTATAACTAGTGTCACAGGAATGGTTCAAAACATAGTCAGTAAGAAGAGTCAGTCTTCTTGTCCTTAAGTCGGCATTGTGCCTATTGTATTTAATTGCGATGCAATTTCCGTGTTTCATCGTCAATAAGAAGGTCCAAGGGATACAGTAATCCTGGAGTGTAGCATCGGAATCTATAACTAGTGTCACAGGAATGGTTCAAAACATAGACAGTAAGAAGAGTCAGTCTTCGTGTACTTAAGTCGGAATTTTGGCTTTTTTATTTTATTCCGATGCAATTTATGTGTTTCATCGTCAATAATAAGGTCCAAGGGATACAGTAAACCTGGAGTGTAGCATCGGAATCTATAACTAGTTTCACAGGAATGGTTCAAAACATAGACAGTAAGAAGAGTCAGTCATCTTGTACTTAAGTCGGCATTGTGCCTTTTGTATTAAATTCCGATGCAATTTCTGTGTTTCATCGTCAATAAGAAGGTCAGAGGGATACAGTAAACCTAAAGTGAAGCATCGCAATCTATAACTAGGGACACAGGAATGGTTCAAAACATAGTCAGTAAGAAGAGTCAGTATTTTTGTACTTAAGTTGGCAATGTGCCTTTAGTGTTTAATTCCGATGCAATTTCTGTGTTTCAGCGTCAATAACAAGGTCCCAAGGGATACCGTAATCCTGAAGTGAAGCATCGGAATCTATAACTAGTGTCACAGGAATGGTTCAAAACATAGACAGTAAGAAGAGTCAGTCATCTTGTACTTAAGTCGGCATTGTGCCTATTGTATTAAATTCCGAAGCAATTTCTGTGTTTCATCGTCAATAAGAAGGTCCAAGGGATACAGCAAACCTCAAGTGAAGCATCGGAATCTATAACTAGTGTCACAGGAATAGTTCAAAACTTAGTCAGTAGGAAGAGTCGGTTTCATGTATTTAAGTCGGCATTGTGCCTTTTGTATTTAATTCCGATGCAATATCTGTGTTTCATCGTCAATAAGAAGGTCCTAGGGATACAGTAAACGTGAAGTGAAGCATTGGAATCTATAACTAGTGTCACAGGAATGGTTCAAAACATAGACAGTAGGAAGAGTTAGTCTTCTTGTACTTAAGTCGGCATTGTGCCATTTCTATTTAATTCCGATGCAATTTCTGTGTTTCATCGTCAATAAGAAGGTCCAAGGGATACAGTAAACCTGAAGTAAAGAATCGGAATCTATAACTAGATTCACAGGAATGGTTCGAAACATAGACAGTAAGAAGGGTCAGTTCTTGGACTTAATCCAGCATTGTGCCTTTTGTATTTAATTCCGATGCAATTTCTGTGTTTCGTCGTCAATAAGAAGCTCCAAGGTATACAGTAAACCTGGAGTGTAGCATCGGAATCAATAACTAGTGTCACAGGAGTGGTTCAAAACATAGTCATTAAGAAGAGTCAGTCTTCTAGTCCTTAAGTCGGCATTGTGCCTTTTGTATTTAATTCCGATGCAATTTCTGTGTTTCATCGTCAATAAGAAGCTCCAAGGGATACAGTAATCCTGGAGTGTAGCATCGGAATCTATAACTAGTGTCACAGGAATGGTTCAAAACATAGACAGTATGAAGAGTCAGTCATCTTGTACTTAATTCGGCATTGTGCCTTTTGTATTAAATTCCGATGCAAGTTCTGTGTTTCATCGTCAAATAGAAGGTCCAAGGGATACAGTAAACCTCAAGTGAAGCATCGGAATCTATAACTAGTGTCACAGGAATGGTTCAAAACATAGTCAGTAGGAAGAGTCGGTCTTCATGTACTTAAGTCGGCATTGTGTCTTTTGTATTTAATTCCGATGCAATTTCTGTGTTTCATCGTCAATAAGAAGGTCAGAGGGATACAATAAACGTGAAGTGAAGCATCGCAATCTATAACTAGTGTCACAGGAATGGTTCAAAACATAGTCAGTAAGAACAGTCAGTCTTCTTGTCCTTAAGTCGGCATTGTGCCTTTTGTATTTAATTCCGATGCAATTTCTGTGTTTCATCGTCAATAAGAAGGTCCAAGGGATACAGTAAACCTGAGGTGTACCATCGGAATCTATAACTAGTGTCACAGGAATGGTTCAAAACATAGACAGTATGAAGAGTCAGTCTTCGTGTACTTAAGTCGGCATTTTGCCTTTTTTGTTTAATTCCGATGCAATTTCTGTGTTTCATCGTTAATAATAAGGTCCAAGGGATACAGTAAACCTGAAGTGAGGCATCGGAATCAATAACTACTGTCACAGGAGTGGTTCAAAACATAGTCATTAAGAAGAGTCAGTCTTCTAGTCCTTAAGTCGGCATTGTGCCTTTTGTATTTAATTCCGATGCAATTTCTGTGTTTCATCGTCAATAAGAAGCTCCAAGGGATACAGTAATCCTGGAGTGTAGCATCGGAATCTATAACTAGTGTCACAGGAATGGTTCAAAACATAGACAGTATGAAGAGTCAGTCATCTTGTACTTAATTCGGCATTGTGCCTTTTGTATTAAATTCCGATGCAAGTTCTGTGTTTCATCGTCAAATAGAAGGTCCAAGGGATACAGTAAACCTCAAGTGAAGCATCGGAATCTATAACTAGTGTCACAGGAATGGTTCAAAACATAGTCAGTAGGAAGAGTCGGTCTTCATTTACTTAAGTCGGCATTGTGTCTTTTGTATTTAATTCCGATGCAATTTCTGTGTTTCATCGTCAATGTCCAAGGGATACAGTAAACCTGGAGTGTAGCATCGGAATCTATAACTAGTGACACAGGAATGGTTCAAAACATAGACATTAAGAAGTGTCAGTCTTCGTGTACTTAAGTCCGCATTTTGCCTTTTTTATTTAATTCCGATCAATTTCTGTGTTTCATCGTCAATAATAAGGTCCAAGGGATACAGTAAACCTGAAGTGAAGCATCGGAATCTATATCTAGTGTCACAGGAATGGTTCTAATCATAGACAGTAAGAAGAGTCAGTCTTCGTGTACTTAAGTCGGCATTTTGCCTTTTTTATGTAATTCCGATGCAATTTCTGTGTTTCATCGTCAATAATAAGGTACAAGGGATACAGTAATCCTGAAGTGAAGCATCGGAATCTATATCTAGTGTCACAGGAATGGTTCAAAACATAGACAGTGGCAAGAGTCAGTCTTCTTGTACCTATGTCGGCATTGAGCCTTTTGTATTTGATTCCGATGCAATTTCTGTGTTTCATCGTCAATAGGAAGGTCAGAGGGATACAGTAAACCTGAAGTGAAGCATCGGAATCCAAAACTAGTGTCACAGGAATGGTTCAAAACATAGACAGAAGGAAGAGTCAGTCGTCTTGTACATAAGTCGGCATTGTACCTTTTGTATTTAATTCCGATGCAATTTCGGTGTTTCATCGTCAATCAGAAGGTCAGAGGGATACAGTAAACCTGAAGTGAAGCATCGGAATCCAAAACTATTGTCACAGGAAAGGTTCAAAACATAGACAGTAGGAAGAGGCAGTCTTCTTGTACTGTGTCGGCATTGTGCCTTTTGTATTTAATTCCGATGCAATTTCTGTGTTTCATCGTCAATAAGAAGGTCCAAGGGATCCAGTAAACCTGGAGTGAAGCATCGGAATCCATAACTAGTGTCACAGGAATGGTTCATAACATAGACAGTAAGAAGAGTCAGTCTCCTTGTACTTAAGTCGACATTGTGCCTTTTCTATTTAATTCCGATGCAATTTCTGTGTTTCGTCGTCAATAAGAAGGTCAGAGGGATACAATAAACCTGAAGTGAAGCATCGCAATCTATAACTAGTGTCCAAGAATGGTTCAAAACATAGTCAGTAAGAACAGTCAGTCTTCTTGTCCTTAAGTCGGCATTGTGCCTTTTGTATTTCATTCCGATGCAATTTCTGTGTTTCATCGTCAGTAAGAAGGTCCAAGGGATACAGTAAACCTGGAGTGCAGCATCGGAATCTATAACTAGTGTCACAGGAATGGTTCAAAACATAGACAGTAAGAAGAGTCAGTCTTCGTGTACTTAAGTCGGCATTTTGCCTTTTTTATTTAATTCCGATGCAATTTCTGTGTTTCATCGTGAATAATAAGGTCCAAGGCATACAGTAAACCTGAAGTGAAGCATCGGAATCAATAACTAGTGTCACAGGAGTGGTTCAAAACATAGTCAGTAAGAAGAGTCAGTCTTCTAGTTCTTAAGCCGGCATTGTGCATTTTGTATTTAATTCCGATGCAATTTCTGTGTTTCATCGTCAATAAGAAGGTCCAAGGGAAACAGTAAACCTGGAGTGTAGCATCAGAATCTATAACTAGTGTCACAGGAATGGTTCAAAACATAGACAGTAAGAAGAGTCAGTCATATTGTACTTAAGTCTTCATTGTGCATTTTGTATTAAATTCCGATGCAATATCTGTGTTTCATCGTCAATAAGAAGGTCCTAGGGATACAGTAAACGTGAAGTGAAGCATTGGAATCTGTAACTAGTGTCACAGGAATGGTTCAAAACATAGACAGTAGGAAGAGTAAGTCTTCTTGTACTTAAGTCGGCAGTGTGCCATTTCTATTTAATTCCGATGCAATTTCTGTGTTTCATCGTCAATAAGAAGGTCCAAGGGATACAGTAAACCTGAAGTAAGGAATCGGAATCTATAACTAGTGTCACAGGAATGGTTCGAAACATAGACAGTAAGAAGGGTCAGTCTTCTTGGACTTAATCCAGCATTGTGCCTTTTGTATTCAATTCCGATGCAATTTCTGTGTTTCGTCGTCAATAAGAAGGTCCAAGGGATACAGTAAAACTGAAGTCAAGCATCGGAATCTATAACTAGTGTCACAGGAATGGTTCAAAACATAGTCAGTAAGAAGAGTCAGTCTTCTTGTCCTTAAGTCGGCATTGTGCCTATTGTATTTAATTGCGATGCAATTTCCGTGTTTCATCGTCAATAAGAAGGTCCAAGGGATACAGTAATCCTGGAGTGTAGCATCGGAATCTATAACTAGTGTCACAGGAATGGTTCAAAACATAGACAGTAAGAAGAGTCAGTCTTCGTGTACTTAAGTCGGAATTTTGCCTTTTTTATTTTATTCCGATGCAATTTATGTGTTTCATCGTCAATAATAAGGTCCAAGGGATACAGTAAACCTGGAGTGTAGCATCGGAATCTATAACTAGTGTCACAGGAATGGTTCAAAACATAGACAGTGAGAAGAGTCAGTCATCTTGTACTTAAGTCGCATTGTGCCTTTTGTATTAAATTCCGATGCAATTTCTGTGTTTCATCGTCAATAAGAAGGTCAGAGGGATACAGTAAACCTAAAGTGAAGCATCGCAATCTATAACTAGGGACACAGGAATGGTTCAAAACATAGTCAGTAAGAAGAGTCAGTATTTTTGTACTTAAGTTGGCAATGTGCCTTTAGTGTTTAATTCCGATGCAATTTCTGTGTTTCAGCGTCAATAACAAGGTCCCAAGGGATACCGTAATCCTGAAGTGAAGCATCGGAATCTATAACTAGTGTCACAGGAATGGTTCAAAACATAGACAGTAAGAAGAGTCAGTCATCTTGTACTTAAGTCGGCATTGTGCCTATTGTATTAAATTCCGAAGCAATTTCTGTGTTTCATCGTCAATAAGAAGGTCCAAGGGATACAGCAAACCTCAAGTGAAGCATCGGAATCTATAACTAGTGTCACAGGAATAGTTCAAAACTTAGTCAGTAGGAAGAGTCGGTTTCATGTATTTAAGTCGGCATTGTGCCTTTTGTATTTAATTCCGATGCAATATCTGTGTTTCATCGTCAATAAGAAGGTCCTAGGGATACAGTAAACGTGAAGTGAAGCATTGGAATCTATAACTAGTGTCACAGGAATGGTTCAAAACATAGACAGTAGGAAGAGTTAGTCTTCTTGTACTTAAGTCGGCATTGTGCCATTTCTATTTAATTCCGATGCAATTTCTGTGTTTCATCGTCAATAAGAAGGTCCAAGGGATACAGTAAACCTGAAGTAAAGAATCGGAATCTATAACTAGATTCACAGGAATGGTTCGAAACATAGACAGTAAGAAGGGTCAGTTCTTGGACTTAATCCAGCATTGTGCCTTTTGTATTTAATTCCGATGCAATTTCTGTGTTTCGTCGTCAATAAGAAGCTCCAAGGTATACAGTAAACCTGGAGTGTAGCATCGGAATCAATAACTAGTGTCACAGGAGTGGTTCAAAACATAGTCATTAAGAAGAGTCAGTCTTCTAGTCCTTAAGTCGGCATTGTGCCTTTTGTATTTAATTCCGATGCAATTTCTGTGTTTCATCGTCAATAAGAAGCTCCAAGGGATACAGTAATCCTGGAGTGTAGCATCGGAATCTATAACTAGTGTCACAGGAATGGTTCAAAACATAGACAGTATGAAGAGTCAGTCATCTTGTACTTAATTCGGCATTGTGCCTTTTGTATTAAATTCCGATGCAAGTTCTGTGTTTCATCGTCAAATAGAAGGTCCAAGGGATACAGTAAACCTCAAGTGAAGCATCGGAATCTATAACTAGTGTCACAGGAATGGTTCAAAACATAGTCAGTAGGAAGAGTCGGTCTTCATGTACTTAAGTCGGCATTGTGTCTTTTGTATTTAATTCCGATGCAATTTCTGTGTTTCATCGTCAATAAGAAGGTCCAAGGGATACAGTAAACCTGGAGTGTAGCATCGGAATCTATAACTAGTGACACAGGAATGGTTCAAAACATAGACATTAAGAAGTGTCAGTCTTCGTGTACTTAAGTCCGCATTTTGCCTTTTTTATTTAAATCCGATCAATTTCTGTGTTTCATCGTCAATAATAAGGTCCAAGGGATACAGTAAACCTGAAGTGAAGCATCGGAATCTATATCTAGTGTCACAGGAATGGTTCTAATCATAGACAGTAAGAAGAGTCAGTCTTCGTGTACTTAAGTCGGCATTTTGCCTTTTTTATGTAATTCCGATGCAATTTCTGTGTTTCATCGTCAATAATAAGAAACAAGGGATACAGTAATCCTGAAGTGAAGCATCGGAATCTATATCTAGTGTCACAGGAATGGTTCAAAACATAGACAGTAGCAAGAGTCAGTCTTCTTGTACCTATGTCGGCATTAAGCCTTTTGTATTTGATTCCGATGCAATTTCTGTGTTTCATCGTCAATAGGAAGGTCAGAGGGATACAGTAAACCTGAAGTGAAGCATCGGGATCCAAAACTAGTGTCACAGGAATGGTTCAAAACATAGACAGTAGGAAGAGTCAGTCGTCTTGTACATAAGTCGGCATTGTACCTTTTGTATTTAATTCCGATGCAATTTCGGTGTTTCATCGTCAATCAGAAGGTCAGAGGGATACAGTAAACCTGAAGTGAAGCATCGGAATCCAAAACTAGTGTCACAGGAATGGTTCAAAACATAGACAGTAGGAAGAGTCAGTCTTCTTGTACTTTGTCGGCATTGTGCCTTTTGTATTTAATTCCTATGCAATTTCTGTGTTTCATCGTCAATAAGAAGGTCCAAGGGATCCAGTAAACCTGGAGTGAAGCATCGGAATCCATAACTAGTGTCACAGGAATGGTTCATAACATAGACAGTAAGAAGAGTCAGTCTCCTTGTACTTAAGTCGACATTGTGCCTTTTCTATTTAATTCCGATGCAATTTCTGTGTTTCGTCGTCAATAAGAAGGTCAGAGGGATACAATAAACCTGAAGTGAAGCATCGCAATCTATAACTAGTGTCCAGGAATGGTTCAAAACATAGTCAGTAAGAACAGTCAGTCTTCTTGTCCTTAAGTCGGCATTGTGCCTTTTGTATTTCATTCCGATGCGATTTCTGTGTTTCATCGTCAGTAAGAAGGTCCAAGGGATACAGTAAACCTGGAGTGCAGCATCGGAATCTATAACTAGTGTCACAGGAATGGTTCAAAACATAGACAGTAAGAAGAGTCAGTCTTCGTGTACTTAAGTCGGCATTTTGCCTTTTTTATTTAATTCCGATGCAATTTCTGTGTTTCATCGTGAATAATAAGGTCCAAGGCATACAGTAAACCTGAAGTGAAGCATCGGAATCGATAACTAGTGTCACAGGAGTGGTTCAAAACATTGTCAGTAAGAAGAGTCAGTCTTCTAGTTCTTAAGCCGGCATTGTGCCTTTTGTATTTAATTCCGATGCAATTTCTGTGTTTCATCGTCAATAAGAAGGTCCAAGGGAAACAGTAAACCTGGAGTGTAGCATCAGAATCTATAACTAGTGTCACAGGAATGGTTCAAAACATAGACAGTAAGAAGAGTCAGTCATCTTGTACTTAAGTCGGCATTGTGCATTTTGTATTAAATTCCGATGCAATTTCTGTGTTTCATCGTCAATAAGAATGTCCAAGGGGTACAGTAAACCTCAAGTGAAGCATCGGAATCTATAACTAGTGTCACAGGAATTGTTCAAAACATAGTCGGTAGGAAGAGTCGGTCTTCATGTACTTAAGTCGGCATTGTGTCTTTTGTATTTAATTCCGATGCAATTTCTGTGTTTCATCGTCAATAAGAAGGTCCAAGGGATACAGTAAACCTGGAGTGTAGCATCGGAATCTATAACTAGTGACACAGGAATGGTTCAAAACATAGACATTAAGAAGTGTCAGTCTTCGTGTACTTAAGTCCGCATTTTGCCTTTTTTATGTAATTCCGATCAATTTCTGTGTTTCATCGTCAATAATAAGGTCCAAGGGATACAGTAAACCTGAAGTGAAGCATCGGAATCTATATCTAGTGTCACAGGAATGGTTCTAATCATAGACAGTAAGAAGAGTCAGTCTTCGTGTACTTAAGTCGGCATTTTGCCTTTTTCATGTAATTCCGATGCAATTTCTGTGTTTCATCGTCAATAATAAGGTACAAGGGATACAGTAATCCTGAAGTGAAGCATCGGAATCTATATCTAGTGTCACAGGAATGGTTCAAAACATAGACAGTAGCAAGAGTCAGTCTTCTTGTACCTATGTCGGCATTAAGCCTTTTGTATTTGATTCCGATGCAATTTCTGTGTTTCATCGTCAATAGGAAGGTCAGAGGGATACAGTAAACCTGAAGTGAAGCATCGGGATCCAAAACTAGTGTCACAGGAATGGTTCAAAACATAGACAGTAGGAAGAGTCAGTCGTCTTGTACATAAGTCGGCATTGTACCTTTTGTATTTAATTCCGATGCAATTTCGGTGTTTCATCGTCAATCAGAAGGTCAGAGGGATACAGTAAACCTGAAGTGAAGCATCGGAATCCAAAACTAGTGTCACAGGAATGGTTCAAAACATAGACAGTAGGAAGAGTCAGTCTTCTTGTACTTTGTCGGCATTGTGCCTTTTGTATTTAATTCCGATGCAATTTCTGTGTTTCATCGTCAATAAGAAGGTCCAAGGGATCCAGTAAACCTGGAGTGAAGCATCGGAATCCATAACTAGTGTCACAGGAATGGTTCATAACATTGACAGTAAGAAGAGTCAGTCTCCTTGTACTTAAGTCGACATTGTGCCTTTTCTATTTAATTCCGATGCAATTTCTGTGTTTCGTCGTCAATAAGAAGGTCAGAGGGATACAATAAACCTGAAGTGAAGCATCGCAATCTATAACTAGTGTCCAGGAATGGTTCAAAACATAGTCAGTAAGAACAGTCAGTCTTCTTGTCCTTAAGTCGGCATTGTGCCTTTTGTATTTCATTCCGATGCAATTTCTGTGTTTCATCGTCAGTAAGAAGGTCCAAGGGATACAGTAAACCTGGAGTGCAGCATCGGAATCTATAACTAGTGTCACAGGAATGGTTCAAAACATAGACAGTAAGAAGAGTCAGTCTTCGTGTACTTAAGTCGGCATTTTGCCTTTTTTATTTAAATCCGATGCAATTTCTGTGTTTCATCGTGAATAATAAGGTCCAAGGCATACAGTAAACCTGAAGTGTTCTTAAGCCGGCATTGTGCCTTTTGTATTTAATTCCGATGCAATTTCTGTGTTTCATCGTCAATAAGAAGGTCCAAGGGAAACAGTAAACCTGGAGTGTAGCATCAGAATCTATAACTAGTGTCACAGGAATGGTTCAAAACATAGACAGTAAGAAGAGTCAGTCATCTTGTACTTAAGTCGGCATTGTGCATTTTGTATTAAATTCCGATGCAATTTCTGTGTTTCATCGTCAATAAGAATGTCCAAGGGATACAGTAAACCTCAAGTGAAGCATCGGAATCTATAACTAGTGTCACAGGAATTGTTCAAAACATAGTCGGTAGGAAGAGTCGGTCTTCATGTACTTAAGTCGGCATTGTGTCTTTTGTATTTAATTCCGATGCAATTTCTGTGTTTCATCGTCAATAAGAAGGTCCAAGGCATACAGTAAACGTGAAGTGAAGCATCGTAATCTATAACTAGTGTCACAGGAATGGTTGAAAACATAGACAGTAGGAAGAGTCAGTCTTCTTGTACTTAAGTCGGCATTGTGTCTTTTGTATTTAATTCCGATGCAATTTCTGTGTTTCATCGTCAATAAAAAGGTCCAAGGGATACAGTAAATCTGAAGTGAAGCATCCGAATCTACACTAGTGTCACAGGAATGGTTCAAAACATAGACAGTAAGAAGAGTCAGTATTCTTGTACTTAAGTCGGCATAGTGCCTTCTGTAATTAATTCCGATGCAATTTCTGTATTTCATCGTCAATAAGATGGTCAGAGTGATACAGTAAACCTGAAGTGAAGCATCGCTATCTATAACTAGTGTCACAGGAATGGTTCAAAACATATTCAGTAAGAAGAGTCAGTATTTTTCTACTTAAGTCGGCATTGTGCCTTTTGTGTTTAATTCCGATCTAATTTCTGTGTTTCAGCGTCAGTAATCCTGAAGTGAAGCATCGGAATCTATAACTAGTCTCACAGGAATGGTTCAAAACATAGACAGTAAGAAGAGTCAGTCATCTTGTACTTAAGTCGGCATTGTGCCTTTTGTATTAAATTCCGATGCAATATCTGTGTTTCATCGTCAATAAGAAGGTCCTAGGGATACAGTAAACGTGAAGTGAAGCATTGGAATCTGTAACTAGTGTCACAGGAATGGTTCAAAGCATAGACAGTAGGAAGAGTTAGTCTTCTTGTACTTAAGTCGGCATTGTGCCATTTCTATTTAATTCCGATGCAATTTCTGTGTTTCATCGTCAATAAGAAGGTCCAAGGGATACAGTAAACCTGAAGTAAAGAATCGGAATCGATAACTAGTGTCACAGGAATGGTTCGAAACATAGACAGTAAGAAGGGTCAGTCTTCTTGGACTTAATCCAGCATTGTGCCTTTTGTATTTAATTCCGATGCAATTTCTGTGTTTCGTCGTCAATAAGAAGGTCCAAGGGATACAGTAAAACTGAAGTCAAGCATCGGAATCTATAACTAGTGTCACAGGAATGGTTCAAAACATAGTCAGTAAGAAGAGTCAGTCTTCTTGTCCTTAAGTCGGCATTGTGCCTATTGTATTTAATTGCGATGCAATTTCCGTGTTTCATCGTCAATAAGAAGGTCCAAGGGATACAGTAATCCTGGAGTGTAGCATCGGAATCTATAACTAGTGTCACAGGAATGGTTCAAAACATAGACAGTAAGAAGAGTCAGTCTTCGTGTACTTAAGTCGGCATTTTGCCTTTTTTATTTAATTCCGATGCAATTTATGTGTTTCATCGTCAATAATAAGGTCCAAGGGATACAGTAAACCTGGAGTGTAGCATCGGAATCTATAACTAGTGTCACAGGAATGGTTCAAAACATAGACAGTAAGAAGAGTCAGTCATCTTGTACTTAAGTCGGCATTGTGCCTTTTGTATTATATTCCGATGCAATTTCTGTGTTTCATCGTCAATAAGAAGGTCAGAGGGATACAGTAAACCTAAAGTGAAGCATCGCAATCTATAACTAGTGACACAGGAATGGTTCAAAACATAGTCAGTAAGACGAGTCAGTATTTTTGTACTTAAGTTGGCAATGTGCCTTTAGTGTTTAATTCCGATGCAATTTCTGTGTTTCAGCGTCAATAACAAGGTCCCAAGGGATACCGTAATCCTGAAGTGAAGCATCGGAATCTATAACTAGTGTCACAGGAATGGTTCAAAACATAGACAGTAAGAAGAGTCAGTCATCTTGTACTTAAGTCGGCATTGTGCCTATTGTATTAAATTCCGAAGCAATTTCTGTGTTTCATCGTCAATAAGAAGGTCCAAGGGATACAGCAAACCTCAAGTGAAGCATCGGAATCTATAACTAGTGTCACAGGAATGGTTCAAAACTTAGTCAGTAGGAAGAGTCGGTTTCATGTATTTAAGTCGGCATTGTGCCTTTTGTATTTAATTCCGATGCAATATCTGTGTTTCATCGTCAATAAGAAGGTCCTAGGGATACAGTAAACGTGAAGTGAAGCATTGGAATCTATAACTAGTGTCACAGGAATGATTCAAAACATAGACAGTAGGAAGAGTTAGTCTTCTTGTACTTAAGTCGGCATTGTGCCATTTCTATTTAATTCCGATGCAATTTCTGTGTTTCATCGTCAATAAGAAGGTCCAAGGGATACAGTAAACCTGAAGTAAAGAATCGGAATCTATAACTAGTGTCACAGGAATGGTTCGAAACATAGACAGTAAGAAGGGTCAGTCTTCTTGGACTTAATCCAGCATTGTGCCTTTTGTATTTAATTCCGATGCAATTTCTGTGTTTCGTCGTCAATAAGAAGGTCCAAGGGATACAGTAAAACTGAAGTCAAGCATCGGAATCTATAACTAGTGTCCAGGAATGGTTCAAAACATAGTCAGTAAGAACAGTCAGTCTTCTTGTCCTTAAGTCGGCATTGTGCCTTTTGTATTTCATTCCGATGCAATTTCTGTGTTTCATCGTCAATAAGAAGGTCCAAGGGATCCAGTAAACCTGGAGTGAAGCATCGGAATCCATAACTAGTGTCACAGGAATGGTTCATAACATTGACAGTAAGAAGAGTCAGTCTCCTTGTACTTAAGTCGACATTGTGCCTTTTCTATTTAATTCCGATGCAATTTCTGTGTTTCGTCGTCAATAAGAAGGTCAGAGGGATACAATAAACCTGAAGTGAAGCATCGCAATCTATAACTAGTGTCCAGGAATGGTTCAAAACATAGTCAGTAAGAACAGTCAGTCTTCTTGTCCTTAAGTCGGCATTGTGCCTTTTGTATTTCATTCCGATGCAATTTCTGTGTTTCATCGTCAGTAAGAAGGTCCAAGGGATACAGTAAACCTGGAGTGCAGCATCGGAATCTATAACTAGTGTCACAGGAATGGTTCAAAACATAGACAGTAAGAAGAGTCAGTCTTCGTGTACTTAAGTCGGCATTTTGCCTTTTTTATTTAAATCCGATGCAATTTCTGTGTTTCATCGTGAATAATAAGGTCCAAGGCATACAGTAAACCTGAAGTGTTCTTAAGCCGGCATTGTGCCTTTTGTATTTAATTCCGATGCAATTTCTGTGTTTCATCGTCAATAAGAAGGTCCAAGGGAAACAGTAAACCTGGAGTGTAGCATCAGAATCTATAACTAGTGTCACAGGAATGGTTCAAAACATAGACAGTAAGAAGAGTCAGTCATCTTGTACTTAAGTCGGCATTGTGCATTTTGTATTAAATTCCGATGCAATTTCTGTGTTTCATCGTCAATAAGAATGTCCAAGGGATACAGTAAACCTCAAGTGAAGCATCGGAATCTATAACTAGTGTCACAGGAATTGTTCAAAACATAGTCGGTAGGAAGAGTCGGTCTTCATGTACTTAAGTCGGCATTGTGTCTTTTGTATTTAATTCCGATGCAATTTCTGTGTTTCATCGTCAATAAGAAGGTCCAAGGCATACAGTAAACGTGAAGTGAAGCATCGTAATCTATAACTAGTGTCACAGGAATGGTTGAAAACATAGACAGTAGGAAGAGTCAGTCTTCTTGTACTTAAGTCGGCATTGTGTCTTTTGTATTTAATTCCGATGCAATTTCTGTGTTTCATCGTCAATAAAAAGGTCCAAGGGATACAGTAAATCTGAAGTGAAGCATCCGAATCTACACTAGTGTCACAGGAATGGTTCAAAACATAGACAGTAAGAAGAGTCAGTATTCTTGTACTTAAGTCGGCATAGTGCCTTCTGTAATTAATTCCGATGCAATTTCTGTATTTCATCGTCAATAAGATGGTCAGAGTGATACAGTAAACCTGAAGTGAAGCATCGCTATCTATAACTAGTGTCACAGGAATGGTTCAAAACATATTCAGTAAGAAGAGTCAGTATTTTTCTACTTAAGTCGGCATTGTGCCTTTTGTGTTTAATTCCGATCTAATTTCTGTGTTTCAGCGTCAGTAATCCTGAAGTGAAGCATCGGAATCTATAACTAGTCTCACAGGAATGGTTCAAAACATAGACAGTAAGAAGAGTCAGTCATCTTGTACTTAAGTCGGCATTGTGCCTTTTGTATTAAATTCCGATGCAATATCTGTGTTTCATCGTCAATAAGAAGGTCCTAGGGATACAGTAAACGTGAAGTGAAGCATTGGAATCTGTAACTAGTGTCACAGGAATGGTTCAAAGCATAGACAGTAGGAAGAGTTAGTCTTCTTGTACTTAAGTCGGCATTGTGCCATTTCTATTTAATTCCGATGCAATTTCTGTGTTTCATCGTCAATAAGAAGGTCCAAGGGATACAGTAAACCTGAAGTAAAGAATCGGAATCGATAACTAGTGTCACAGGAATGGTTCGAAACATAGACAGTAAGAAGGGTCAGTCTTCTTGGACTTAATCCAGCATTGTGCCTTTTGTATTTAATTCCGATGCAATTTCTGTGTTTCGTCGTCAATAAGAAGGTCCAAGGGATACAGTAAAACTGAAGTCAAGCATCGGAATCTATAACTAGTGTCACAGGAATGGTTCAAAACATAGTCAGTAAGAAGAGTCAGTCTTCTTGTCCTTAAGTCGGCATTGTGCCTATTGTATTTAATTGCGATGCAATTTCCGTGTTTCATCGTCAATAAGAAGGTCCAAGGGATACAGTAATCCTGGAGTGTAGCATCGGAATCTATAACTAGTGTCACAGGAATGGTTCAAAACATAGACAGTAAGAAGAGTCAGTCTTCGTGTACTTAAGTCGGCATTTTGCCTTTTTTATTTAATTCCGATGCAATTTATGTGTTTCATCGTCAATAATAAGGTCCAAGGGATACAGTAAACCTGGAGTGTAGCATCGGAATCTATAACTAGTGTCACAGGAATGGTTCAAAACATAGACAGTAAGAAGAGTCAGTCATCTTGTACTTAAGTCGGCATTGTGCCTTTTGTATTATATTCCGATGCAATTTCTGTGTTTCATCGTCAATAAGAAGGTCAGAGGGATACAGTAAACCTAAAGTGAAGCATCGCAATCTATAACTAGTGACACAGGAATGGTTCAAAACATAGTCAGTAAGACGAGTCAGTATTTTTGTACTTAAGTTGGCAATGTGCCTTTAGTGTTTAATTCCGATGCAATTTCTGTGTTTCAGCGTCAATAACAAGGTCCCAAGGGATACCGTAATCCTGAAGTGAAGCATCGGAATCTATAACTAGTGTCACAGGAATGGTTCAAAACATAGACAGTAAGAAGAGTCAGTCATCTTGTACTTAAGTCGGCATTGTGCCTATTGTATTAAATTCCGAAGCAATTTCTGTGTTTCATCGTCAATAAGAAGGTCCAAGGGATACAGCAAACCTCAAGTGAAGCATCGGAATCTATAACTAGTGTCACAGGAATGGTTCAAAACTTAGTCAGTAGGAAGAGTCGGTTTCATGTATTTAAGTCGGCATTGTGCCTTTTGTATTTAATTCCGATGCAATATCTGTGTTTCATCGTCAATAAGAAGGTCCTAGGGATACAGTAAACGTGAAGTGAAGCATTGGAATCTATAACTAGTGTCACAGGAATGATTCAAAACATAGACAGTAGGAAGAGTTAGTCTTCTTGTACTTAAGTCGGCATTGTGCCATTTCTATTTAATTCCGATGCAATTTCTGTGTTTCATCGTCAATAAGAAGGTCCAAGGGATACAGTAAACCTGAAGTAAAGAATCGGAATCTATAACTAGTGTCACAGGAATGGTTCGAAACATAGACAGTAAGAAGGGTCAGTCTTCTTGGACTTAATCCAGCATTGTGCCTTTTGTATTTAATTCCGATGCAATTTCTGTGTTTCGTCGTCAATAAGAAGGTCCAAGGGATACAGTAAAACTGAAGTCAAGCATCGGAATCTATAACTAGTGTCCAGGAATGGTTCAAAACATAGTCAGTAAGAACAGTCAGTCTTCTTGTCCTTAAGTCGGCATTGTGCCTTTTGTATTTCATTCCGATGCAATTTCTGTGTTTCATCGTCAGTAAGAAGGTCCAAGGGATACAGTAAACCTGTAGTGCAGCATCGGAATCTATAACTAGTGTCACAGGAATGGTTCAAAACATAGACAGTAAGAAGAGTCAGTCTTCGTGTACTTAAGTCGGCATTTTGCCTTTTTTATTTAATTCCGATGCAATTTATGTGTTTCATCGTCAATAATAAGGTCCTAGGGATACAGTAAACCTGGAGTGTAGCATCGGAATCTATAACTAGTGTCACAGGAATGGTTCAAAACATAGACAGTAAGAAGAGTCAGTCATCTTGTACTTAAGTCAGCATTGTGCCTTTTGTATTAAATTCCGATGCAATTTCTGTGTTTCATCGTCAATAAGAAGGTCCAAGGGATACAGTAAACGTGAAGTGAAGCATTGGAATCTATAACTAGTGTCACAGGTATGGTTCAAAACATAGACAGTAGGAAGAGTCAGTCTTCTTGTACTTAAGTCGGCATTGTGCCTTTTTGTATTAAATTCCGATGCAATTTCTGTGTTTCATCGTCAATAAGAAGGTCCAAGGGATACAGTAAACCTGAAGTGAAGAATCGGAATCTATAACTAGTGTCACAGGAATGGTTCGAAACATAGACAGTAAGAAGGGTCAGTCTTCTTGGACTTAAGTCGGCATTGTGCCTTTTGTATCTAATTCCGATGCAATTTCTGTGTTTCGTC
This sequence comes from Schistocerca serialis cubense, assembly GCF_023864345.2. Lineage (NCBI taxonomy): Eukaryota > Metazoa > Arthropoda > Insecta > Orthoptera > Acrididae > Schistocerca > Schistocerca serialis. Next base: position 1,089,284,997 of record NC_064640.1, on the reverse strand, counting down.
GTCAATAAGAAGGTCAGAGGGATACAATAAACCTGAAGTGAAGCATCGCAATCTATAACTAGTGTCCAGGAATCGTTCAAAACATAGTCAGTAAGAACAGTCAGTCTTCTTGTCCTTAAGTCGGCATTGTGCCTTTTGTATTTCATTCCGATGCAATTTCTGTGTTTCATCGTCAGTAAGAAGGTCCAAGGGATACAGTAAACCTGGAGTGCAGCATCGGAATCTATAACTAGTGTCACAGGAATGGTTCAAAACATAGACAGTAAGAAGAGTCAGTCTTCGTGTACTTAAGTCGGCATTTTGCCTTTTTTATTTAATTCCGATGCAATTTCTGTGTTTCATCGTGAATAATAAGGTCCAAGGCATACAGTAAACCTGAAGTGAAGCATCGGAATCAATAACTAGTGTCACAGGAGTGGTTCAAAACATAGTCAGTAAGAAGAGTCAGTCTTCTAGTTCTTAAGCCGGCATTGTGCCTTTTGTATTTAATTCCGATGCAATTTCTGTGTTTCATCGTCAATAAGAAGGTCCAAGGGAAACAGTAAACCTGGAGTGTAGCATCAGAATCTATAACTAGTGTCACAGGAATGGTTCAAAACATAGACAGTAAGAAGAGTCAGTCATCTTGTACTTAAGTCGGCATTGTGCATTTTGTATTAAATTCCGATGCAATTTCTGTGTTTCATCGTCAATAAGAATGTCCAAGGGATACAGTAAACCTCAAGTGAAGCATCGGAATCTATAACTAGTGTCACAGGAATTGTTCAAAACATAGTCGGTAGGAAGCGTCGGTCTTCATGTACTTAAGTCGGCATTGTGTCTTTTGTATTTAATTCCGATGCAATTTCTGTGTTTCATCGTCAATAAGAAGGTCCTAGGGATACAGTAAACCTGGAGTGTAGCATCGGAATCTATAACTAGTGACACAGGAATGGTTCAAAACATAGACATTAAGAAGTGTCAGTCTTCGTGTACTTAAGTCCGCATTTTGCCTTTTTTATGTAATTCCGGTCAATTTCTGTGTTTCATCGTCAATAGGAAGGTCAGAGGGATACAGTAAACCTGACGTGAAGCATCGGAATCCAAAACTAGTGTCACAGGAATGGTTCAAAACATAGACAGTAAGAAGAGTCAGTCATCTTGTACTTAAGTCGGCATTGTGCATTTTGTATTAAATTCCGATGCAATTTCTGTGTTTCATCGTCAATAAGAATGTCCAAGGGATACAGTAAACCTCAAGTGAAGCATCGGAATCTATAACTAGTGTCACAGGAATTGTTCAAAACATAGTCGGTAGGAAGAGTCGGTCTTCATGTACTTAAGTCGGCATTGTGTCTTTTGTATTTAATTCCGATGCAATTTCTGTGTTTCATCGTCAATAATAAGGTCCAAGGGATACAGTAAACCTGAAGTGAAGCATCGGAATCTATATCTAGTGTCACAGGAATGGTTCTAATCATAGACAGTAAGAAGAGTCAGTCTTCGTGTACTTAAGTCGGCATTTTGCCTTTTTTATGTAATTCCGATGCAATTTCTGTGTTTCATCGTCAATAATAAGGTACAAGGGATACAGTAATCCTGAAGTGAAGCATCGGAATCTATATCTAGTGTCACAGGAATGGTTCAAAACATAGACAGTAGCAAGAGTCAGTCTTCTTGTACCTATGTCGGCATTAAGCCTTTTGTATTTGATTCCGATGCAATTTCTATGTTTCATCGTCAATAGGAAGGTCAGAGGGATACAGTAAACCTGAAGTGAAGCATCGGAATCCAAAACTAGTGTCACAGGAATGGTTCAAAACATAGACAGTAGGAAGAGTCAGTCGTCTTGTACATAAGTCGGCATTGTACCTTTTGTATTTAATTCCGATGCAATTTCGGTGTTTCATCGTCAATCAGAAGGTCAGAGGGATACAGTAAACCTGAAGTGAAGCATCGGAATCCAAAACTAGTGTCACAGGAATGGTTCAAAACATAGACAGTAAGAAGAGTCAGTCTCCTTGTACTTAAGTCGACATTGTGCCTTTTCTATTTAATTTTGATGCAATTTCTGTGTTTCGTCGTCAATAAGAAGGTCAGAGGGATACAATAAACCTGAAGTGAAGCATCGCAATCTATAACTAGTGTCCAGGAATGGTTCATAACATAGTCAGTAAGAACAGTCAGTCTTCTTGTCCTTAAGTCGGCATTGTGCCTTTTGTATTTCATTCCGATGCAATTTCTGTGTTTCATCGTCAGTAAGAAGGTCCAAGGGATACAGTAAACCTGGAGTGCAGCATCGGAATCTATAACTAGTGTCACAGGAATGGTTCAAAACATAGACAGTAAGAAGAGTCAGTCTTCGTGTACTTAAGTCGGCATTTTGCCTTTTTTATTTAATTCCGATGCAATTTCTGTGTTTCATCGTGAATAATAAGGTCCAAGGCATACAGTAAACCTGAAGTGAAGCATCGGAATCAATAACTAGTGTCACAGGAGTGGTTCAAAACATAGTCAGTAAGAAGAGTCAGTCTTCTAGTTCTTAAGCCGGCATTGTGCCTTTTGTATTTAATTCCGATGCAATTTCTGTGTTTCATCGTCAATAAGAAGGTCCAAGGGAAACAGTAAACCTGGAGTGTAGCATCAGAATCTATAACTAGTGTCACAGGAATGGTTCAAAACATAGACAGTAAGAAGAGTCAGTCATCTTGTACTTAAGTCGGCATTGTGCATTTTGTATTAAATTCCGATGCAATTTCTGTGTTTCATCGTCAATAAGAATGTCCAAGGGATACAGTAAACCTCAAGTGAAGCATCGGAATCTAAAACTAGTGTCACAGGAATTGTTCAAAACATAGTCGGTAGGAAGAGTCGGTCTTCATGTACTTAAGTCGGCATTGTGTCTTTTGTATTTAATTCCGATGCAATTTCTGTGTTTCATCGTCAATAAGAAGGTCCAAGGCATACAGTAAACGTGAAGTGAAGCATCGTAATCTATAACTAGTGTCACAGGAATGGTTGAAAACATAGACAGTAGGAAGAGTCAGTCTTCTTGTACTTAAGTCGGCATTGTGTCTTTTGTATTTAATTCCGATGCAATTTCTGTGTTTCATCGTCAATAAAAAGGTCCAAGGGATACAGTAAATCTGAAGTGAAGCATCGGAATCTACACTAGTGTCACAGGAATGGTTCAAAACATAGACAGTAAGAAGAGTCAGTATTCTTGTACTTAAGTCGGCATAGTGCCTTCTGTAATTAATTCCGATGCAATTTCTGTGTTTCATCGTCAATAAGATGGTCAGAGTGATACAGTAAACCTGAAGTGAAGCATCGCTATCTATAACTAGTGTCACAGGAATGGTTCAAAACATATTCAGTAAGAAGAGTCAGTATTTTTGTACTTAAGTCGGCATTGTGCCTTTTGTGTTTAATTCCGATCTAATTTCTGTGTTTCAGCGTCAGTAATCCTGAAGTGAAGCATCGGAATCTATAACTAGTCTCACAGGAATGGTTCAAAACATAGACAGTAAGAAGAGTCAGTCATCTTGTACTTAAGTCGGCATTGTGCCTTTTGTATTAAATTCCGATGCAATATCTGTGTTTCATCGTCAATAAGAAGGTCCTAGGGATACAGTAAACGTGAAGTGAAGCATTGGAATCTGTAACTAGTGTCACAGGAATGGTTCAAAGCATAGACAGTAGGAAGAGTTAGTCTTCTTGTACTTAAGTCGGCATTGTGCCATTTCTATTTAATTCCGATGCAATTTCTGTGTTTCATCGTCAATAAGAAGGTCCAAGGGATACAGTAAACCTGAAGTAAAGAATCGGAATCTATAACTAGTGTCACAGGAATGGTTCGAAACATAGACAGTAAGAAGGGTCAGTCTTTTTGGACTTAATCCAGCATTGTGCCTTTTGTATTTAATTCCGATGCAATTTCTGTGTTTCGTCGTCAATAAGAAGGTCCAAGGGATACAGTAAAACTGAAGTCAAGCATCGGAATCTATAACTAGTGTCACAGGAATGGTTCAAAACATAGACAGTAAGAAGAGTCAGTCTTCGTGTACTTAAGTCGGCATTTTGCCTTTTTTATTTAATTCCGATGCAATTTATGTGTTTCATCGTCAATAATAAGGTCCAAGGGATACAGTAAACCTGGAGTGTAGCATCGGAATCTATAACTAGTGTCACAGGAATGGTTCAAAACATAGACAGTAAGAAGAGTCAGTCATCTTGTACTTAAGTCGGCATTGTGCCTTTTGTATTAAATTCCGATGCAATTTCTGTGTTTCATCGTCAATAAGAAGGTCAGAGGGATACAGTAAACCTAAAGTGAAGCATCGCAATCTATAACTAGTGACACAGGAATGGTTCAAAACATAGTCAGTAAGAAGAGTCAGTATTTTTGTACTTAAGTTGGCAATGTGCCTTTAGTGTTTAATTCCGATGCAATTTCTGTGTTTCAGCGTCAATAACAAGGTCCCAAGGGATACCGTAATCCTGAAATGAAGCATCGGAATCTATAACTAGTGTCACAGGAATGGTTCAAAACATAGACAGTAAGAAGAGTCAGTCATCTTGTACTTAAGTCGGCATTGTGCCTATTGTATTAAATTCCGAAGCAATTTCTGTGTTTCATCGTCAATAAGAAGGTCCAAGGGATGCAGCAAACCTCAAGTGAAGCATCGGAATCTATAACTAGTGTCACAGGAATGGTTCAAAACTTAGTCAGTAGGAAGAGTCGGTTTCATGTATTTAAGTCGGCATTGTGCCTTTTGGGTTTAATTCCGATGCAATATCTGTGTTTCATCGTCAATAAGAAGGTCCTAGGGATACAGTAAACGTGAAGTGAAGCATTGGAATCTATAACTAGTGTCACAGGAATGATTCAAAACATAGACAGTAGGAAGAGTTAGTCTTCTTGTACTTAAGTCGGCATTGTGCCATTTCTATTTAATTCCGATGCAATTTCTGTGTTTCATCGTCAATAAGAAGGTCCAAGGGATACAGTAAACCTGAAGTAAAGAATCGGAATCTATAACTAGTGTCACAGGAATGGTTCAAAACATAGACAGTAAGAAGAGTCAGTCATCTTGTACTTAAGTCGGCATTGTGCCTTTTGTATTAAATTCCGATGCAATTTCTGTGTTTCATCGTCAATATGAAGGTCAGAGGGATACAGTAAACTTAAAGTGAAGCATCGCAATCTATAACTAGTGACACAGGAATGGTTCAAAACATAGTCAGTAAGAAGAGTCAGTATTTTTGTACTTATGTTGGCAATGTGCCTTTAGTGTTCAATTCCGATGCAATTTCTGTGTTTCAGCGTCAATAACAAGGTCCCAAGGGATACCGTAATCCTGAAGTGAAGCATCGAAATCTATAACTAGTGTCACAGGAATGGTTCCAAACATAGACAGTAAGAAGAGTCAGTCATCTTGTACTTAAGTCGGCATTGTGCCTATTGTATTAAATTCCGAAGCAATTTCTGTGTTTCATCGTCAATAAGAAGGTCCAAGGGATACAGCAAACCTCAAGTGAGGCATCGGAATCTATAACTAGTGTCACAGGAGTGGTTCAAAACTTAGTCAGTAGGAAGAGTCGGTCTTCATGTATTTAAGTCGGCATTGTGCCTTTTGTATCTAATTCCGATGCAATTTCTGTGTTTCGTCGTCAATAAGAAGGTCAGAGGGATACAATAAACCTGAAGTGAAGCATCGCAATCTATAACTAGTGTCCAGGAATGGTTCAAAACATAGTCAGTAAGAACAGTCAGTCTTCTTGTCCTTAAGTCGGCATTGTGCCTTTTGTATTTCATTCCGATGCAATTTCTGTGTTTCATCGTCAGTAAGAAGGTCCAAGGGATACAGTAAACCTGGAGTGCAGCATCGGAATCTATAACTAGTGTCACAGGAATGGTTCAAAACATAGACAGTAAGAAGAGTCAGTCTTCGTGTACTTAAGTCGGCATTTTGCCTTTTTTATTTAATTCCGATGCAATTTATGTGTTTCATCGTCAATAATAAGGTCCTAGGGATACAGTAAACCTGGAGTGTAGCATCGGAATCTATAACTAGTGTCACAGGAATGGTTCAAAACATAGACAGTAAGAAGAGTCAGTCATCTTGTACTTAAGTCGGCATTGTGCCTTTTGTATTAAATTCCGATGCAATTTCTGTGTTTCATTGTCAATATGAAGGTCAGAGGGATTCAGCAAACTTAAAGTGAAGCATCGCAATCTATAACTAGTGACACAGGAATGGTTCAAAACATAGTCAGTAAGAAGAGTCAGTATTTTTGTACTTATGTTGGCAATGTGCCTTTAGTGTTCAATTCCGATGCAATATCTGTGTTTCATCGTCAATAAGAAGGTCCAAGGGATACAGTAAACGTGAAGTGAAGCATTGGAATCTATAACTAGTGTCACAGGAATGGTTCAAAACATAGACAGTAGGAAGAGTCAGTCTTCTTGTACTTAAGTCGGCATTGTGCCTTTTGTATTAAATTCCGATGCAATTTCTGTGTTTCATCGTCAATAAGAAGGTCCAAGGGATACAGTAAACCTGAAGTGAAGAATCGGAATCTATAACTAGTGTCACAGGAATGGTTCGAAACATAGACAGTAAGAAGGGTCAGTCTTCTTGGACTTAAGTCGGCATTGTGCCTTTTGTATCTAATTCCGATGCAATTTCTGTGTTTCGTCGTCAATAAGAAGGTCAGAGGGATACAATAAACCTGAAGTGAAGCATCGCAATCTATAACTAGTGTCCAGGAATGGTTCAAAACATAGTCAGTAAGAACAGTCAGTCTTCTTGTCCTTAAGTCGGCATTGTGCCTTTTGTATTTCATTCCGATGCAATTTCTGTGTTTCATCGTCAGTAAGAAGGTCCAAGGGATACAGTAAACCTGGAGTGCAGCATCGGAATCTATAACTAGTGTCACAGAAATGGTTCAAAACATAGACAGTAAGAAGAGTCAGTCTTCGTGTACTTAAGTCGGCATTTTGCCTTTTTTATTTAATTCCGATGCAATTTCTGTGTTTCATCGTGAATAATAAGGTCCAAGGCATACAGTAAACCTGAAGTGAAGCATCGGAATCAACAACTAGTGTCACAGGAGTGGCTCAAAACATAGTCAGTAAGAAGAGTCAGTCTTCTAGTTCTTAAGCCGGCATTGTGCCTTATGTATTTAATTCCGATGCAATTTCTGTGTTTCATCGTCAATAAGAAGGTCCAAGGGAAACAGTAAACCTGGAGTGTAGCATCAGAATCTATAACTAGTGTCACAGGAATGGTTCAAAACATAGACAGTAAGAAGAGTCAGTCATCTTGTACTTAAGTCGGCATTGTGCATTTTGTATTAAATTCCGATGCAATTTCTGTGTTTCATCGTCAATAAGAATGTCCAAGGGATACAGTAAACCTCAAGTGAAGCATCGGAATCTATAACTAGTGTCACAGGAATTGTTCAAAACATAGTCGGTAGGAAGAGTCGGTCTTCATGTACTTAAGTCGGCATTGTGTCTTTTGTATTTAATTCCGATGCAATTTCTGTGTTTCATCGTCAATAAGAAGGTCCAAGGGATACAGTAAACCTGGAGTGTGGCATCGGTATCTATAACTAGTGACACAGGAATGGTTCAAAACATAGACATTAAGAAGTGTCAGTCTTCGTGTACTTAAGTCCGCATTTTGCCTTTTTTATGTAATTCCGATCAATTTCTGTGTTTCATCGTCAATAATAAGGTCCAAGGGATACAGTAAACCTGAAGTGAAGCATCGGAATCTATATCTAGTGTCACAGGAATGGTTCTAATCATAGACAGTAAGAAGAGTCAGTCTTCGTGTACTTAAGTCGGCATTTTACCTTTTTTATGTAATTCCGATGCAATTTCTGTGTTTCATCGTCAATAATAAGGTACAAGGGATACAGTAATCCTGAAGTGAAGCATCGGAATCTATATCTAGTGTCACAGGAATGGTTCAAAACATAGACAGTAGCAAGAGTCAGTCTTCTTGTACCTATGTCGGCATTAAGCCTTTTGTATTTGATTCCGATGCAATTTCTGTGTTTCATCGTCAATAGGAAGGTCAGAGGGATACAGTAAACCTGAAGTGAAGCATCGGAATCCAAAACTAGTGTCACAGGAATGGTTCAAAAGATAGACAGTAGGAAGAGTCAGTCGTCTTGTACATAAGTCGGCATTGTACCTTTTGTATTTAATTCCGATGCAATTTCGGTGTTTCTTCGTCAATCAGAAGGTCAGAGGGATACAGTAAACCTGAAGTGAAGCATCGGAATCCAAAACTAGTGTCACAGGAATGGTTCAAAACATAGACAGTAGGAAGAGTCAGTCTTCTTGTACTTTGTCGGCATTGTGCCTTTTGTATTTAATTCCGATGCAATTTCTGTGTTTCATCGTCAATAAGAAGGTCCAAGGGATCCAGTAAACCTGGAGTGCAGCATCGGAATCCATAACTAGTGTCACAGGAATGGTTCATAACATAGACAGTAAGAAGAGTCAGTCTCCTTGTACTTAAGTCGACATTGTGCCTTTTCTATTTAATTTTGATGCAATTTCTGTGTTTCGTCGTCAATAAGAAGGTCAGAGGGATACAATAAACCTGAAGTGAAGCATCGCAATCTATAACTAGTGTCCAGGAATGGTTCAAAACATAGTCAGTAAGAACAGTCAGTCTTCTTGTCCTTAAGTCGGCATTGTGCCTTTTGTATTTCATTCCGATGCAATTTCTGTGTTTCATCGTCAGTAAGAAGGTCCAAGGGATACAGTAAACCTGGAGTGCAGCATCGGAATCTATAACTAGTGTCACAGGAATGGTTCAAAACATAGACAGTAAGAAGAGTCAGTCTTCGTGTACTTAAGTCGGCATTTTGCCTTTTTTATTTAATTCCGATGCAATTTCTGTGTTTCATCGTGAATAATAAGGTCCAAGGCATACAGTAAACCTGAAGTGAAGCATCGGAATCAATAACTAGTGTCACAGGAGTGGTTCAAAACATAGTCAGTAAGAAGAGTCAGTCTTCTAGTTCTTAAGCCGGCATTGTGCCTTTTGTATTTAATTCCGATGCAATTTCTGTGTTTCATCGTCAATAAGAAGGTCCAAGGGAAACAGTAAACCTGGAGTGTAGCATCAGAATCTATAACTAGTGTCACAGGAATGGTTCAAAACATAGACAGTAAGAAGAGTCAGTCATCTTGTACTTAAGTCGGCATTGTGCATTTTGTATTAAATTCCGATGCAATTTCTGTGTTTCATCGTCAATAAGAATGTCCAAGGGATACAGTAAACCTCAAGTGAAGCATCGGAATCTAAAACTAGTGTCACAGGAATTGTTCAAAACATAGTCGGTAGGAAGAGTCGGTCTTCATGTACTTAAGTCGGCATTGTGTCTTTTGTATTTAATTCCGATGCAATTTCTGTGTTTCATCGTCAATAAGAAGGTCCAAGGCATACAGTAAACGTGAAGTGAAGCATCGTAATCTATAACTAGTGTCACAGGAATGGTTGAAAACATAGACAGTAGGAAGAGTCAGTCTTCTTGTACTTAAGTCGGCATTGTGTCTTTAGTATTTAATTCCGATGCAATTTCTGTGTTTCATCGTCAATAAAAAGGTCCAAGGGATACAGTAAATCTGAAGTGAAGCATCGGAATCTACACTAGTGTCACAGGAATGGTTCAAAACATAGACAGTAAGAAGAGTCAGTATTCTTGTACTTAAGTCGGCATAGTGCCTTCTGTAATTAATTCCGATGCAATTTCTGTGTTTCATCGTCAATAAGATGGTCAGAGTGATACAGTAAACCTGAAGTGAAGCATCGGAATCCATAACTAGTGTCACAGGAATGGTTCAAAACATATTCAGTAAGAAGAGTCAGTATTTTTGTACTTAAGTCGGCATTGTGCCTTTTGTGTTTAATTCCGATCTAATTTCTGTGTTTCAGCGTCAGTAATCCTGAAGTGAAGCATCGGAATCTATAAGTAGTCTCACAGGAATGGTTCAAAACATAGACAGTAAGAAGAGTCAGTCATCTTGTACTTAAGTCGGTATTGTGCCTTTTGTATTAAATTCCGATGCAATATCTGTGTTTCATCGTCAATAAGAAGGTCCTAGGGATACAGTAAACGTGAAGTGAAGCATTGGAATCTGTAACTAGTGTCACAGGAATGGTTCAAAGCATAGACAGTAGGAAGAGTTAGTCTTCTTGTACTTAAGTCGGCATTGTGCCATTTCTATTTAATTCCGATGCAATTTCTGTGTTTCATCGTCAATAAGAAGGTCCAAGGGATACAGTAAACCTGAAGTAAAGAATCGGAATCTATAACTAGTGTCACAGGAATGGTTCGAAACATAGACAGTAAGAAGGGTCAGTCTTCTTGGACTTAATCCAGCATTGTGCCTTTTGTATTTAATTCCGATGCAATTTCTGTGTTTCGTCGTCAATAAGAAGGTCCAAGGGATACAGTAAAACTGAAGTCAAGCATCGGAATCTATAACTAGTGTCACAGGAATGGTTCAAAACATAGTCAGTAAGAAGAGTCAGTCTTCTTGTCCTTAAGTCGGCATTGTGCCTATTGTATTTAATTGCGATGCAATTTCCGTGTTTCATCGTCAATAAGAAGGTCCAAGGGATACAGTAATCCTGGAGTGTAGCATCGGAATCTATAACTAGTGTCACAGGAATGGTTCAAAACATAGACAGTAAGAAGAGTCAGTCTTCGTGTACTTAAGTGGGCATTTTGCCTTTTTTATTTAATTCCGATGCAATTTATGTGTTTCATCGTCAATAATAAGGTCCAAGGGATACAGTAAACCTGGAGTGTAGCATCGGAATCTATAACTAGTGTCACAGGAATGGTTCAAAACATAGACAGTAAGAAGAGTCAGTCATCTTGTACTTAAGTCGGCATTGTGCCTTTTGTATTAAATTCCGATGCAATTTCTGTGTTTCATCGTCAATAAGAAGGTCAGAGGGATACAGTAAACCTAAAGTGAAGCATCGCAATCTATAACTAGTGACACAGGAATGGTTCAAAACATAGTCAGTAAGAAGAGTCAGTCTTCTTGTCCTTAAGTCGGCATTGTGCCTATTGTATTAAATTCCGATGCAATTTCTGTGTTTCATCGTCAATAAGAAGGTCAGAGGGATACAGTAAACCTAAAGTGAAGCATCGCAATCTATAACTAGGGACACAGGAATGGTTCAAAACATAGTCAGTAAGAAGAGTCAGTATTTTTGTACTTAAGTTGGCAATGTGCCTTTAGTGTTTAATTCCGATGCAATTTCTGTGTTTCAGCGTCAATAACAAGGTCCCAAGGGATACCGTAATCCTGAAGTGAAGCATCGGAATCTATAACTAGTGTCACAGGAATGGTTCAAAACATAGACAGTAAGAAGAGTCAGTCATCTTGTACTTAAGTCGGCATTGTGCCTATTGTATTAAATTCCGAAGCAATTTCTGTGTTTCATCGTCAATAACAAGGTCCAAGGGATACAGCAAACCTCAAGTGAAGCATCGGAATCTATAACTACTGTCACAGGAATAGTTCAAAACTTAGTCAGTAGGAAGAGTCGGTTTCATGTATTTAAGTCGGCATTGTGCCTTTTGTATTTAATTCCGATGCAATATCTGTGTTTCATCGTCAATAAGAAGGTCCTAGGGATACAGTAAACGTGAAGTGAAGCATTGGAATCTATAACTAGTGTCACAGGAATGGTTCAAAACATAGACAGTAGGAAGAGTTAGTCTTCTTGTACTTAAGTCGGCATTGTGCCATTTCTATTTAATTCCGATGCAATTTCTGTGTTTCATCGTCAATAAGAAGGTCCAAGGGATACAGTAAACCTGAAGTAAAGAATCGGAATCTATAACTAGATTCACAGGAATGGTTCGAAACATAGACAGTAAGAAGGGTCAGTTCTTGGACTTAATCCAGCATTGTGCCTTTTGTATTTAATTCCGATGCAATTTCTGTGTTTCGTCGTCAATAAGAAGCTCCAAGGTATACAGTAAACCTGGAGTGTAGCATCGGAATCAATAACTAGTGTCACAGGAGTGGTTCAAAACATAGTCATTAAGAAGAGTCAGTCTTCTAGTCCTTAAGTCGGCATTGTGCCTTTTGTATTTAATTCCGATGCCATTTCTGTGTTTCATCGTCAATAAGAAGCTCCAAGGGATACAGTAATCCTGGAGTGTAGCATCGGAATCTATAACTAGTGTCACAGGAATGGTTCAAAACATAGACAGTATGAAGAGTCAGTCATCTTGTACTTAATTCGGCATTGTGCCTTTTGTATTAAATTCCGATGCAAGTTCTGTGTTTCATCGTCAAATAGAAGGTCCAAGGGATACAGTAAACCTCAAGTGAAGCATCGGAATCTATAACTAGTGTCACAGGAATGGTTCAAAACATAGTCAGTAGGAAGAGTCGGTCTTCATGTACTTAAGTCGGCATTGTGTCTTTTGTATTTAATTCCGATGCAATTTCTGTGTTTCATCGTCAATAAGAAGGTCCAAGGGATACAGTAAACCTGGAGTGTAGCATCGGAATCTATAACTAGTGACACAGGAATGGTTCAAAACATAGACATTAAGAAGTGTCAGTCTTCGTGTACTTAGGTCCGCATTTTGCCTTTTTTATTTAATTCCGATCAATTTCTGTGTTTCATCGTCAATAATAAGGTCCAAGGGATACAGTAAACCTGAAGTGAAGCATCGGAATCTATATCTAGTGTCACAGGAATGGTTCTAATCATAGACAGTAAGAAGAGTCAGTCTTCGTGTACTTAAGTCGGCATTTTGCCTTTTTTATGTAATTCCGATGCAATTTCTGTGTTTCATCGCCAATAATAAGGTACAAGGGATACAGTAATCCTGAAGTGAAGCATCGGAATCTATATCTAGTGTCACAGGAATGGTTCAAAACATAGACAGTAGCAAGAGTCAGTCTTCTTGTACCTATGTCGGCATTAAGCCTTTTGTATTTGATTCCGATGCAATTTCTGTGTTTCATCGTCAATAGGAAGGTCAGAGGGATACAGTAAACCTGAAGTGAAGCATCGGAATCCAAAACTAGTGTCACAGGAATGGTTCAAAACATAGACAGTAGGAAGAGTCAGTCGTCTTGTACATAAGTCGGCATTGTACCTTTTGTATTTAATTCCGATGCAATTTCGGTGTTTCATCGTCAATCAGAAGGTCAGAGGGATACAGTAAACCTGAAGTGAAGCATCGGAATCCAAAACTAGTGTCACAGGAATGGTTGAAAACATAGACAGTAGGAAGAGTCAGTCTTCTTGTACTTTGTCGGCATTGTGCCTTTTGTATTTAATTCCTATGCAATTTCTGTGTTTCATCGTCAATAAGAAGGTCCAAGGGATCCAGTAAACCTGGAGTGAAGCATCGGAATCCATAACTAGTGTCACAGGAATGGTTCATAACATAGACAGTAAGAAGAGTCAGTCTCCTTGTACTTAAGTCGACATTGTGCCTTTTCTATTTAATTCCGATGCAATTTCTGTGTTTCGTCGTCAATAAGAAGGTCAGAGGGATACAATAAACCTGAAGTGAAGCATCGCAATCTATAACTAGTGTCCAGGAATGGTTCAAAACATAGTCAGTAAGAACAGTCAGTCTTCTTGTCCTTAAGTCGGCATTGTGCCTTTTGTATTTCATTCCGATGCAATTTCTGTGTTTCATCGTCAGTAAGAAGGTCCAAGGGATACAGTAAACCTGGAGTGCAGCATCGGAATCTATAACTAGTGTCACAGGAATGGTTCAAAACATAGACAGTAAGAAGAGTCAGTCTTCGTGTACTTAAGTCGGCATTTTGCCTTTTTTATTTAATTCCGATGCAATTTCTGTGTTTCATCGTGAATAATAAGGTCCAAGGCATACAGTAAACCTGAAGTGAAGCATCGGAATCAATAACTAGTGTCACAGTAGTGGTTCAAAACATAGTCAGTAAGAAGAGTCAGTCTTCTAGTTCTTAAGCCGGCATTGTGCCTTTTGTATTTAATTCCGATGCAATTTCTGTGTTTCATCGTCAATAAGAAGGTCCAAGGGAAACAGTAAACCTGGAGTGTAGCATCAGAATCTATAACTAGTGTCACAGGAATGGTTCAAAACATAGACAGTAAGAAGAGTCAGTCATCTTGTACTTAAGTCGGCATTGTGCATTTTGTATTAAATTCCGATGCAATTTCTGTGTTTCATCGTCAATAAGAATGTCCAAGGGGTACAGTAAACCTCAAGTGAAGCATCGGAATCTATAACTAGTGTCACAGGAATTGTTCAAAACATAGTCGGTAGGAAGAGTCGGTCTTCATGTACTTAAGTCGGCATTGTGTCTTTTGTATTTAATTCCGATGCAATTTCTGTGTTTCATCGTCAATAAGAAGGTCCAAGGGATACAGTAAACCTGGAGTGTAGCATCGGAATCTATAACTAGTGACACAGGAATGGTTCAAAACATAGACATTAAGAAGTGTCAGTCTTCGTGTACTTAAGTCCGCATTTTGCCTTTTTTATGTAATTCCGATCAATTTCTGTGTTTCATCGTCAATAATAAGGTCCAAGGGATACAGTAAACCTGAAGTGAAGCATCGGAATCTATATCTAGTGTCACAGGAATGGTTCTAATCATAGACAGTAAGAAGAGTCAGTCTTCGTGTACTTAAGTCGGCATTTTGCCTTTTTTATGTAATTCCGATGCAATTTCTGTGTTTCATCGTCAATAATAAGGTACAAGGGATACAGTAATCCTGAAGTGAAGCATCGGAATCTATATCTAGTGTCACAGGAATGGTTCAAAACATAGACATAAGCAAGAGTCAGTCTTCTTGTACCTATGTCGGCATTAAGCCTTTTGTATTTGATTCCGATGCAATTTCTGTGTTTCATCGTCAATAGGAAGGTCAGAGGGATACAGTAAACCTGAAGTGAAGCATCGGGATCCAAAACTAGTGTCACAGGAATGGTTCAAAACATAGACAGTAGGAAGAGTCAGTCGTCTTGTACATAAGTCGGCATTGTACCTTTTGTATTTAATTCCGATGCAATTTATGTGTTTCATCGTCAATAAGAAGGTCCAAGGGAAACAGTAAACCTGGAGTGTAGCATCAGAATCTATAACTAGTGTCACAGGAATGGTTCAAAACATAGACAGTAAGAAGAGTCAGTCATCTTGTACTTAAGTCGGCATTGTGCATTTTGTATTAAATTCCGATGCAATTTCTGTGTTTCATCGTCAATAAGAATGTCCAAGGGATACAGTAAACCTCAAGTGAAGCATCGGAATCTATAACTAGTGTCACAGGAATTGTTCAAAACATAGTCGGTAGGAAGAGTCGGTCTTCATGTACTTAAGTCGGCATTGTGTCTTTTGTATTTAATTCCGATGCAATTTCTGTGTTTCATCGTCAATAAGAAGGTCCAAGGCATACAGTAAACGTGAAGTGAAGCATCGTAATCTATAACTAGTGTCACAGGAATGGTTGAAAACATAGACAGTAGGAAGAGTCAGTCTTCTTGTACTTAAGTCGGCATTGTGTCTTTTGTATTTAATTCCGATGCAATTTCTGTGTTTCATCGTCAATAAAAAGGTCCAAGGGATACAGTAAATCTGAAGTGAAGCATCGGAATCTACACTAGTGTCACAGGAATGGTTCAAAACATAGACAGTAAGAAGAGTCAGTATTCTTGTACTTAAGTCGGCATAGTGCCTTCTGTAATTAATTCCGATGCAATTTCTGTGTTTCATCGTCAATAAGATGGTCAGAGTGATACAGTAAACCTGAAGTGAAGCATCGCTATCTATAACTAGTGTCACAGGAATGGTTCAAAACATATTCAGTAAGAAGAGTCAGTATTTTTCTACTTAAGTCGGCATTGTGCCTTTTGTGTTTAATTCCGATCTAATTTCTGTGTTTCAGCGTCAGTAATCCTGAAGTGAAGCATCGGAATCTATAACTAGTCTCACAGGAATGGTTCAAAACATAGACAGTAAGAAGAGTCAGTCATCTTGTACTTAAGTCGGCATTGTGCCTTTTGTATTAAATTCCGATGCAATATCTGTGTTTCATCGTCAATAAGAAGGTCCTAGGGATACAGTAAACGTGAAGTGAAGCATTGGAATCTGTAACTAGTGTCACAGGAATGGTTCAAAGCATAGACAGTAGGAAGAGTTAGTCTTCTTGTACTTAAGTCGGCATTGTGCCATTTCTATTTAATTCCGATGCAATTTCTGTGTTTCATCGTCAATAAGAAGGTCCAAGGGATACAGTAAACCTGAAGTAAAGAATCGGAATCGATAACTAGTGTCACAGGAATGGTTCGAAACATAGACAGTAAGAAGGGTCAGTCTTCTTGGACTTAATCCAGCATTGTGCCTTTTGTATTTAATTCCGATGCAATTTCTGTGTTTCGTCGTCAATAAGAAGGTCCAAGGGATACAGTAAAACTGAAGTCAAGCATCGGAATCTATAACTAGTGTCACAGGAATGGTTCAAAACATAGTCAGTAAGAAGAGTCAGTCTTATTGTCCTTAAGTCGGCATTGTGCCTATTGTATTTAATTGCGATGCAATTTCCGTGTTTCATCGTCAATAAGAAGGTCCAAGGGATACAGTAATCCTGGAGTGTAGCATCGGAATCTATAACTAGTGTCACAGGAATGGTTCAAAACATAGACAGTAAGAAGAGTCAGTCTTCGTGTACTTAAGTCGGCATTTTGCCTTTTTTATTTAATTCCGATGCAATTTATGTGTTTCATCGTCAATAATAAGGTCCAAGGGATACAGTAAACCTGGAGTGTAGCATCGGAATCTATAACTAGTGTCACAGGAATGGTTCAAAACATAGACAGTAAGAAGAGTCAGTCATCTTGTACTTAAGTCGGCATTGTGCCTTTGGTATTAAATTCCGATGCAATTTCTGTGTTTCATCGTCAATAAGAAGGTCAGAGGGATACAGTAAACCTAAAGTGAAGCATCGCAATCTATAACTAGTGACACAGGAATGGTTCAAAACATAGTCAGTAAGACGAGTCAGTATTTTTGTACTTAAGTTGGCAATGTGCCTTTAGTGTTTAATTCCGATGCAATTTCTGTGTTTCAGCGTCAATAACAAGGTCCCAAGGGATACCGTAATCCTGAAGTGAAGCATCGGAATCTATAACTAGTGTCACAGGAATGGTTCAAAACATAGACACTAAGAAGAGTCAGTCATCTTGTACTTAAGTCGGCATTGTGCCTATTGTATTAAATTCCGAAGCAATTTCTGTGTTTCATCGTCAATAAGAAGGTCCAAGGGATACAGCAAACCTCAAGTGAAGCATCGGAATCTATAACTAGTGTCACAGGAATGGTTCAAAACTTAGTCAGTAGGAAGAGTCGGTTTCATGTATTTAAGTCGGCATTGTGCCTTTTGTATTTAATTCCGATGCAATATCTGTGTTTCATCGTCAATAAGAAGGTCCTAGGGATACAGTAAACGTGAAGTGAAGCATTGGAATCTATAACTAGTGTCACAGGAATGATTCAAAACATAGACAGTAGGAAGAGTTAGTCTTCTTGTACTTAAGTCGGCATTGTGCCATTTCTTTTTAATTCCGATGCAATTTCTGTGTTTCATCGTCAATAAGAAGGTCCAAGGGATACAGTAAACCTGAAGTAAAGAATCGGAATCTATAACTAGTGTCACAGGAATGGTTCGAAACATAGACAGTAAGAAGGGTCAGTCTTCTTGGACTTAATCCAGCATTGTGCCTTTTGTATTTAATTCCGATGCAATTTCTGTGTTTCGTCGTCAATAAGAAGGTCCAAGGGATACAGTAAAACTGAAGTCAAGCATCGGAATCTATAACTAGTGTCCAGGAATGGTTCAAAACATAGTCAGTAAGAACAGTCAGTCTTCTTGTCCTTAAGTCGGCATTGTGCCTTTTGTATTTCATTCCGATGCAATTTCTGTGTTTCATCGTCAGTAAGAAGGTCCAAGGGATACAGTAAACCTGGAGTGCAGCATCGGAATCTATAACTAGTGTCACAGGAATGGTTCAAAACATAGACAGTAAGAAGAGTCAGTCTTCGTGTACTTAAGTCGGCATTTTGCCTTTTTTATTTAATTCCGATGCAATTTATGTGTTTCATCGTCAATAATAAGGTCCTAGGGATACAGTAAACCTGGAGTGTAGCATCGGAATCTATAACTAGTGTCACAGGAATGGTTCAAAACATAGACAGTAAGAAGAGTCAGTCATCTTGTACTTAAGTCGGCATTGTGCCTTTTGTATTAAATTCCGATGCAATTTCTGTGTTTCATCGTCAATATGAAGGTCAGAGGGATACAGTAAACTTAAAGTGAAGCATCGCAATCTATAACTAGTGACACAGGAATGGTTCAAAACATAGTCAGTAAGAAGAGTCAGTATTTTTGTACTTATGTTGGCAATGTGCCTTTAGTGTTCAATTCCGATGCAATATCTATGTTTCATCGTCAATAAGAAGGTACAAGGGATACAGTAAACGTGAAGTGAAGCATTGGAATCTATAACTAGTGTCACAGGTATGGTTCAAAACATAGACAGTAGGAAGAGTCAGTCTTCTTGTACTTAAGTCGGCATTGTGCCTTTTGTATTAAATTCCGATGCAATTTCTGTGTTTCATCGTCAATAAGAAGGTCCAAGGGATACAGTAAACCTGAAGTGAAGAATCGGAATCTATAACTAGTGTCACAGGAATGGTTCGAAACATAGACAGTAAGAAGGGTCAGTCTTCTTGGACTTAAGTCGGCATTGTGCCTTTTGTATCTAATTCCGATGCAATTTCTGTGTTTCGTCGTCAATAAGAAGGTCAGAGGGATACAATAAACCTGAAGTGAAGCATCGCAATCTATAACTAGTGTCCAGGAATGGTTCAAAACATAGTCAGTAAGAACAGTCAGTCTTCTTGTCCTTAAGTCGGCATTGTGCCTTTTGTATTTCATTCCGATGCAATTTCTGTGTTTCATCGTCAGTAAGAAGGTCCAAGGGATACAGTAAACCTGGAGTGCAGCATCGGAATCTATAACTAGTGTCACAGGAATGGTTCAAAACATAGACAGTAAGAAGAGTCAGTCTTCGTGTACTTAAGTCGGCATTTTGCCTTTTTTATTTAATTCCGATGCAATTTCTGTGTTTCATCGTGAATAATAAGGTCCAAGGCATACAGTAAACCTGAAGTGAAGCATCGGAATCAATAACTAGTGTCACAGGAGTGGTTCAAAACATAGTCAGTAAGAAGAGTCAGTCTTCTAGTTCTTAAGCCGGCATTGTGCCTTATGTATTTAATTCCGATGCAATTTCTGTGTTTCATCGTCAATAAGAAGGTCCAAGGGAAACAGTAAACCTGGAGTGTAGCATCAGAATCTATAACTAGTGTCACAGGAATGGTTCAAAACATAGACAGTAAGAAGAGTCAGTCATCTTGTACTTAAGTCGGCATTGTGCATTTTGTATTAAATTCCGATGCAATTTCTGTGTTTCATCGTCAATAAGAATGTCCAAGGGATACAGTAAACCTCAAGTGAAGCATCGGAATCTATAACTAGTGTCACAGGAATTGTTCAAAACATAGTCGGTAGGAAGAGTCGGTCTTCATGTACTTAAGTCGGCATTGTGTCTTTTGTATTTAATTCCGATGCAATTTCTGTGTTTCATCGTCAATAAGAAGGTCCAAGGGATACAGTAAACCTGGAGTGTAGCATCGGAATCTATAACTAGTGACACAGGAATGGTTCAAATCATAGACATTAAGAAGTGTCAGTCTTCGTGTACTTAAGTCCGCATTTTGCCTTTTTTATGTAATTCCGATCAATTTCTGTGTTTCATCGTCAATAGGAAGGTCAGAGGGATACAGTAAACCTGAAGTGAAGCATCGGAATCCAAAACTAGTGTCACAGGAATGGTTCAAAACATAGACAGTAAGAAGAGTCAGTCATCTTGTACTTAAGTCGGCATTGTGCATTTTGTATTAAATTCCGATGCAATTTCTGTGTTTCATCGTCAATAAGAATGTCCAAGGGATACAGTAAACCTCAAGTGAAGCATCGGAATCTATAACTAGTGTCACAGGAATTGTTCAAAACATAGTTGGTAGGAAGAGTCGGTCTTCATGTACTTAAGTCGGCATTGTGTCTTTTGTATTTAATTCCGATGCAATTTCTGTGTTTCATCGTCAATAATAAGGTCCAAGGGATACAGTAAACCTGAAGTGAAGCATCGGAATCTATATCTAGTGTCACAGGAATGGTTCTAATCATAGACAGTAAGAAGAGTCAGTCTTCGTGTACTTAAGTCGGCATTTTGCCTTTTTTATGTAATTCCGATGCAATTTCTGTGTTTCATCGTCAATAATAAGGTACAAGGGATACAGTAATCCTGAAGTGAAGCATCGGAATCTATATCTAGTGTCACAGGAATGGTTCAAAACATAGACAGTAGCAAGAGTCAGTCTTCTTGTACCTATGTCGGCATTAAGCCTTTTGTATTTGATTCCGATGCAATTTCTATGTTTCATCGTCAATAGGAAGGTCAGAGGGATACAGTAAACCTGAAGTGAAGCATCGGAATCCAAAACTAGTGTCACAGGAATGGTTCAAAACATAGACAGTAGGAAGAGTCAGTCGTCTTGTACATAAGTCGGCATTGTACCTTTTGTATTTAATTCCGATGCAATTTCGGTGTTTCATCGTCAATCAGAAGGTCAGAGGGATACAGTAAACCTGAAGTGAAGCATCGGAATCCAAAACTAGTGTCACAGGAATGGTTCAAAACATAGACAGTAGGAAGAGTCAGTCTTCTTGTACTTTGTCGGCATTGTGCCTTTTGTATTTAATTCCGATGCAATTTCTGTGTTTCATCGTCAATAAGAAGGTCCAAGGGATCCAGTAAACCTGGAGTGAAGCATCGGAATCCATAACTAGTGTCACAGGAATGGTTCATAACATAGACAGTAAGAAGAGTCAGTCTCCTTGTACTTAAGTCGACATTGTGCCTTTTCTATTTAATTTTGATGCAATTTCTGTGTTTCGTCGTCAATAAGAAGGTCAGAGGGATACAATAAACCTGAAGTGAAGCATCGCAATCTATAACTAGTGTCCAGGAATGGTTCAAAACATAGTCAGTAAGAACAGTCAGTCTTCTTGTCCTTAAGTCGGCATTGTGCCTTTTGTATTTCATTCCGATGCAATTTCTGTGTTTCATCGTCAGTAAGAAGGTCCAAGGGATACAGTAAACCTGGAGTGCAGCATCGGAATCTATAACTAGTGTCACAGGAATGGTTCAAAACATAGACAGTAAGAAGAGTCAGTCTTCGTGTACTTAAGTCGGCATTTTGCCTTTTTTATTTAATTCCGATGCAATTTCTGTGTTTCATCGTGAATAATAAGGTCCAAGGCATACAGTAAACCTGAAGTGAAGCATCGGAATCAATAACTAGTGTCACAGGAGTGGTTCAAAACATAGTCAGTAAGAAGAGTCAGTCTTCTAGTTCTTAAGCCGGCATTGTGCCTTTTGTATTTAATTCCGATGCAATTTCTGTGTTTCATCGTCAATAAGAAGGTCCAAGGGAAACAGTAAACCTGGAGTGTAGCATCAGAATCTATAACTAGTGTCACAGGAATGGTTCAAAACATAGACAGTAAGAAGAGTCAGTCATCTTGTACTTAAGTCGGCATTGTGCATTTTGTATTAAATTCCGATGCAATTTCTGTGTTTCATCGTCAATAAGAATGTCCAAGGGATACAGTAAACCTCAAGTGAAGCATCGGAATCTAAAACTAGTGTCACAGGAATTGTTCAAAACATAGTCGGTAGGAAGAGTCGGTCTTCATGTACTTAAGTCGGCATTGTGTCTTTTGTATTTAATTCCGATGCAATTTCTGTGTTTCATCGTCAATAAGAAGGTCCAAGGCATACAGTAAACGTGAAGTGAAGCATCGTAATCTATAACTAGTGTCACAGGAATGGTTGAAAACATAGACAGTAGGAAGAGTCAGTCTTCTTGTACTTAAGTCGGCATTGTGTCTTTTGTATTTAATTCCGATGCAATTTCTGTGTTTCATCGTCAATAAAAAGGTCCAAGGGATACAGTAAATCTGAAGTGAAGCATCGGAATCTACACTAGTGTCACAGGAATGGTTCAAAACATAGACAGTAAGAAGAGTCAGTATTCTTGTACTTAAGTCGGCATAGTGCCTTCTGTAATTAATTCCGATGCAATTTCTGTGTTTCATCGTCAATAAGATGGTCAGAGTGATACAGTAAACCTGAAGTGAAGCATCGCTATCTATAACTAGTGTCACAGGAATGGTTCAAAACATATTCAGTAAGAAGAGTCAGTATTTTTGTACTTAAGTCGGCATTGTGCCTTTTGTGTTTAATTCCGATCTAATTTCTGTGTTTCAGCGTCAGTAATCCTGAAGTGAAGCATCGGAATCTATAACTAGTCTCACAGGAATGGTTCAAAACATAGACAGTAAGAAGAGTCAGTCATCTTGTACTTAAGTCGGCATTGTGCCTTTTGTATTAAATTCCGATGCAATATCTGTGTTTCATCGTCAATAAGAAGGTCCTAGGGATACAGTAAACGTGAAGTGAAGCATTGGAATCTGTAACTAGTGTCACAGGAATGGTTCAAAGCATAGACAGTAGGAAGAGTTAGTCTTCTTGTACTTAAGTCGGCATTGTGCCATTTCTATTTAATTCCGATGCAATTTCTGTGTTTCATCGTCAATAAGAAGGTCTAAGGGATACAGTAAACCTGAAGTAAAGAATCGGAATCTATAACTAGTGTCACAGGAATGGTTCAAAACATAGACAGTAAGAAGAGTCAGTCATCTTGTACTTAAGTCGGCATTGTGCCTTTTGTATTAAATTCCGATGCAATTTCTGTGTTTCATCGTCAATAAGAAGGTCAGAGGGATACAGTAAACCTAAAGTGAAGCATCGCAATCTATAACTAGTGACACAGGAATGGTTCAAAACATAGTCAGTAAGAAGAGTCAGTATTTTTGTACTTAAGTTGGCAATGTGCCTTTAGTGTTTAATTCCGATGCAATTTCTGTGTTTCAGCGTCAATAACAAGGTCCCAAGGGATACCGTAATCCTGAAGTGAAGCATCGGAATCTATAACTAGTGTCACAGGAATGGTTCAAAACATAGACAGTAGGAAGAGTTAGTCTTCTTGTACTTAAGTCGGCATTGTGCCATTTCTATTTAATTCCGATGCAATTTCTGTGTTTCATCGTCAATAAGAAGGTCCAAGGGATACAGTAAACCTGAAGTAAAGAATCGGAATCTATAACTAGTGTCACAGGAATGGTTCAAAACATAGACAGTAAGAAGAGTCAGTCATCTTGTACTTAAGTCGGCATTGTGCCTTTTGTATTAAATTCCGATGCAATTTCTGTGTTTCATCGTCAATATGAAGGTCAGAGGGATACAGTAAACTTAAAGTGAAGCATCGCAATCTATAACTAGTGACACAGGAATGGTTCAAAACATAGTCAGTAAGAAGAGTCAGTATTTTTGTACTTATGTTGGCAATGTGCCTTTAGTGTTCAATTCCGATGCAATTTCTGTGTTTCAGCGTCAATAACAAGGTCCCAAGGGATACCGTAATCCTGAAGTGAAGCATCGAAATCTATAACTAGTGTCACAGGAATGGTTCAAAACATAGACAGTAAGAAGAGTCAGTCATCTTGTACTTAAGTCGGCATTGTTTCTATTGTATTAAATTCCGAAGCAATTTCTGTGTTTCATCGTCAATAAGAAGGTCCAAGGGATACAGCAAACCTCAAGTGAAGCATCGGAATCTATAACTAGTGTCACAGGAGTGGTTCAAAACTTAGTCAGTAGGAAGAGTCGGTCTTCATGTATTTAAGTCGGCATTGTGCCTTTTGTATCTAATTCCGATGCAATTTCTGTGTTTCGTCGTCAATAAGAAGGTCAGAGGGATACAATAAACCTGAAGTGAAGCATCGCAATCTATAACTAGTGTCCAGGAATGGTTCAAAACATAGTCAGTAAGAACAGTCAGTCTTCTTGTCCTTAAGTCGGCATTGTGCCTTTTGTATTTCATTCCGATGCAATTTCTGTGTTTCATCGTCAGTAAGAAGGTCCAAGGGATACAGTAAACCTGGAGTGCAGCATCGGAATCTATAACTAGTGTCACAGGAATGGTTCAAAACATAGACAGTAAGAAGAGTCAGTCTTCGTGTACTTAAGTCGGCATTTTGCCTTTTTTATTTAATTCCGATGCAATTTATGTGTTTCATCGTCAATAATAAGGTCCTAGGGATACAGTAAACCTGGAGTGTAGCATCGGAATCTATAACTAGTGTCACAGGAATGGTTCAAAACATAGACAGTAAGAAGAGTCAGTCATCTTGTACTTAAGTCGGCATTGTGCCTTTTGTATTAAATTCCGATGCAATTTCTGTGTTTCATCGTCAATATGAAGGTCAGAGGGATACAGTAAACTTAAAGTGAAGCATCGCAATCTATAACTAGTGACACAGGAATGGTTCAAAACATAGTCAGTAAGAAGAGTCAGTATTTTTGTACTTATGTTGGCAATGTGCCTTTAGTGTTCAATTCCGATGCAATATCTGTGTTTCATCGTCAATAAGAAGGTCCAAGGGATACAGTAAACGTGAAGTGAAGCATTGGAATCTATAACTAGTGTCACAGAAATGGTTCAAAACATAGACAGTAGGAAGAGTCAGTCTTCTTGTACTTAAGTCGGCATTGTGCCTTTTGTATTAAATTCCGATGCAATTTCTGTGTTTCATCGTCAATAAAAAGGTCCAAGGGATACAGTAAACCTGAAGTGAAGAATCGGAATCTATAACTAGTGTCACAGGAATGGTTCGAAACATAGACAGTAAGAAGGGTCAGTCTTCTTGGACTTAAGTCGGCATTGTGCCTTTTGTATCTAATTCCGATGCAATTTCTGTGTTTCGTCGTCAATAAGAAGGTCAGAGGGATACAATAAACCTGAAGTGAAGCATCGCAATCTATAACTAGTGTCCAGGAATGGTTCAAAACATAGTCAGTAAGAACAGTCAGTCTTCTTGTCCTTAAGTCGGCATTGTGCCTTTTCTATTTCATTCCGATGCAATTTCTGTGTTTCATCGTCAGTAAGAAGGTCCAAGGGACACAGTAAACCTGGAGTGCAGCATCGGAATCTATAACTAGTGTCACAGGAATGGTTCAAAACATAGACAGTAAGAAGAGTCAGTCTTCGTGTACTTAAGTCGGCATTTTGCCTTTTTTATTTAATTCCGATGCAATTTCTGTGTTTCATCGTGAATAATAAGGTCCAAGGCATACAGTAAACCTGAAGTGAAGCATCGGAATCAACAACTAGTGTCACAGGAGTGGTTCAAAACATAGTCAGTAAGAAGAGTCAGTCTTCTAGTTCTTAAGCCGGCATTGTGCCTTATGTATTTAATTCCGATGCAATTTCTGTGTTTCATCGTCAATAAGAAGGTCCAAGGGAAACAGTAAACCTGGAGTGTAGCATCAGAATCTATAACTAGTGTCACAGGAATGGTTCAAAACATAGACAGTAAGAAGAGTCAGTCATCTTGTACTTAAGTCGGCATTGTGCATTTTGTATTAAATTCCGATGCAATTTCTGTGTTTCATCGTCAATAAGAATGTCCAAGGGATACAGTAAACCTCAAGTGAAGCATCGGAATCTATAACTAGTGTCACAGGAATTGTTCAATACATAGTCGGTAGGAAGAGTCGGTCTTCATGTACTTAAGTCGGCATTGTGTCTTTTGTATTTAATTCCGATGCAATTTCTGTGTTTCATCGTCAATAAGAAGGTCCAAGGGATACAGTAAACCTGGAGTGTGGCATCGGTATCTATAACTAGTGACACAGGAATGGTTCAAAACATAGACATTAAGAAGTGTCAGTCTTCGTGTACTTAAGTCCGCATTTTGCCTTTTTTATGTAATTCCGATCAATTTCTGTGTTTCATCGTCAATAATAAGGTCCAAGGGATACAGTAAACCTGAAGTGAAGCATCGGAATCTATATCTAGTGTCACAGGAATGGTTCTAATCATAGACAGTAAGAAGAGTCAGTCATCTTGTACTTAAGTCGGCATTGTGCCTTTTGTATTAAATTCCGATGCAATATCTGTGTTTCATCGTCAATAAGAAGGTCCTAGGGATACAGTAAACGTGAAGTGAAGCATTGGAATCTGTAACTAGTGTCACAGGAATGGTTCAAAGCATAGACAGTAGGAAGAGTTAGTCTTCTTGTACTTAAGTCGGCATTGTGCCATTTCTATTTAATTCCGATGCAATTTCTGTGTTTCATCGTCAATAAGAAGGTCTAAGGGATACAGTAAACCTGAAGTAAAGAATCGGAATCTATAACTAGTGTCACAGGAATGGTTCAAAACATAGACAGTAAGAAGAGTCAGTCATCTTGTACTTAAGTCGGCATTGTGCCTTTTGTATTAAATTCCGATGCAATTTCTGTGTTTCATCGTCAATAAGAAGGTCAGAGGGATACAGTAAACCTAAAGTGAAGCATCGCAATCTATAACTAGTGACACAGGAATGGTTCAAAACATAGTCAGTAAGAAGAGTCAGTATTTTTGTACTTAAGTTGGCAATGTGCCTTTAGTGTTTAATTCCGATGCAATTTCTGTGTTTCAGCGTCAATAACAAGGTCCCAAGGGATACCGTAATCCTGAAGTGAAGCATCGGAATCTATAACTAGTGTCACAGGAATGGTTCAAAACATAGACAGTAGGAAGAGTCAGTCATCTTGTACTTAAGTCGGCATTGTGCCTATTGTATTAAATTCCGAAGCAATTTCTGTGTTTCATCGTCAATAAGAAGGTCCAAGGGATGCAGCAAACCTCAAGTGAAGCATCGGAATCTATAACTAGTGTCACAGGAATGGTTCAAAACTTAGTCAGTAGGAAGAGTCGGTTTCACGTATTTAAGTCGGCATTGTGCCTTTTGTATTTAATTCCGATGCAATATCTGTGTTTCATCGTCAATAAGCAGGTCCTAGGGATACAGTAAACGTGAAGTGAAGCATTGGAATCTATAACTAGTGTCACAGGAATGATTCAAAACATAGACAGTAGGAAGAGTTAGTCTTCTTGTACTTAAGTCGGCATTGTGCCATTTCTATTTAATTCCGATGCAATTTCTGTGTTTCATCGTCAATAAGAAGGTCCAAGGGATACAGTAAACCTGAAGTAAAGAATCGGAATCTATAACTAGTGTCACAGGAATGGTTCAAAACATAGACAGTAAGAAGAGTCAGTCATCTTGTACTTAAGTCGGCATTGTGCCTTTTGTATTAAATTCCGATGCAATTTCTGTGTTTCATCGTCAATATGAAGGTCAGAGGGATACAGTAAACTTAAAGTGAAGCATCGCAATCTATAACTAGTGACACAGGAATGGTTCAAAACATAGTCAGTAAGAAGAGTCAGTATTTTTGTACTTATGTTGGCAATGTGCCTTTAGTGTTCAATTCCGATGCAATTTCTGTGTTTCAGCGTCAATAACAAGGTCCCAAGGGATACCGTAATCCTGAAGTGAAGCATCGAAATCTATAACTAGTGTCACAGGAATGGTTCAAAACATAGACAGTAAGAAGAGTCAGTCATCTTGTACTTAAGTCGGCATTGTTTCTATTGTATTAAATTCCGAAGCAATTTCTGTGTTTCATCGTCAATAAGAAGGTCCAAGGGATACAGCAAACCTCAAGTGAAGCATCGGAATCTATAACTAGTGTCACAGGAGTGGTTCAAAACTTAGTCAGTAGGAAGAGTCGGTCTTCATGTATTTAAGTCGGCATTGTGCCTTTTGTATCTAATTCCGATGCAATTTCTGTGTTTCGTCGTCAATAAGAAGGTCAGAGGGATACAATAAACCTGAAGTGAAGCATCGCAATCTATAACTAGTGTCCAGGAATGGTTCAAAACATAGTCAGTAAGAACAGTCAGTCTTCTTGTCCTTAAGTCGGCATTGTGCCTTTTGTATTTCATTCCGATGCAATTTCTGTGTTTCATCGTCAGTAAGAAGGTCCAAGGGATACAGTAAACCTGGAGTGCAGCATCGGAATCTATAACTAGTGTCACAGGAATGGTTCAAAACATAGACAGTAAGAAGAGTCAGTCTTCGTGTACTTAAGTCGGCATTTTGCCTTTTTTATTTAATTCCGATGCAATTTATGTGTTTCATCGTCAATAATAAGGTCCTAGGGATACAGTAAACCTGGAGTGTAGCATCAGAATCTATAAATAGTGTCACAGAAATGGTTCAAAACATAGACAGTAAGAAGAGTCAGTCATCTTGTACTTAAGTCGGCATTGTGCCTTTTGTATTAAATTCCGATGCAATTTCTGTGTTTGATCGTCAATATGAAGGTCAGAGGGATACAGTAAACTTAAAGTGAAGCATCGCAATCTATAACTAGTGACACAGGAATGGTTCAAAACATAGTCAGTAAGAAGAGTCAGTATTTTTGTACTTATGTTGGCAATGTGCCTTTAGTGTTCAATTCCGATGCAATATCTGTGTTTCATCGTCAATAAGAAGGTCCAAGGGATACAGTAAACGTGAAGTGAAGCATTGGAATCTATAACTAGTGTCACAGAAATGGTTCAAAACATAGACAGTAGGAAGAGTCAGTCTTCTTGTACTTAAGTCGGCATTGTGCCTTTTGTATTAAATTCCGATGCAATTTCTGTGTTTCATCGTCAATAAGAAGGTCCAAGGGATACAGTAAACCTGAAGTGAAGAATCGGAATCTATAACTAGTGTCACAGGAATGGTTCGAAACATAGACAGTAAGAAGGGTCAGTCTTCTTGGACTTAAGTCGGCATTGTGCCTTTTGTATCTAATTCCGATGCAATTTCTGTGTTTCGTCGTCAATAAGAAGGTCAGAGGGATACAATAAACCTGAAGTGAAGCATCGCAATCTATAACTAGTGTCCAGGAATGGTTCAAAACATAGTCAGTAAGAACAGTCAGTCTTCTTGTCCTTAAGTCGGCATTGTGCCTTTTGTATTTCATTCCGATGCAATTTCTGTGTTTCATCGTCAGTAAGAAGGTCCAAGGGATACAGTAAACCTGGAGTGCAGCATCGGAATCTATAACTAGTGTCACAGGAATGGTTCAAAACATAGACAGTAAGAAGAGTCAGTCTTCGTGTACTTAAGTCGGCATTTTGCCTTTTTTATTTAATTCCGATGCAATTTCTGTGTTTCATCGTGAATAATAAGGTCCAAGGCATACAGTAAACCTGAAGTGAAGCATCGGAATCAACAACTAGTGTCACAGGAGTGGTTCAAAACATAGTCAGTAAGAAGAGTCAGTCTTCTAGTTCTTAAGCCGGCATTGTGCCTTATGTATTTAATTCCGATGCAATTTCTGTGTTTCATCGTCAATAAGAAGGTCCAAGGGAAACAGTAAACCTGGAGTGTAGCATCAGAATCTATAACTAGTGTCACAGGAATGGTTCAAAACATAGACAGTAAGAAGAGTCAGTCATCTTGTACTTAAGTCGGCATTGTGCATTTTGTATTAAATTCCGATGCAATTTCTGTGTTTCATCGTCAATAAGAATGTCCAAGGGATACAGTAAACCTCAAGTGAAGCATCGGAATCTATAACTAGTGTCACAGGAATTGTTCAATACATAGTCGGTAGGAAGAGTCGGTCTTCATGTACTTAAGTCGGCATTGTGTCTTTTGTATTTAATTCCGATGCAATTTCTGTGTTTCATCGTCAATAAGAAGGTCCAAGGGATACAGTAAACCTGGAGTGTGGCATCGGTATCTATAACTAGTGACACAGGAATGGTTCAAAACATAGACATTAAGAAGTGTCAGTCTTCGTGTACTTAAGTCCGCATTTTGCCTTTTTTATGTAATTCCGATCAATTTCTGTGTTTCATCGTCAATAATAAGGTCCAAGGGATACAGTAAACCTGAAGTGAAGCATCGGAATCTATATCTAGTGTCACAGGAATGGTTCTAATCATAGACAGTAAGAAGAGTCAGTCTTCCTGTACTTAAGTCGGCATTTTGCCTTTTTTATGTAACTCCGATGCAATTTCTGTGTTTCATCGTCAATAATAAGGTACAAGGGATACAGTAATCCTGAAGTGAAGCATCGGAATCTATATCTAGTGTCACAGGAATGGTTCAAAACATAGACAGTAGCAAGAGTCAGTCTTCTTGTACCTATGTCGGCATTAAGCCTTTTGTATTTGATTCCGATGCAATTTCTGTGTTTCATCGTCAATAGGAAGGTCAGAGGGATACAGTAAACCTGAAGTGAAGCATCGGAATCCAAAACTAGTGTCACAGGAATGGTTCAAAACATAGACAGTAGGAAGAGTCAGTCATCTTGTACATAAGTCGGCATTGTACCTTTTGTATTTAATTCCGATGCAATTTCGGTGTTTCTTCGTCAATCAGAAGGTCAGAGGGATACAGTAAACCTGAAGTGAAGCATCGGAATCCAAAACTAGTGTCACAGGAATGGTTCAAAACATAGACAGTAGGAAGAGTCAGTCTTCTTGTACTTTGTCGGCATTGTGCCTTTTGTATTTAATTCCGATGCAATTTCTGTGTTTCATCGTCAATAAGAAGGTCCAAGGGATCCAGTAAACCTGGAGTGAAGCATCGGAATCCATAACTAGTGTCACAGGAATGGTTCATAACATAGACAGTAAGAAGAGTCAGTCTCCTTGTACTTAAGTCGACATTGTGCCTTTTCTATTTAATTTTGATGCAATTTCTGTGTTTCGTCGTCAATAAGAAGGTCAGAGGGATACAATAAACCTGAAGTGAAGCATCGCAATCTATAACTAGTGTCCAGGAATGGTTCAAAACATAGTCAGTAAGAACAGTCAGTCTTCTTGTCCTTAAGTCGGCATTGTGCCTTTTGTATTTCATTCCGATGCAATTTCTGTGTTTCATCGTCAGTAAGAAGGTCCAAGGGATACAGTAAACCTGGAGTGCAGCATCGGAATCTATAACTAGTGTCACAGGAATGGTTCAAAACATAGACAGTAAGAAGAGTCAGTCCTCGTGTACTTAAGTCGGCATTTTGCCTTTTTTATTTAATTCCGATGCAATTTCTGTGTTTCATCGTGAATAATAAGGTCCAAGGCATACAGTAAACCTGAAGTGAAGCATCGGAATCAATAACTAGTGTCACAGGAGTGGTTCAAAACATAGTCAGTAAGAAGAGTCAGTCTTCTAGTTCTTAAGCCGGCATTGTGCCTTTTGTATTTAATTCCGATGCAATTTCTGTGTTTCATCGTCAATAAGAAGGTCCAAGGGAAACAGTAAACCTGGAGTGTAGCATCAGAATCTATAACTAGTGTCACAGGAATGGTTCAAAACATAGACAGTAAGAAGAGTCAGTCATCTTGTACTTAAGTCAGCATTGTGCATTTTGTATTAAATTCCGATGCAATTTCTGTGTTTCATCGTCAATAAGAATGTCCAAGGGATACAGTAAACCTCAAGTGAAGCATCGGAATCTAAAACTAGTGTCACAGGAATTGTTCAAAACATAGTCGGTAGGAAGAGTCGGTCTTCATGTACTTAAGTCGGCATTGTGTCTTTTGTATTTAATTCCGATGCAATTTCTGTGTTTCATCGTCAATAAGAAGGTCCAAGGCATACAGTAAACGTGAAGTGAAGCATCGTAATCTATAACTAGTGTCACAGGAATGGTTGAAAACATAGACAGTAGGAAGAGTCAGTCTTCTTGTACTTAAGTCGGCATTGTGTCTTTAGTATTTAATTCCGATGCAATTTCTGTGTTTCATCGTCAATAAAAAGGTCCAAGGGATACAGTAAATCTGAAGTGAAGCATCGGAATCTACACTAGTGTCACAGGAATGGTTCAAAACATAGACAGTAAGAAGAGTCAGTATTCTTGTACTTAAGTCGGCATAGTGCCTTCTGTAATTAATTCCGATGCAATTTCTGTGTTTCATCGTCAATAAGATGGTCAGAGTGATACAGTAAACCTGAAGTGAAGCATCGGAATCTATAACTAGTGTCACAGGAATGGTTCAAAACATATTCAGTAAGAAGAGTCAGTATTTTTGTACTTAAGTCGGCATTGTGCCTTTTGTGTTTAATTCCGATCTAATTTCTGTGTTTCAGCGTCAGTAATCCTGAAGTGAAGCATCGGAATCTATAACTAGTCTCACAGGAATGGTTCAAAACATAGACAGTAAGAAGAGTCAGTCATCTTGTACTTAAGTCGGCATTGTGCCTTTTGTATTAAATTCCGATGCAATATCTGTGTTTCATCGTCAATAAGAAGGTCCTAGGGATACAGTAAACGTGAAGTGAAGCATTGGAATCTGTAACTAGTGTCACAGGAATGGTTCAAAGCATAGACAGTAGGAAGAGTTAGTCTTCTTGTACTTAAGTCGGCATTGTGCCATTTCTATTTAATTCCGATGCAATTTCTGTGTTTCATCGTCAATAAGAAGGTCCAAGGGATACAGTAAACCTGAAGTAAAGAATCGGAATCTATAACTAGTGTCACAGGAATGGTTCGAAACATAGACAGTAAGAAGGGTCAGTCTTCTTGGACTTAATCCAGCATTGTGCCTTTTGTATTCAATTCCGATGCAATTTCTGTGTTTCGTCGTCAATAAGAAGGTCCAAGGGATACAGTAAAACTGAAGTCAAGCATCGGAATCTATAACTAGTGTCACAGGAATGGGTCAAAACATAGTCAGTAAGAAGAGTCAGTCTTCTTGTCCTTAAGTCGGCATTGTGCCTTTTGTATTTAATTGCGATGCAATTTCCGTGTTTCATCGTCAATAAGAAGGTCCAAGGGATACAGTAATCCTGGAGTGTAGCATCGGAATCTATAACTAGTGTCACAGGAATGGTTCAAAACATAGACAGTAAGAAGAGTCAGTCTTCGTGTACTTAAGTGGGCATTTTGCCTTTTTTATTTAATTCCGATGCAATTTCTGTGTTTCATCGTGAATAATAAGGTCCAAGGCATACAGTAAACCTGAAGTGAAGCATCGGAATCAATAACTAGTGTCACAGGAGTGGTTCAAAACATAGTCAGTAAGAAGAGTCAGTCTTCTAGTTCTTAAGCCGGCATTGTGCCTTTTGTATTTAATTCCGATGCAATTTCTGTGTTTCATCGTCAATAAGAAGGTCCAAGGGAAACAGTAAACCTGGAGTGTAGCATCAGAATCTATAACTAGTGTCACAGGAATGGTTCAAAACATAGACAGTAAGAAGAGTCAGTCATCTTGTACTTAAGTCGGCATTGTGCATTTTGTATTAAATTCCGATGCAATTTCTGTGTTTCATCGTCAATAAGAATGTCCAAGGGATACAGTAAACCTCAAGTGAAGCATCGGAATCTAAAACTAGTGTCACAGGAATTGTTCAAAACATAGTCGGTAGGAAGAGTCGGTCTTCATGTACTTAAGTCGGCATTGTGTCTTTTGTATTTAATTCCGATGCAATTTCTGTGTTTCATCGTCAATAAGAAGGTCCAAGGCATACAGTAAACGTGAAGTGAAGCATCGTAATCTATAACTAGTGTCACAGGAATGGTTGAAAACATAGACAGTAGGAAGAGTCAGTCTTCTTGTACTTAAGTCGGCATTGTGTCTTTAGTATTTAATTCCGATGCAATTTCTGTGTTTCATCGTCAATAAAAAGGTCCAAGGGATACAGTAAATCTGAAGTGAAGCATCGGAATCTACACTAGTGTCACAGGAATGGTTCAAAACATAGACAGTAAGAAGAGTCAGTATTCTTGTACTTAAGTCGGCATAGTGCCTTCTGTAATTAATTCCGATGCAATTTCTGTGTTTCATCGTCAATAAGATGGTCAGAGTGATACAGTAAACCTGAAGTGAAGCATCGGAATCTATAACTAGTGTCACAGGAATGGTTCAAAACATATTCAGTAAGAAGAGTCAGTATTTTTGTACTTAAGTCGGCATTGTGCCTTTTGTGTTTAATTCCGATCTAATTTCTGTGTTTCAGCGTCAGTAATCCTGAAGTGAAGCATCGGAATCTATAACTAGTCTCACAGGAATGGTTCAAAACATAGACAGTAAGAAGAGTCAGTCATCTTGTACTTAAGTCGGCATTGTGCCTTTTGTATTAAATTCCGATGCAATATCTGTGTTTCATCGTCAATAAGAAGGTCCTAGGGATACAGTAAACGTGAAGTGAAGCATTGGAATCTGTAACTAGTGTCACAGGAATGGTTCAAAGCATAGACAGTAGGAAGAGTTAGTCTTCTTGTACTTAAGTCGGCATTGTGCCATTTCTATTTAATTCCGATGCAATTTCTGTGTTTCATCGTCAATAAGAAGGTCCAAGGGATACAGTAAACCTGAAGTAAAGAATCGGAATCTATAACTAGTGTCACAGGAATGGTTCGAAACATAGACAGTAAGAAGGGTCAGTCTTCTTGGACTTAATCCAGCATTGTGCCTTTTGTATTTAATTCCGATGCAATTTCTGTGTTTCGTCGTCAATAAGAAGGTCCAAGGGATACAGTAAAACTGAAGTCAAGCATCGGAATCTATAACTAGTGTCACAGGAATGGGTCAAAACATAGTCAGTAAGAAGAGTCAGTCTTCTTGTCCTTAAGTCGGCATTGTGCCTTTTGTATTTAATTGCGATGCAATTTCCGTGTTTCATCGTCAATAAGAAGGTCCAAGGGATACAGTAATCCTGGAGTGTAGCATCGGAATCTATAACTAGTGTCACAGGAATGGTTCAAAACATAGACAGTAAGAAGAGTCAGTCTTCGTGTACTTAAGTGGGCATTTTGCCTTTTTTATTTAATTCCGATGCAATTTATGTGTTTCATCGTCAATAATAAGGTCCAAGGGATACAGTAAACCTGGAGTGTAGCATCGGAATCTATAACTAGTGTCACAGGAATGGTTCAAAACATAGACAGTAAGAAGAGTCAGTCATCTTGTACTTAAGTCGGCATTGTGCCTTTTGTATTAAATTCCGATGCAATTTCTGTGTTTCATCGTCAATAAGAAGGTCAGAGGGATACAGTAAACCTAAAGTGAAGCATCGCAATCTATAACTAGTGACACAGGAATGGTTCAAAACATAGTCAGTAAGAAGAGTCAGTATTTTTGTACTTAAGTTGGCAATGTGCCTTTAGTGTTTAATTCCGATGCAATTTCTGTGTTTCAGCGTCAATAACAAGGTCCCAAGGGATACCGTAATCCTGAAGTGAAGCATCGGAATCTATAACTAGTGTCACAGGAATGGTTCAAAACATAGACAGTAAGAAGAGTCAGTCATCTTGTACTTAAGTCGGCATTGTGCCTATTGTATTAAATTCCGAAGCAATTTCTGTGTTTCATCGTCAATAAGAAGGTCCAAGGGATACAGCAAACCTCAAGTGAAGCATCGGAATCTATAACTAGTGTCACAGGAATGGTTCAAAACTTAGTCAGTAGGAAGAGTCGGTTTCATGTATTTAAGTCGGCATTGTGCCTTTTGTATTTAATTCCGATGCAATATCTGTGTTTCATCGTCAATAAGAAGGTCCTAGGGATACAGTAAACGTGAAGTGAAGCATTGGAATCTATAACTAGTGTCACAGGAATGGTTCAAAACATAGACAGTAGGAAGAGTTAGTCCTCTTGTACTTAAGTCGGCATTGTGCCATTTCTATTTAATTCCGATGCAATTTCTGTGTTTCATCGTCAATAAGAAGGTCCAAGGGATACAGTAAACCTGAAGTAAAGAATCGGAATCTATAACTAGTGTCACAGGAATGGTTCGAAACATAGACAGTAAGAAGGGTCAGTCTTCTTGGACTTAATCCAGCATTGTGCCTTTTGTATTTAATTCCGATGCAATTTCTGTGTTTCGTCGTCAATAAGAAGGTCCAAGGGATACAGTAAAACTGAAGTCAAGCATCGGAATCTATAACTAGTGTCACAGGAATGGTTCAAAACATAGTCAGTAAGAAGAGTCAGTCTTCTTGTCCTTAAGTCGGCATTGTGCCTATTGTATTTAATTGCGATGCAATTTCCGTGTTTCATCGTCAATAAGAAGGTCCAAGGGATACAGTAATCCTGGAGTGTAGCATCGGAATCTATAACTAGTGTCACACGAATGGTTCAAAACATAGACAGTAAGAAGAGTCAGTCTTCGTGTACTTAAGTCGGCATTTTGCCTTTTTTATTTAATTCCGATGCAATTTATGTGTTTCATCGTCAATAATAAGGTCCTAGGGATACAGTAAACCTGGAGTGTAGCATCGGAATCTATAACTAGTCTCACAGGAATGGTTCAAAACATAGACAGTAAGAAGAGTCAGTCATCTTGTACTTAAGTCGGCATTGTGCCTTTTGTATTAAATTCCGATGCAATTTCTGTGTTTCATCGTCAATAAGAAGGTCAGAGGGATACAGTAAACTTAAAGTGAAGCATCGCAATCTATAACTAGTGACACAGGAATGGTTCAAAACATAGTCAGTAAGAAGAGTCATATTTTTGTACTTATGTTGGCAATGTGCCTTTAGTGTTTAATTCCGATGCAATATCTGTGTTTCAGCGTCAATAACAAGGTCCCAAGGGATACCGTAATCCTGAAGTGAAGCATCGAAATCTATAACTAGTGTCACAGGAATGGTTCAAAACATAGACAGTAAGAAGAGTCAGTCATCTTGTACTTAAGTCGGCATTGTGCCTATTGTATTAAATTCCGAAGCAATTTCTGTGTTTCATCGTCAATAAGAAGGTCCAAGGGATACAGCAAACCTCAAGTGGAGCATCGGAATCTATAACTAGTGTCACAGGAGTGGTTCAAAACTTAGTCAGTAGGAAGAGTCGGTCTTCATGTATTTAAGTCGGCATTGTGCTTTTTGTATTTAATTCCGATGCAATATCTGTGTTTCATCGTCAATAAGAAGGTCCAAGGGATACAGTAAACGTGAAGTGAAGCATTGGAATCTATAACTAGTGTCACAGGAATGGTTCAAAACATAGACAGTAGGAAGAGTCAGTCTTCTTGTACTTAAGTCGGCATTGTGCCTTTTGTATTAAATTCCGATGCAATTTCTGTGTTTCATCGTCAATAAGAAGGTCCAAGGGATACAGTAAACCTGAAGTGAAGAATCGGAATCTATAACTAGTGTCACAGGAATGGTTCGAAACATTGACAGTAAGAAGGGTCAGTCTTCTTGGACTTAAGTCGGCATTGTGCCTTTTGTATCTAATTCCGATGCAATTTCTGTGTTTCGTCGTCAATAAGAAGGTCCGA
This sequence comes from Schistocerca serialis cubense, assembly GCF_023864345.2. Lineage (NCBI taxonomy): Eukaryota > Metazoa > Arthropoda > Insecta > Orthoptera > Acrididae > Schistocerca > Schistocerca serialis. The sequence goes on along the minus strand of NC_064640.1, from coordinate 1,089,247,644 downwards.
GGGATACAGTAAAACTGAAGTCAAGCATCGGAATCTATAACTAGTGTCACAGGAATGGTTCAAAGCATAGCCAGTTAGAAGAGTCAGTCTTCTTGCAATTAATTCGGCATTGTGCCTTTTTTATTTAATTCCGATGCAATTTCTGTGTTTCGTCGTCAATAAGAAGGTCAGAGGGATACAGTAAACCTCAAGTGAAGCATCGGAATCTATAATTAGTGTCACAGGAATGGTTCAAAACATAGTCAGTAAGAAGAGCCAGTCTTCTTGTACTTAAGTCGGCATTGTGCCTTTTGTATTTAATTCCGATGCAATTTCTGTGTTTCATCGTCAATAAGAAGGTCCAAGGGATACAGTAAACCTGGAGTGAATCATCGGAATCTATAACTAGTTTCACAGGGATGGTTCAAAACATAGTCAGTAAGAAGAGTCAGACTTCTTGTACTTAAGTCAGCATTGTGCTTTTCTATTTAATTCCGATGCAATTTCTGTGTTTCATCGTCAATAAGTAGGTCCCCGGGTTACAGTTAACCTGAAGTGAAGCATCGGAATCTATAACTAGGGTCACAGGAATGGTTCAAAACATAGACAGTGAGAAGGGTCAGACATCTTGTACTTATGTAGGCATTGTGGGGTTTCCATTTAATTCCGATGCAATTTCTGTGTTTCATCGTCAATAAGAAGGTCAGAGAGATACAGTAAACCTGAAGTGAAGCATCGGAAGCTATAACTAGTGTCACAGGAATGGTTCAAAACATAGTCAGTAAGAAGAGTCAGTTTTTTTGTACTTAAGTCGGCATTGTGCCTTTTGTGTTTAATTCTGATGCAATTTCTGTGTTTCATCGTCAATAAGAAGGTCCAAGGGATACAGTAAACCTGTAGCGTAGCATCGGAATCTATAACTAGTGTCACAGGAATGGTTCAAAACATAGTCAGTAAGAAGAGTCAGTCTTTTTGTACTTAAGTCGGTATTGTGCCTTTTGTGTTTAATTCTGATGCAATTTCTGTGTTTCATCGTCAATAAGAGGGTCCAAGGGATACAGTAAACCTGAAGTGAAGCATCGGAATCTATAACTAGTGTCACAGGAATGGTTCAAAACTTAGTCAGTAGGAAGAGTCGGTCTTCTTGTACTTAAGTCGGCATTGTGCCTTTTGTATTTAATTCCTATGCAATTTCTGTGTTTCATCGTTATAAAGAAGGTCCAAGGGATACAGTAAACGTGAAGTGAAGCATCGGAATCTATAACTAGTGTCACAGGAACGGTTCAAAACATAGACAGTAGGAAGAGTCAGTCTTCTTGTACTTAAGGCGGTATTGTGCCTTTTGTACTTAATTCCGAGGCAATTTCTGTGATTCATCGCCAATAAGAAGGTCCAAGGAATACAGTAAACCTGAAGTGAAGCATCAGAATCCATAACTAGTGTCACAGGAATGGTTCAAAACATAGACGGTAAGAAGTGTCAGTGTTCTTGTACTTAAGACAGCATTGTGCCTTTTCTATTTAATTCCGATGCAATTTCTGTGTTTCATCGTCAATACGAAGGTCCAAGGGATACAGTAAACCTGAAGTGAAGCATCGGAATCTATAACTAGAGTCACAGGCATGGTTCAAAGCATTGACAGTAGGAAGAGTCAGTCTTCTTGTACTTAAGTCGGCATTGTGCCCTTTATATTTAATTCCGATGCAATTTCTGTGTTTCATCGTCGATAAGAAGGCCCAAGGGATACAGTAAACCTGAAGTGAAGCATCGGAATCTATAACTAGTGTCACAGGAATGATTCAAATCATAGACAGTAAGAAGAGTCAGTCTTCTTGTACTTAAGTCGGCATTGTGCCTTTTGTATTTACTTCCGATGCAATTTCTGTGTTTCATCGTCAATAAGATGGTCCAAGGGATACAGTAAACCTGAAGTGAAGCATCGGAATCTATAACTAGTGTCACAGGAATGGTTCAAAACATAGACAGTAAGAAGAGTCAGTCTTCTTGTACTTAAGTCGGCTTTGTGCCCTTTGTATTTAATTCCGATGCAATTTCTGTGTCTCATCGTCGATAAGAAGGTCCAAGGGATACAGTAAACCTGAAGTGAAGCATCGGAATCTATAACTAGTGTCACAGGAGTGATTCAAAACATTGACAGTAAGAAGAGTCAGTCTTCTAATCCTTAAGTCGACATTGTGCCTTTTGTATTTAATTCCGGTGCAATTTCTGTGTTTCATCGTCAATAAGAAGGTCCAAGTGATCCAGTAAACGTAGAGTGTAGCATCGGAATCTATAACTAGTGTCACAGGAATGGTTCAAAACATAGACAGTAAGAAGAGTCAGTTTTCTTGTACTTAAGCCGGCATAGTGCCTTTTGTATTTAATTGCGATGCAATTTCTGTGTTTCATCGTCAATAAGATGGTCAGAGGGTTACAGTAAACCTGAAGTGAAGCATCGCAATCTATAACTAGTGGCACAGGATTGGTTCAAGACATAGTCAGTAAGAAGAGTCAGTCTTTTTGTACTTAAGTCGGCATTGTGTCTTTTATGTTTAATTCCGATGCAATTTCTGTGTCTCAGCGTCAATAAGAAGGTCCAAGGGATACAGTACACCTGAAGTGAAGCATCGGAATCCATAACTAGAGTCACAGGATTGGTTCAAAACAATGACTGTAGGAAGAGTCAGTCTTCTTGTACTTAAGTCGGCATTGTGCTCTTTGTATTTAATTCCGATGCCATTTCTGTGTTTCATCGTCAATAAGAAGGTCCAAGGGATACAGTAAACCTGAAGTGAAGCATCGGAATCTATAACTAGTGTCACAGAAACGGTTAAAAACATAGACAGTAAGATGAGTCAGTCTTCTTGTACTTAAGTCTGCATTGTGCCTTTTGTATATAATTCCGATGCAATTTCTGTGTTTCATCGTCAATAAGAAGATCAGAGTTATACAGTAAACCTGAAGTGAGGCATCGGAATCAATAACTAGAGTCACAGGATTGGTTCAAAACAGTGACAGTAGGAAGAGTCAGTCTTCTTGTACTTAAGTCGGCATTGTGCCTTTTGTATTAAATTCTGATGCAATTTCTGTGTTTCATCGTCAATAAGAAGGTGAGAGGGATACCGTAAACCTGAAGTGAAGCATCGGAATCTATAACTAGTGTCACAGGAATGGTTCAAAATATAGACAGTAGGAAGAGTCAGTCTTCTTGTACTTAAGGCGGTATTGTGCCTTTTGTACTTAATTCCGAGGCAATTTCTATGATTCATCGCCAATAAGAAGGTCCATGGAATACAGTAAACCTGAAGTGAAGCATCAGAATCCATAACTAGTGTCACAGGAATGGTTCAAAACATAGACAGTAAGAAGAGTCAGTCTTCTTGTACTTAAGTCGGCATTGTGCCTTTTGTATTTAATTCCGATGCAATTTCTGTGTTTCATCGTCAATAAGATGGTCCAAGGGATACAGTAAACCTGAAGTGAAGCATCGGAATCTATAACTAGTGTCACAGGAATGGTTCAAAACATAGACAGTAAGAAGAGTCAGTCATCTTGTACATAAGTCGGCATTGTGCCCTTTGTATTTAATTCCGATGCAATTTCTGTGTTTCATCGTCGATAAGAAGGTCCAAGGCATACAGTAACCCTGAAGTGAAGCTTCGGAATCTATAACTAGTGTCACAGGAATGATTCAAAACATAGACAGTAAGAAGAGTCAGTCTTCTTGTACTTAAGTCGGCATTGTGCATTTTGTATTTAATTCCGATGCAATTTCTGTGTTTCATCGTCAATAAGATGGTCCAAGGGATACAGTAAACCTGAAGTGAAGCATCGGAATCTATAACTAGTGTCACAGGAATGGTTCAAACCATAGACAGTAGGAAGAGTCAGTCTTCTTGTACTTAAGGCGGTATTGTGCCTTTTGTACTTAATTCCGAGGCAATTTCTATGATTCATCGCGAATAAGAAGGTCCAAGGAATACAGTAAACCTGAAGTGAAGCATCAGAATCCATAACTAGTGTCACAGGATTGGTTCAAAACATAGACAGTAAGAAGAGTCAGTCTTCTTGCACATAAGTCAGTATTGTGCCTTTTCTATTTAATTCCGATGCAATTTCTGTGTTTCATCGTCCATACGAAGGTCCAAGGGATACAGTAAACCTGAAGTGAAGCATCGGAATCTATAAGTTGATTCACAAGCATGGATCAAAACATTGACAGTAGGAAGAGTCAGTCTTCTTGTACTTAAGTCGGCATTGTGCCCTTTGTATTTAATTCCGATGCAATTTCTGTGTTTCATCGACGATAAGAAGGTCCCAGGGATACAGTAAACCTGAAGTGAAGCATCGGAATCTATAACTAGTGTCACAGGAATGATTCAAAACATAGACAGTAAGAAGAGTCAGTCTTCTTGTACTTAAATCGGCATTGTGCCTTTTGTATTTAATTCCGATGCTATTTCTGTGTTTCATCGTCAATAAGATGGTCCAAGGGATACAGTAAACCTGAAGTGAAGCATCGGAATCTATAACTAGTGTCTCAGGAATGGTTCAAAACATAGACAGTAAGAAGATTCAGTCTTCTTGTACTTAAGTCGGCATTGTGCCTTTTGTATTTAATTCCGATGCAATTTCTGTGTTTCATCGTCAATAAGAAGGTCCAAGAGATACAGTAAACCTGAAGTGAAGAATCGGAATCTATAACTAGTGTCACACGAATGGTTCGAAACATAGACAGCAAGAAGGGTCAGTCTTCTTATACTTAAGTCAGCATTTAGCCTTTTGTATTTAATTCCGATGCAATTTCTGTGTTTCGTCGTCAATAAGAAGGTCCTAGGGATACAGTAAAACTGAAGTCAAGCATCGGAATCGATAACTAGTGTCACAGGGATGGTTCAAAACATAGTCAGTAAGAAGAGTCAGACTTGTTGTACTTAAGTCGGCATTGTGTCTTTTGTATTTAATTCCGATGCAATTTCTGTCTTTCATCGTCAAGAAGAAGATCAGCGTCATACCGTAAACCTGAAGTGAAGCATCGGAATCTATAACTAGTGTCACAGGAATGGTTCAAATCATTGACTGTAGGAAGAGTCAGTCTTCTTGTACTTAAGTCGGCATGGTGCCTTTTGTACTTAATTCCAATGGAATTTCTGTGTTTCATCGTCAATAAGAAGGTCCAAGCGATACAGTAAACCTGAAGTGAAGCATCGGAATCTATAACTTGTGTCATAGGAACGGTTCAAACATAGACAGTAAGAAGACTCAGTCTTCTTGTACTTAAGGCGGTATTGTGCCTTTGGTACTTAATTCCGAGGCAATTTCTATGATTCATCGCCAATAAGAAGGTCCAAGGAATACAGTAAACCTGAAGTGAATCATCAGAATCCATAACTAGTGTCACAGGAATGGTTCAAAACATAGACAGTAAGAAGAGTCAGTCTACTTGTACTTAAGTCGGCATTGTGCTTTTCTATTTAATTCCGATGCAATTTCTGTGTTTCATCGTCAATAAGTAGGTCCCCGGGTTACAGTTAACCTGAAGTGAAGCATCGGAATCTATAAATAGGGTCACAGGAATGGTTCAAAACATAGACAGTGAGAAGGGTCAGTCATCTTGTACTTATGTAGGCATTGTGGGGTTTCCATTTAATTCCGATGCAATTTCTGTGATTCATCGTCAATAAGAAGGTCAGAGGGATACAGTAAACCTGAAGTGAAGCATCGGAAGCTATAACTAGTGTCACAGGAATGGTTCAAAACATAGTCAGTAAGAAGAGTCAGTTTTTTTGTACTTAAGTCGGCATTGTGCCTTTTGTGTTTAATTCTGATGCAATTTCTGTGTTTCATCGTCAATAAGAAGGTCCAAGGGATACAGTAAACCTGTAGCGTAGCATCGGAATCTATAACTAGTGTCACAGGAATGGTTCAAAACATAGTCAGTAAGAAGAGTCAGTCTTTTTGTACTTAAGTCGGTATTGTGCCTTTTGTGTTTAATTCTGATGCAATTTCTGTGTTTCATCGTCAATAAGAAGGTCCAAGGGATACAGTAAACCTGAAGTGAAGCATCGGAATCTATAACTAGTGTCACAGGAATGGTTCAAAACTTAGTCAGTAGGAAGAGTCGGTCTTCATGTAATAAGTCGGCATTGTGGCTTTTGTATTTAATTCCTATGCAATTTCTGCGTTTCATCGTTATAAAGAAGGTCCAAGGGATACAGTAACCGTGAAGTGAAGCATCGGAATCTATAACTAGTGTCACAGGAATGGTTCAAAACATAGACAGTACGAAGAGTCAGTCTTCTTGTACTTAAGGCGGTATTGTGCCTTTTGTACTTAATTCCGAGGCAATTTCTGTGATTCATCGCCAATAAGAAGGTCCATGGAATACAGTAAACCTGAAGTGAAGCATCAGAATCCATAACTAGTGTCACAGGAATGGTTCAAAACATAGACAGTAAGAAGAGTCAGTCTTCTTGTACTTAAGTCGGCATTGTGCCTTTTGTATTTAATTCCGATGCAATTTCTGTGTTTCATCGTCAATAAGATGGTCCAAGGGATACAGTACACCTGAAGTCAAGCATCGGAATCTATAACTAGTGTCACAGGAATGGTTCAAAACATAGACAGTAAGATGAGTCAGTCTTCTTGTACTTAAGTCTGCATTGTGCCTTTTGTATTTAATTCCGATGCAATTTCTGTGTTTCATCGTCAATAAGAAGATCAGAGGGATACAGTAAACCTGAAGTGAAGCATCGGAATCCATAACTACAGTCAAAGGATTGGTTCAAAACAGTGACTGTAGGAAGAGTCAGTCTTCTTGTACTTAAGTCGGCATTGTGCTCTTTGTATTTAATTCCGATGCCATTTCTGTGTTTCATCGTCAATAAGAAGGTCCAAGGTATACAGTAAACCTGAAGTGAAGCATCGGAATCTATAACTAGTGTCACAGAAACGGTTCAAAACATAGACAGTAAGATGAGTCAGTCTTCTTGTACTTAAGTCTGCATTGTGCCTTTTGTATATAATTCCGATGCAATTTCTGTGTTTCATCGTCAATAAGAAGATCAGAGTTATACAGTAAACCTGAAGTGAAGCATCGGAATCCATAACTAGAGTCACAGGATTGGTTCAAAACATAGACAGTAAGAAGAGTCAGTTTTCTTGTACTTAAGTCGGCATAGTGCCTTTTGTATTTAATTGCGATGCAATTTCTGTGTTTCATCGTCAATAAGATGGTCAGAGGGTTACAGTAAACCTGAAGTGAAGCATCGCAATCTATAACTAGTGGCACAGGATTGGTTCAAGACATAGTCAGTAAGAAGAGTCAGTCTTTTAGTACTTAAGTCGGCATTGTGTCTTTTATGTTTAATTCCGATGCAATTTCTGTGTCTCAGCGTCAATAAGAAGGTCCAAGGGATACAGTACACCTGAAGTGAAGCATCGGAATCTATAACTAGTGTCACAGGAATGGTTCAAAACATAGACAGTAAGATGAGTCAGTCTTCTTGTACTTAAGTCTGCATTGTGCCTTTTGTATTTAATTCCGATGCAATTTCTGTGTTTCATCGTCAATAAGAAGATCAGAGGGATACAGTAAACCTGAAGTGAAGCATCGGAATCCATAACTAGAGTCACAGGATTGGTTCAAAACAGTGTCTGTAGGAAGAGTCAGTCTTCTTGTACTTAAGTCGGCATTGTGCTCTTTGTATTTAATTCCGATGCCATTTCTGTGTTTCATCGTCAATAAGAAGGTCCAAGGTATACAGTAAACCTGAAGTGAAGCATCGGAATCTATAACTAGTGTCACAGAAACGGTTCAAAACATAGACAGTAAGATGAGTCAGTCTTCTTGTACTTAGGTCTTCATTGTGCCTTTTGTATATAATTCCGATGCAATTTCTGTGTTTCATCGTCAATAAGAAGATCAGAGTTATACAGTAAACCTGAAGTGAAGCATCGGAATCCATAACTAGAGTCACAGGATTGGTTCAAAACAGTGACTGTAGGAAGAGTCAGTCTTCTTGTACTTAAGTCGGCATTGTGCCTTTTGTATTACATTCCGATGCAATTTCTGTGTTTCATCGTCAATAAGAAGGTCAGAGGGATACCATAAACCTGAAGTGAAGCATCGGAATCTATAACTAGTGTCACAGGAATGGTTCAAATCATAGACAGTAGGAAGAGTCGGTCTTCTTGTACGTAAGTCGGCATTGTGCCCTTTGTATTTAATTCCGATGCAATTTCTGTGTTTCATCGTCGATAAGAAGGTCCAAGGGATACAGTAAACCTGAAGTGAAGCATCGGAATCTATAACTAGTGTCACAGGAATGATTCAAAACATAGACAGTAAGAAGAGTCAGTCTTCTTGTACTTAAGTCGGCATTGTGCATTTTGTATTTAATTCCGATGCAATAGCTGTGTTTCATCGTCAATAAGATGGTCCAAGGTATACAGTAAACCTGAAGTGAAGCATCGGAATCTATAACTAGTGTCACAGGAATGGTTCAAAACATAGACAGTAGGAAGAGTCAGTCTTCTTGTACTTAAGGCGGTATTGTGCCTTTTGTACTTAATTCCGATGCAATTTCTATGATTCATCGCCAATAAGAAGGTCCAAGGAATACAGTAAACCTGAAGTGAAGCATCAGAATCCATCACTAGTGTCACAGGAATGGTTCAAAACATAGACAGTAAGAAGAGTCAGTCTTCTTGCACTTAAGTCAGCATTGTGCCTTTTCTATTTAATTCCGATGCAATTTCTGTGTTTCATCGTCCATACGAAGGTCCAAGGGATACAGTAAACCTGAAGTGAAGCATCGGAATCTATAAGAAGAGTCACAAGCATGGTTCAAAACATTGATAGTAGGAAGAGTCAGTCTTCTTGTACTTAAGTCGGCATTGTGCCCTTTGTATTTAATTCCGATGCAATTTCTGTGTTTCATCGACGATAAGAAGGTCCCAGGGATACAGTAAACCTGAAGTGAAGCATCGGAATCTATAACTAGCGTCACAGGAATGATTCAAAACATAGACAGTAAGAAGAGTCAGTCTTCTTGTACTTAAGTCGGCATTGTGCCTTTTGTATTTAATTCCGATGCAATTTCGTGTTTCATCGTCAATAAGATGGTCCAAGGGATACAGTAAACCTGAAGTGAAGCATCGGAATCTATAACTAGTGTCTCAGGAATGGTTCAAAACTTAGACAGTAAGAAGAGTCAGTCTTCTTGTACTTAAGTCGGCATTGTGCCTTTTGTATTTAATTCCGATGCAATTTCTGTGTTTCATCGTCAATAAGATGGTCCAAGGGATACAGTAAACCTGAAGTGAAGCATCGGAATCTATAACTAGTGTCACAGGAATGGTTCAAAACATAGACAGTAAGAAGAGTCAGTCTTCTTGTACTTAAGTCGGCATTGTGCCCTTTGTATTTAATTCCGATGCAATTTCTGTGTTTCATCGTCGATAAGAAGGTCCAAGGGATACAGTAAACCTGAAGTGAAACATCGGAATCTATAACTAGTGTCACAGGAATGATTCAAAGCATTGACAGTAAGAAGAGTCAGTCTTCTAGTCCTTAAGTCGACATTGTGCCTTTTGTATTTAATTCCGGTGCAATTTCTGTGTTTCATCGTCAATAAGAAGGTCCAAGTGATCCAGTAAACGTAGAGTGTAGCATCGGAATCTATACCTAGTGTCACAGGAATGGTTCAAAACATAGACAGTAAGAAGAGTCAGTTTTCTTGTACTTAAGTCCGCATAGTGCCTTTTGTATTTAATTGCGATGCAATATCTGTGTTTCATCGTCAATAAGATGGTCAGAGGGTTACAGTAAACCTGAAGTGAAGCATCGCAATCTATAACTAGTGTCACAGGATTGGTTCAAGACATAGTCAGTAAGAAGAGTCAGTCTTTTTGTACTTAAGTCGGCATTGTGTCTTTTATGTTTAATTCCGATGCAATTTCTGTGTCTCAGCGTCAATAAGAAGGTCCAAGGGATACAGTACACCTGAAGTGAAGCATCGGAATCTATAACTAGTGTCATAGGAATGGTTCAAAACATAGACAGTAAGATGAGTCAGTCTTCTTGTACTTAAGTCTGCATTGTGCCTTTTGTATTTAATTCCGATGCAATTTCTGTGTTTCATCGTCAATAAGAAGATCAGAGGGATACAGTAAACCTGAAGTGAAGCATTAGAATCCATAACTAGAGTCACAGGATTGGTTCAAAACAGTGACTGTAGGAAGAGTCAGTCTTCTTGTACTTAAGTCGGCATTGTGCTCTTTGTATTTAATTCCGATGCCATTTCTGTGTTTCATCGTCAATAAGAAGGTCCAAGGTATACAGTAAACCTGAAATGAAGCATCGGAATCTATAACTAGTGTCACAGAAACGGTTCAAAACATAGACAGTAAGATGAGTCAGTCTTCTTGTACTTAAGTCTGCATTGTGCCTTTTGCATATAATTCCGATGCAATTTCTGTGTTTCATCGTCAATAAGAAGATCAGAGTTATACAGTAAACCTGAAGTGAAGCATCGGAATCCATAACTAGAGTCACAGGATTGGTTCAAAACAGTGACTGTAGGAAGAGTCAGTCTTCTTGTACTTAAGTCGGCATTGTGCCTTTTGTATTAAATTCCGATGCAATTTCTGTGTTTCATCGTCAATAAGAAGGTCAGAGGGATACCGTAAACTTGAAGTGAAGCATCGGAATCTATAACTAGTGTCACAGGAATGGTTCAAATCATAGACAGTAGGAAGAGTCAGTCTTCTTGTACTTAAGGCGGTATTGTGCCTTTTGTACTTAATTCCGAGGCAATTTCTATGATTCATCGCCAATAAGAAGGTCCATGGAATACAGTAAACCTGAAGTGAAGCATCAGAATCCATAACTAGTGTCACAGGAATGGTTCAAAACATAGACAGTAAGAAGAGTCAGTCTTCTTGTACTTAAGTCGGCAATGTGCCTTTTGTATTTAATTCCGATGCAATTTCTGTGTTTCATCGTCCATACGAAGGTCCAAGGGATACAGTAAACCTGAAGTGAAGCATCGGAATCAATAAGTAGAGTCACAAGCATGGTTCAAAACATTGACAGTAGGAAGAGTCAGTCTTCTTGTACTTATGTCGGCATTGTGCCCTTTGTATTTAATTCCGATGCAATTTCTGTGTTTCATCGACGATAAGAAGGTCCCAGGGATACAGTAAACCTGAAGTGAAGCATCGGAATCTATAACTAGTGTCACAGGAATGATTCAAAACATAGACAGTAAGAAGAGTCAGTCTTCTTGTACTTAAGTCGGTAATGTGCCTTTTGTGTTTAATTCCGATGCAATTTCTGTGTTTCATCGTCAATAAGATGGTCCAAGGGATACAGTAAACCTGAAGTGAAGCATTAGAATCCATAACTAGAGTCACAGGATTGGTTCAAAACAGTGACTGTAGGAAGAGTCAGTCTTCTTGTACTTAAGTCGGCATTGTGCTCTTTGTATTTAATTCCGATGCCATTTCTGTGTTTCATCGTCAATAAGAAGGTCCAAGGTATACAGTAAACCTGAAATGAAGCATCGGAATCTATAACTAGTGTCACAGAAACGGTTCAAAACATAGACAGTAAGATGAGTCAGTCTTCTTGTACTTAAGTCTGCATTGTGCCTTTTGCATATAATTCCGATGCAATTTCTGTGTTTCATCGTCAATAAGAAGATCAGAGTTATACAGTAAACCTGAAGTGAAGCATCGGAATCCATAACTAGAGTCACAGGATTGGTTCAAAACAGTGACTGTAGGAAGAGTCAGTCTTCTTGTACTTAAGTCGGCATTGTGCCTTTTGTATTAAATTCCGATGCAATTTCTGTGTTTCATCGTCAATAAGAAGGTCAGAGGGATACCGTAAACTTGAAGTGAAGCATCGGAATCTATAACTAGTGTCACAGGAATGGTTCAAATCATAGACAGTAGGAAGAGTCAGTCTTCTTGTACTTAAGGCGGTATTGTGCCTTTTGTACTTAATTCCGAGGCAATTTCTATGATTCATCGCCAATAAGAAGGTCCATGGAATACAGTAAACCTGAAGTGAAGCATCAGAATCCATAACTAGTGTCACAGGAATGGTTCAAAACATAGACAGTAAGAAGAGTCAGTCTTCTTGTACTTAAGTCGGCAATGTGCCTTTTGTATTTAATTCCGATGCAATTTCTGTGTTTCATCGTCCATACGAAGGTCCAAGGGATACAGTAAACCTGAAGTGAAGCATCGGAATCAATAAGTAGAGTCACAAGCATGGTTCAAAACATTGACAGTAGGAAGAGTCAGTCTTCTTGTACTTATGTCGGCATTGTGCCCTTTGTATTTAATTCCGATGCAATTTCTGTGTTTCATCGACGATAAGAAGGTCCCAGGGATACAGTAAACCTGAAGTGAAGCATCGGAATCTATAACTAGTGTCACAGGAATGATTCAAAACATAGACAGTAAGAAGAGTCAGTCTTCTTGTACTTAAGTCGGTAATGTGCCTTTTGTGTTTAATTCCGATGCAATTTCTGTGTTTCATCGTCAATAAGATGGTCCAAGGGATACAGTAAACCTGAAGTGAAGCATCGGAATCCATAACTAGTGTCTCAGGAATGGTTCAAAACATAGACAGTAAGAAGAGTCAGTCTTCTTGTACTTAAGTCGGCATTGTGCCTTTTGTATTTAATTCCGATGCAATTTCTGTGTTTCATCGTCAATAAGAAGGTCCAAGAGATACAGTAAACCTGAAGTGAAGAATCGGAATCTATAACTAATGTCACACGAATGGTTCGAAACATAGACAGCAAGAAGGGTCAGTCTTCTTATACTTAAGTCGGCATTTAGCCTTTTGTATTTAATTCCGATGCAATTTCTGTGTTTCGTCGTCAATAAGAAGGTCCTAGGGATACAGTAAAACTGAAGTCAAGCATCGGAATCTATAATTAGTGTCACAGGAATGTTTCAAAACATAGCCAGTATGATGAGTCAGTCTTCTTGTACTTAATTCGGCATCGTGCCTTTTGTATTTAATTTCGATGCAATTTCTGTGTTGCATCGTCAATAAGAAGGTCAGAGGGATACAGTAAACCTCAAGTGAAGCATCGGAATCTATAACTAGTGTCACAGGAATGGTTCGAAGCATAGTCAGTAAGAAGAGTCAGTCTTCTTGTACTTAAGTCGGCATTGTGCCTGTTGTATTTAATTCCGATGCAATTTCTGTGTTTCATCGTCAATAAGAAGCTCCAAGGGTTACAGTAAACCTGGAGTGAAGCATCGGAATCTATAACTAGTGTCACAGGGATGGTTCAAAGCATAGACAGTAGGATGAGTCAGTATTCTTGAACCTAAGTCGGCATTGTGCCTTTTGTATTTAATTCCGATGCAATTTTTGTGTTTCATCGTCAATAAGAAGATCAGAGGGATACAGTAAACCAGAAGTGAAGCATCGGAATCTATAACTAGTGTCACAGGAATGGTTCAAATCATTGACAATAGGAAGAGTCAGTCTTCTTGTACTTAAGTCGGCATTGTGCCTTTTGTATTTAATTCCGATGCAATTTCTGTGTTTCATCGTCAATAAGAAGGCCCAAGGGATACAGTAAACCTGAAGTTAAGCATCCGAATCAATAACTAGTGTCACAGGAATAGTTCAAAACATAGTCAGTAAGAAGAGTCAGTCTTCTAGTCCTTAAGTCGGCATTGTGCCTTTTGTATTTAATTCCGGTGCAATTTCTGTGTTTCATCGTCAATAAGAAGGTCCAAGTGATTCAGTAAACCTAGAGTGTAGCATCGGAATCTATAACTAGTGTCACGGGAATGGTTCAAATCATAGACACTAAGAAGAGCCAGTTTTCTTGTACTTAAGTCGGCATAGTGCCTTTTGTATTTAATTGCGATGCAATTTCTGTGTTACATCGTCAATAAGATGGTCAGAGGGTTACAGTAAACCTGAAGTGAAGCATCGCAATCTATAACTAGTGTCACAGGCATGGTTCAAAACATAGTCAGTAAGAAGAGTCAGTCTTTTTGTACTTAAGTCGGCATTGTGTCTTTAATGTTTAATTCCGATGCTATTTCTGTGTTTCAGCGTCAATAAGAAGGTCCAAGGGATACAGTAAACCTGAAGTGAAGCATCGGAATCCATAACTAGTGTCACAGGAATAGTTCGAAACATAGACAGTAGGAAGGGTCAGTCTTCTTGTACTTAAGTCAGCATTGTGCCTTTTGTATTTAATTCCGATGCAATTTCTGTGTTTCGTCGTCAATAAGAAGGTCCAAGGGATACGGTAAAACTGAAGTCAAGCATCGGAATCTATAACTAGTGTCACAGGAATGGTTCAAAACATAGTCAGTAAGAAGAGTCAGTCTTTTTGTACTTAAGTCGGCATTGTGCCTTTTGTATTCAATTCCGATGCAATTTCTGTGTTTCATCGTCAATAAAAAGGTTTAAGGGATACAGTAAACCTGAGGTGAAGCATCGGAATCTATAACTAGTGTCACAGGAATGGTTTAAAGCGTAGTCAGTAAAAAGAGTCAGTATTCTTGTTCTTAAGTCGGCATTGTGCCTTTTGTATTTAATTCCGATGCAATTTCTGTGTTTCATCGTCAATAAGAAGGTCAGAGGGATACAGAAAACCTGAAGTGAAGCATCGGAATCCATAACTAGTGTCACAGGAATGGTTCAAAACATAGTCAGTAAGAAGAGTCAGTCTTTTTGTACTTAAGTCGGCATTGTGCCTTTTGTGTTTAATTCTGATGCAATTTCTGTGTTTCATCGTCAATAAGAAGGTCCAAGGGATGCAGTAAACCTGAAGTGAAGCATCGGAATCCATAACTAGTGTCACAGGAATGGTTCAAAGCATGGACAGTAAGATGAGTCAGTCTTCTTGTACTTATGTCGGCAAAGTGTCTTTTGTATTTACTTCCGATGCAATTTCTGTGTTTCATCGTCAATAAGAAGATCAGAGGGATACAGTAAACCTGAAGTGAAGCATCGGAATCTATAACCAGTGTCACAGGAATGATTCAAATCATTGACAATAGGAAGAGTCAGTCTTCTTGTACTTAAGTCGGCATTGTCCTTTTGTATTTAATTCCGATGCAATTTCTGTGTTTCATCGTCAATAAGAAGGTCCAAGGGATACAGTAAACCTGAAGTGAAGCATCGGAATCTATAACTAGTGTCACAGGAATGATTCAAAACATAGACAGTAAGAAGAGTCAGTCTTCTTGTACTTAAGTCGGCATTGTGCATTTTGTATTTAATTCCGATGCAATTTCTGTGTTTCGTCGTCAATAAGATGGTCCAAGGGATACAGTAAACCTGAAGTGAAGCATCGTAATCTATAACTAGTGTCACAGGAATGGTTCAAAACATAGACAGTAGGAAGAGTCAGTCTTCTTGTACTTAAGGCGGTATTGTGCTTTTTGTACTTAAGTCCGAGGCAATTTCTATGACTCATCGCCAATAAGAAGGTCCAAGGAATACAGTAAACCTGAAGTGAAGCATCAGAATCCATAACTAGTGTCACAGGAATGGTTCATAACATAGACAGTAAGAAGAGTCAGTCTTCTTGCACTTAAGTCAGCATTGTGCCTTTTCTATTTAATTCCGATGCAATTTCTGTGTTTCATCGTCCATACGAAGGTCCAAGGGATACAGTAAACCTGAAGTGAAGCATCGGAATCTATAAGTAGAGTCACAAGCATGGTTCAAAACATTGACAGTAGGAAGAGTCAGTCTTCTTGTACTTAAGCCGGCATTGTGCCCTTTGTATTTAATTCCGATGCAATTTCTGTGTTTCATCGACGATAAGAAGGTCCCAGGGATACAGTAAACCTGAAGTGAAGCATCGGAATCTATAACTAGTGTCACAGGAATGATTCAAAACATAGACAGTAAGAAGAGTCAGTCTTCTTGTACTTAAGTCGGCATTGTGCCTTTTGTATTTAATTCCGATGCAATTTCTGTGTTTCATCGTCAATAAGATGGTCCAAGGGATACAGTAAACCTGAAGTGAAGCATCGGAATCTATAACTAGTGTCTCAGGAATGGTTCAAAACATAGACAGTAAGAAGAGTCAGTCTTCTTGTACTTAAGTCGGCATTGTGCCTTTTGTATTAAATTCCGATGCAATTTCTGTGTTTCATCGTCAATAAGATGGTCCAAGGGATACAGTAAACCTGAAGTGAAGCATCGGAATCTATAACTAGTGTCTCAGGAATGGTTCAAAACATAGACAGTAAGAAGAGTCAGTCTTCTTGTACTTAAGTCGGCATTGTGCCTTTTGTATTTAATTCCGATGCAATTTCTGTGTTTCATCGTCAATAAGATGGTCCAAGGGATACAGTAAACCTGAAGTGAAGCATCGGAATCTATAACTAGTGTCTCAGGAATGGTTCAAAACATAGACAGTAAGAAGAGTCAGTCTTCTTGTACTTAAGTCGGCATTGTGCCTTTTGTATTTAATTCCGATGCAATTTCTGTGTTTCATCGTCAATAAGAAGGTCCAAGAGATACAGTAAACCTGAAGTGAAGAATCGGAATCTATAACTAGTGTCACACGAATGGTTCGAAACATAGACAGCAAGAAGGGTCAGTCTTCTTATACTTAAGTCGGCATTTAGCCTTTTGTATTTAATTCCGATGCAATTTCTGTGTTTCGTCGTCAATAGGAAGGTCCTAGGGATACAGTAAAACTGAAGTCAAGCATCGGAATCTATAATTAGTGTCACAGGAATGGTTCAAAACATAGCCAGTATGAAGAGTCAGTCTTCTTGTACTTAATTCGGCATCGTGCCTTTTGTATTTAATTTCGATGCAATTTCTGTGTTGCATCGTCAATAAGAAGGTCAGAGGGATACAGTAAACCTCAAGTGAAGCATCGGAATCTATAACTAGTGTCACAGGAATGGTTCAAACATAGTCAG
The DNA here is from genome assembly GCF_023864345.2 of Schistocerca serialis cubense. NCBI lineage: Eukaryota > Metazoa > Arthropoda > Insecta > Orthoptera > Acrididae > Schistocerca > Schistocerca serialis. The sequence continues at coordinate 1,089,230,721 of NC_064640.1, read as the reverse complement.
TAAGAAGAGTCAGTCTTCTTGTACTTAAGTCGGCATTGTGCCTGTTGTATTTAATTCCGATGCAATTTCTGTGTTTCATCGTCAATAAGAAGCTCCAAGGGCTACAGTAAACCTGGAGTGAAGCATCGGAATCTATAACTAGTGTCACAGGGATGGTTAAAAACATAGACAATAGGATGAGTCAGTATTCTTGAACCTAAGTCGGCATTGTGCCTTTTGTATTTAATTCCGATGCAATTTTTGTGTTTCATCGTCAATAAGAAGATCAGAGGGATACAGTAAACCAGAAGTGAAGCATCGGAATCTATAACTAGTGTCACAGGAATGGTTCAAATCATTGACAATAGGAAGAGTCAGTCTTCTTGTACTTAAGTCGGCATTGTGCCTTTTGTATTTAATTCCGATGCAATTTCTGTGTTTCATCGTCAATAAGAAGGCCCAAGGGATACAGTAAACCTGAAGTGAAGCATCCGAATCAATAACTAGTGTCACAGGAATGGTTCAAATCATAGTCAGTAAGAAGAGTCAGTCTTCTAGTCCTTAAGTCGGCATTGTGCCTTTTGTATTTAATTCCGGTTCAATTTCTGTGTTTCATCGTCAATAAGAAGGTCCAAGTGATTCAGTTAACCTAGAGTGTAGCATCGGAATCTATAACTAGTGTCACGGGAATGGTTCAAAACATAGACAGTAAGAAGAGCCAGTTTTCTTGTACTTAAGTGGGCATAGTGCCTTTTGTATTTAATTGCGATGCAATTTCTGTGTTTCATCGTCAATAAGATGGTCAGAGGGTTACAGTAAACCTGAAGTGAAGCATCGCAATCTATAACTAGTGTCACAGGCATGGTTCAAAACATAGTCAGTAAGAAGAGTCAGTCTTTTTGTACTTAAGTCGGCATTGTGTCTTTAATGTTTAATTCCGATGCAATTTCTGTGTTTCGGCGTCAATAAGAAGGTCCAAGGGATACAGTAAACCTGAAGTGAAGCATTGGAATCTATAACTAGTGTCACAGGAATAGTTCGAAACATAGACAGTAAGATGGGTCAGTCTTCTTGTACTTAAGTCAGCATTGTGCCTTTTGTATTTAATTCCGATGCAACTTCTGTGTTTCGTCGTCAATAAGAAGGTCCAAGGGATACAGTAAAACTGAAGTCAAGCATCGGAATCTATAACTAGTGTCACAGGAATGGTTCAAAACATAGTCAGTAAGAAGAGTCAGTCTTTTTGTACTTAAGTCGGCATTGTGCCTTTTGTGTTTAATTCCGATGCAATTTCTGTGTTTCATCGTCAATAAAAAGGTTTAAGGGATACAGTAAACCTGAGGTGAAGCATCGGTTGCTATAACTAGTGTCACAGGAATGGTTTGAAGCGTAGTCAGTAAAAAGAGTCAGTCTTCTTGTCCTTAAGTCGGCATTGTGCCTTTTGTATTTAATTCCGATGCAATTTCTGTGTTTCATCGTCAATAAGAAGGTCAGAGGCATACAGAAAACCTGAAGTGAAGCATCGGAATCCATAACTAGTGTCACAGGAATGGTTCAAAACATAGTCAGTAAGAAGAGTCAGTCTTTTTGTACTTAAGTCGGCATTGTGCTTTTTGTGTTTAATTCTGATGCAATTTCTGTGTTTCATCGTCAATAAGAAGGTCCAAGGGATGCAGTAAACCTGAAGTGAAGCATCGGAATCCATAACTAGTGTCACAGGAATGGTTCAAAGCATAGACAGTAAGATGAGTCAGTCTTCTTGTACTTAAGTCGGCATTGTGTCTTTTGTATTTACTTCCGATGCAATTTCTGTGTTTCATCGTCAATAAGAAGATCAGAGGGATACAGTAAACCTGAAGTGAAGCATCGGAATCTATAACCAGTGTCACAGGAATGATTCAAATCATTGACAATAGGAAGAGTCAGTCTTCTTGTACTTAAGTCGGCATTGTCCTTTTGTATTTAATTCCGATGCAATTTCTGTGTTTCATCGTCAATAAGAAGGTCCAAGGGATACAGTAAACATGAAGTGAAGCATCGGAATCTAAGACTAGTGTTACAGGAATGGTTCAAATTATAGACAGTAAGAAGAGTCAGTCTTCTCGTACTTAAGGCGGTATTGTGCGTTTTGTATTTAATTCCGAGGCAATTACTATGTTTCATCGTCAATAAGAAGGTCCATGGAATACAGTAAACCTGAAGTGAAGCATCAGAATCCATAACTAGTGTCACAGGAATGGTTCAAAACATAGACAGTAAGAAGAGTCAGTCGTCTTGTACTTAAGGCAGCATTGTGCCTTTTCTATTTAATTCCGATGCAATTTCTGTGTTTCATCGTCAATACGTAGGTCCAAGGGACACAGTAAACCTGAAGTGAAGCATCGGAATCTATAACTACTGTCACAGGAATGGTTCGAAACATAGACAGTAAGACGGGTCAGTCATCTTGTACTTAAGTCGGCGTTGTGCCTTTTGCATTTAATTCCGATGCAATTTCTGTGTTTCATCGTCAAAAGAAGGTCCAAAGGATACAGTAAACCTGAAGTGAAGCATCGGAATCTATAACTAGTGTCACAGGAATGGTTCAAAACATAGACAGTAAGAAGAGTCAGTCTTCTTGTACTTAATTCGGCATTGTGCCTTTTGTATTTAATTCCGATGCAATTTCTGTGTTGCATCGTCAATAAGAAGGTCAGAAGGATACAGTAAACCTCAAGTGAAGCATCGGAATCTATAACTAGTGTCACAGGAATGGTTCAAAGCATAGTCAGTAAGAAGAGTCAATCTTCTTGTACTTAAGTCGGCATTGTGCCTTTTGAATTTAATTCCGATGCAATTTCTGTGTTTCATCGTCAATAAGAAGGTCCCAGGGATACAGTAAACCTGGAGTGAAGCATCGGAATCTATAACTAGTGTCACAGGGATGGTTCAAAACATAGACAGTAAGAAGAGTCAGTATTCTTGTACTTAAGTCGCCATTGTGCCTTTTGGATTTAATTCCGATGCAATTTCTGTGTTTCATCGTCAATAAGAAGGTCCAAGGGATACAGTAAGCCTGGAGTGTAGCATGGAAATCTATAACTAGTGTCACAGGAATGGTTCAAAACATAGTCAGTAAGAAGAGTCAGTTTTTTTGTACTTAAGTCGGCATTGTGCCTTTTGTGTTTAATTCTGATGCAATTTCTGAGTTTCATCGTCAATAAGAAGGTCCAAGGGATACAGTAAACCTGTAGCGTAGCATCGGAATCTATAACTAGTGTCACAGGAATGGTTCAAAACATAGTCAATAAGAAGAGTCAGTCTTTTTGTACTTAAGTCGGGATTGTGCCTTTTGTGTTTAATTCTGATGCAATTTCTGTGTATCTTCGTCAATAAGAAGGTCCAAGGGATACAGTAAAGCTGAAGTGAAGCATCGGAATCTATAACTAGTGTCACAGGAATGGTTCAAAACTTAGTCAGTAGGAAGAGTCGGTCTTCATGTACTTAAGTCGGCATTGTGCCTTTTGTATTTAATTCCGATGCAATTTCTGTGTTTCATCGTCATTAAGAAGGTCCAAGGGATACAGTAAACGTGAAGTGAAGCATCGGAATCTATAACTAGTGTCACAGGAGTGGTTCAAAACATAGACAGTAGGAAGAGTCACTCTTCTTGCACTTAAGTCGGCATTGTGCCCTTTGTATTTAATTCCGATGCAATTTCTGTGTTTCATCGTCAATAAGAAGGTCCAAGGGTTACAGTAAACCTGGAGTGAAGCATCGGAATCTATAACTAGTGTCACAGGGATGGTTCAAAACATAGACAGTAAGATGAGTCAGTATTCTTGTACTTAAGTCGGCATTGTGCCTTTTGTATTTAATTCCGATGCAATTTCTGTGTTTCATCGTCAATAAGAAGATCAGAGGGATACAGTAAACAAGAAGTGAAGCATCGGAATCTATAGCTAGTGTCACAGGAATGGTTCAAATCATTGACAATAGGAAGAGTCAGTCTTCTTGTACTTAAGTCGGCATTGTTCCTTTTGTATTTAATTCCGATGCAAATTCTGTGTTTCATCGTCAATAAGAAGGCCCAAGAGATACAGTAAACCTGAAGTGAAGCATCCGAATCAATAACTAGTGTCACAGGAATGGTTCAAAACATAGTCAGTAAGAAGAGTCAGTCTTTTTGTACTTAAGTCGACATTTTGTCTTTTGTGTTTAATTCCTATGCAATTTCTGTGTTTCAGCGTCAATAAGAAGGTCCAAGAGATACAGTAAACCTGAAGTGAAGCATCGGAATCTATAACTAGTGTCACAGGAATGGTTCAAAACATAGACAGTAAGATGAGTCAGTCTTCTTGTACTTAAGTCTGCATTGCGCCTTTTGTATTTAATTCCGATGCAATTTCTGTGTTTCATCGTCAATAAGAAGATCAGAGGGATACAGTAAACCTGAAGTGAATCATCGGAATCCATAACTAGAGTCACAGGATTGGTTCAAAACAGTGACTGTAGGAAGAGTCAGTCTTCTTGTACTTAAGTCGGCATTGTGCTCTTTGTACTTAATTCCGATGCAATTTCTGTGTATCATCGTCAATAAGAAGGTCCAAGGGATACAGTAAACCTGAAGTGAAGAATCGGAATCTATAACTAGTGTCACAGGAATGGTTCGAAACATAGACAGTAAGAAGGGTCAGTCTTCGTGTACTAAAGTCAGCATTGTGCCTTTTTTATTTAATTCCGATGCAATTTCTGTGTTTCGTCGTCAACAAGAAGGTCCAAAGGATACAGTAAAACTGAAGTCAAGCATCGGAATCTATGACTAGTGTCATAGGAATGGTTCAAAACATAGTCAGTAAGAAGAGTCAGTCTTCTTGTACTTAAGTCGGCATTGTGCCTTTTGTATTTAATTCCGATGCAATTTCTGTGTTGCATCGTCGATAAGAAGGTTTAAGGGATACAGTAAACCTGAGGTGAAGCATCGGAATCTATAAATAGTGTCACAGGAATGGTTTAAAGCATAGTCAGTAAAAAGAGTCAGTCTTCTTGTACTTAAGTCGGCATTGTGCCTTTTGTATTTATCTCCGATGCAATTTCTGTGTTTCATCGTCAATAAGAAGGTCAGAGGGATACAGTAAACCTGAAGTGAAGCATCGGAATCCTTAACTAGTGTCACAGGAATGGTTCAAAACATAGTAAGAAGAGTCAGTCTTTTTGTACTTAAGTCGGCATTGTGCCTTTTGTGTTTAATTCTGATGCAATTTCTGTGTTTCATCGTCAATAAGAAGGTCCAAGGGATGCAGTAAACCTGAAGTGAAGCATCGGAATCTATAACTAGTGTCACAGGAATAGTTCAAAACATAGACAGTAAGATGAGTCAGTCTTCTTGTACTTTAGTCGGCATTGTGTCTTTTGTATTTACTTCCGATGCAATTTCTGTGTTTCATCGTCAATAAGAAGATCAGAGGGATACAGTAAACCTGAAGTGAAGCATCGGAATCTATAACCAGTGTCACAGGAATGGTTCAGTTCATTGACAATAGGAAGAGTCAGTCTTCTTGTACTTAAGTCGGCAATGTGCCTTTTGTATTTAATTCCGATGCAATTTCTGTGTTTCATCGTCAATAAGAAGGTCCAAGGGATACAGTAAACCTGAAGTGAAGCATCGGAATCTATAACTAGTGTCACAGGGATGGTTCAAGACATAGACAGTAAGATGAGTCAGTATTCTTGTACTTAAGTCGGCATTGTGCCTTTTGTATTTAATTCCGATGCAATTTCTGTGTTTCATCGTCAATAAGAAGATCAGAGGGATACAGTAAACCAGAAGTGAAGCATCGGAATCTATAACTAGGGTCACAGGAATGGTTCAAATCATTGACAATAGGAAGAGTCAGTCTTCTTGTACTTAAGTCGGCATTGTTCCTTTTGTATTTAATTCCGATGCAATTTCTGTGTCTCATCGTCAATTAGAAGGCCCAAGGGATACAGTAAACCTGAAGTGAAGCATCCGAATCAATAACTAGTGTCACAGGAATGGTTCAAAACATAGTCAGTAAGAAGAGTCAGTCTTCTAGTCCTTAAGTCGGCATTGTGCCTTTTGTATTTGATTCCGATGCAATTTCTGTGTTTCATCGTCAATAAGAAGGTCCAAGTGATACAGTAAGCCTAGAGTGTAGCATCGGTATCTATAACTAGTGTCACAGGAATGGTTCAAAACATAGACAGTAAGAAGAGTTAGTTTTCTTGTACTTAAGTCGGCATAGTGCCTTTTGTATTGAATTGCGATGCGATTTCTGTGTTTCATCGTCAATAAGATGGTCAGAGGGTTACAGTAAACCTGAAGTGAGGCATCGCAATATATAACTAGTGTCACAGGATTGGTTCAAAACATAGTCAGTAAGAAGAGTCAGTCTTCTTGTACTTAAGTCGGCATTGTGACTTTTGTATTTAATTCCGATGCAATTTCTGTGTTTCATCGTCAATAAGAAGGTTTAAGGGATACAGTAAACCTGAAGTGAAGCATCGGAATCCATAACTAGTTCACAGGAATGGTTCAAAACATAGTCTGTAAGAAGAGTCAGTCTTTTTGTACTTAAGTCGGCATTGTGCCTTTTGTGTTTAATTCTGATGCAATTTCTGTGTTTCATCGTCAATAAGAAGGTAGAAGGGATGCAGTAAACCTGAAGTGAAGCATCGGAATCTATAACTAGTGTCACAGGAATGGTTCAAAACATAGACTGTAAGATGAGTCAGTCTTCTTGTACTTTAGTCGGCATTGTGTCTTTTGTATTTAATTCCGATGCAATTTCTGTGTTTCATCGTCAATAAGAAGATCAGAGGGATACAGTAAACCTGAAGTGAAGCATCTGAATCTATAACCAGTGTCACAGGAATGGTTCAAATCATTGACAATAGGAAGAGTCAGTCTTCTTGTACTTAAGTCGCCAATGTGCCTTTTGTATTTAATTCCGATGCAATTTCTGTGTTTCATCGTCAATAAGAAGGTCCAAGGGATACAGTAAACCTGAAGTGAAGCATCGGAATCTATAACTAGTGTCACAGGAATGGATCAAAACATAGACAGTAAGAAGAGTCAGTCTTCTTGTACTTAAGGGAGCATTGTGCCTTTTCTATTTAATTCCCATGCAATTTCTGTGTTTCATCGTCAATAAGTAGGTCCAAGGGACACAGTAAACCTGAAGTGAAGCATCGGAATCTATAACTAGTGTCACAGGAATGGTTCAAAGCATAGTCAGTTAGAACAGTCAGTCTTCTTGTACTTAAGGCGGCATTGTGTCTTTTGTGTTTAATTCCGATGCAATTTCTGTGTTTCAGCGTCAATAAGAAGATCACAGGGATACAGTAAACCTGAAGTGAAGCATCGAAATCCATAACTAGAGTCACAGGATTGGTTCAAAACAGTGACTGTAGGAAGAGTCAGTCTTCTTGTACTTAAGTCGGCATTGTGCTCTTTGTATTTAATTCCGATGCAATTTCTGTGTTTCATCGTCAATAAGAAGGTCCAAGGTATACAGTAAACCTGAAGTGAAGAATCGGAATCTATAACTAGTGTCACAGGAGTGGTTCAAATCAAAGACAGTAAGAACAGTGAGTCTTCTTGCACTTAAGTCGGCATTGTGCCTCTTGTATTTAATTCCGATGCAATTTCTGTGTTTCATCGTCAATAAGAATGTCCAAGGGATACAGTAAACCTGAAGTGAAGAATCGGAATCTATAACTAGTGTCACAGGAATGGTTCAAAACACAGTCAGAAAGAAGAGTCAGTCTTTTTGTACTTAAGTCGGCATTGTGCCTTTTGTGTTTAATTCTGATGCAATTTCTGTGTTTCATCGTCAATAAGAAGGTCAGAGGGATACAGTAAACCTGAAGTGAAGCATCGGAATCCATAACTAGTGTCACAGGAATGGTTCAAAACACAGTCCGTAAGAAGAGTCAGTCTTTTTGTACTTAAGTCGGCATTGTGCCTTTTGTGTTTAATTCTGATGCAATTTCTGTGTTTCATCGTCACTAAGAAGGTCCAAGGGATGCAGTAAACCTGAAGTGAAGCATCGGAATCGATAACTAGTGTCACAGGAATGGTTCAAAACATAGACAGTAAGATGAGTCAGTCTTCTTGTACTTAAGTCGGCATTGTGTCTTTTGTATTTACTTCCGATGCAATTTCTGTGTTTCATCGTCAATAAGAAGATCAGAGGGATACAGTAAACCTGAAGTGAAGCATCGGAATCTATAACTAGTGTCACAGGAATGGTTCAAATCATTGACAATAGGAAGAGTCAGTCTTCTTGTACTTAAGACGGCATTGTGCCTTTTGTATTTAATCCCGATGCAATTTATGTGTTTCATCGTCAATAAGAAAGTCCAAGGGATACAGTAAAGCTGGAGTGTAGCATCGGAATCTATAACTAGTGTAACAGGAATGGTTCAAATCATAGTCAGTAAGAAGAGTCAGTCGTCTTGTACTTAAGGCAGCATTGTGCCTTTTCTATTTAATTCCGATGCAATTTCTGTGTTTCATCGTCAATACGTAGGTCCAAGGGACACAGTAAACCTGAAGTGAAGCATCGGAATCTATAACCAGTGTCACAGGAATGGTTCAAATCATTGACAATAGGAAGAGTCAGTCTTCTTGTACTTAAGTCGGCAATGTGCCTTTTGTATTTAATTCCGATGCAATTTCTGTGTTTCATCGTCAATAACAAGGTCCAAGGGATACAGTAAACCTGAAGTGAAGCATCGGAATCTTTAACTAGTGTCACAGGAATGGTTCAAAACATAGACAGTAAGAAGAGTCAGTCTTCTTGTACTTAAGGCGGTATTGTGATTTTTGTATTTAATTCCGAGGCAATTTCTATGTTTGATCGTCAATAAGAAGGTCCAAGGAATACAGTAAACCTGAAGTGAAGCATCAGAATCCATAACTAGTGTTACAGGAATGGTTCAAAACATAGACAGTAAGAAGAGTATGTCTTCTTGTACTTAAGGCAGCATTGTGCCTTTTCTATTTAATTCCGATGCAATTTCTGTGTTTCATCGTCAATAAGTAGGTCCAAGGGACACAGTAAACCTGAAGTGAAGCATCGAAATCTATAACTAGTGTCACAGGAATGGGTCGAAACATAGACAGTAAGACGGGTCAGTCATCTAGTACTTAAGTCGGCATTGTGCCTTTTGTATTTAATTCCGATGCAATTTCTGTGTTTCATCGTCAATAAGAAGGTCCAAGGGATACAGTAAATCTGAACTGAAGCACCGGAATCTATAACTAGTGTCACAGGAATGGTTCAAATCATAGACAGTAAGAAGAGTCAGTCTTCTTGTACTTAAGTCGGCATTTTGCCTTTTGTATTTAATTCCGATGCAATTTCTGTGTTTCATTGTCAATAAGAAGGTCCAAGGGATACAGTAAACCTGAAGTGAAGAATCGGAATCTATAACTAGTGTCACAGGAATGGTTCGAAACATAGACAGCAAGAAGGGTCAGTCTTCTTATACTTAAGTCGGCATTGTGCCTTTTGTATTTAATTCCGATGCAATTTCTGTGTTTCGTCGTCAATAAGAAGGTCCAAGGGATACAGTAAATCTGAAGTCATGCATCGGAATCTATAATTAGTGTCACAGGAATGGTTCAAAACAAAGCCAGTAAGAAGAGTCAATCTTCTTGTACTTAATTCGGCATTGTGCCTTTTGTATTTAATTCCGATGCAATTTCTGTGTTGCATCATCAATAAGAAGGTCAGAGGGATACAGTAAACCTCAAGTGAAGTATCGTAATCTATAACTAGTGTCACAGGAATGGTTCAAAGCATAGTCAGTTAGAAGAGTCAGTCTTCTTGTACTTAAGTCGGCATTGTGCATTTTGTATTTAATTCCGATGCAATTTCTGTGTTTCATCGTCAATAAGAAGGTCCAAGGGATACAGTAAACCTGGAATGAAGCATCGGAATCTATAACTAGTGTCACAGGGATGGTTCAAAACATAGACAGTAAGAAGAGTCAGTATTCTTGTACTTAAGTCGGCATTGTGCCTATTGTATTAAATTCCGAAGCAATTTCTGTGTTTCATCGTCAATAAGAAGGTCCAAGGGATACAGCAAACCTCAAGTGAAGCATCGGAATCTATAACTAGTGTCACAGGAATGGTTCAAATCATTGACAATAGGAAGAGTCAGTCTTCTTGTACTTAAGTCGGCATTGTGCCTTTCCTATTTAATTCCGATGCAATTTCTGTGTTCCATCGTCAATAAGAAGGTCAGAGGGACACAGTAAACCTGAAGCGAAGCATCGGAATCTATAACTAGTGTCACAGGAATGGTTCAAAACACAGTCAGTAAGTAGAGTCAGTTTTCTTGTACTTAAGTCGGCAATGTGCGTTTTGTATTTAATTCCGATGCAATTTCTGTGTTTCATCGTCAATAAGAAGTTCCAAGGGATACAGTAAACCTGAAGTGAAGCATCGGAATCTATAACAAGTGTCACAGGAATGGTTCAAAACATAGTCAGTAAGAAGAGTCAGTCTTCATGTCCTTAAGTCGGCATTGTGCCTTTTCTATTTAATTCCGATGCAATTTCCGTGTTTCATTGTCAATAACAAGATCCAAGGGATACAGTAAAGCTGCAGTGAAGCATCGGAATCTATAACTAGTGTCACAGGAATGGTTCAAAACATAGTCAGTAACAAGAGTCCGTCTTCTTGTCCTTAAGGTAGCATTGTGCCTTTTGTATTTAATTCCGATGCAATTTCTGTGTTTCATCGTCAATAAGAAGGTCAGAGGTATACTGTAAACCTGAAGAGAAGCATCGGCATCCACAACTAGTGCCACAGGAATCGTTCAAAGCATAGACAGTAAGAAGAGTCTGTCTTCTTGTCCTTAAGTCGGCTTTGTGCCTTTTGTATTTAATTCCGATGAAATTTCTGTGTTTCATCGTCAATAAGAAGGTACAAGGTATACAGTTAACCTGAAGTAAAGCATCGGAATCTATAACTAGTGTCACAGGAATGGTTCAAACTATAATCAGTAAGAAGAGTCAGTCTTCTTGTTCTTAAGTCGGCATTGTGCCTTCTCTATTTAATTCCGATGCTATTTCTGTGCTTCATCATCAATAAGAAGGTCAAAGGTATACAGTAAACCTGGAGTGAAGCATCGGAATCTATAACTAGTGTCACAGGAGTGGTTCATAACATAGACAGTAAGAAGAGTCAGTCTTCGTGTACTTAAGTCGGCATTGTGCCTTTCCTATTTAATTCCGATGCAATTTCTGTGTTCCATCGTCAATACGAAGGTCAGAGGGATACAGTAAACCTGAAGTGAAGCATCGGAATCTATAACTAGTGTCACAGGAATGGTTCAAAACACAGTCAGTAAGTAGAGTCGGTCTTCTTGTACTTAAGTCGGCATTGTGCCTTTTGTATTTAATTCCGATGTAATTTCTGTGTTTCATCGTCAACAAGAAGGTACAAGGGATACAGTAAACCTGAAGTGAAGCATCGGAATCTATAACTAGTGTCACTGGAATGGTTCAAAATATAGACAGTAAGAAGAGTCTGTCTTCTTGTACTTAAGTATGCATTGTGGCTTTTGTATTTAATTCCGATGCAATTTCTGTGATTCATTGTCAATAAGAAGGTCCAAGGGAAACAGTAAACCTGAAGTGAAGCATCGGAATCTATAACTAGTGTCACAGGAATGGTTACAAAACATAGACAGTACGAAGAGTCAGTCTTCTTGTACTTAAGTCGGCATTGTGCCTTTTCTATTTAACTGCGATGCAATTTCTGTGTTTCATCGTCAATAACAAGGTCTAAGGGTTACAGTAAACCTGGAGTGAAGCATCGGAATCTATAACTAGTGTCACAGAAATGGTTCAAACTATAATCAGTAAGAAGAGTCAGTCTTCTTCTACTTAAGTCGGCATTGTGCCATTTCTATTTAATTCCGATGCAATTTCTGTGTTTCATCGTCAATAAGAAGGTCCAAGGGATACAGTAAACCTGGAGTGAAGCATCGGAATCTATAACTAGTGTCACAGGTAAGTTTCAAAGCATAGACAGTAAGAAGAGTCAGTCTTCTTGTACTTAAGTCGGCATTGTGCCTTTTCTATTTAATTCCGATGCAATTTCTGTGTTTCATCGTCAATAAGAAGATCAGAGGGATACAGTAAACCTGAAGTGAAGCATCGGAATCTATAACTAGTGTCACAGGAATGGTTCAAAATATAGTCAGTAAGAAGAGTCAGTCTTCTTGTTCTTAAGTCGGCATTGTGCCTTTTCTATTTAATTCCGATGCATTTTCTGTGTTTCATCGTCAATAAGAAGGTCAAAGGAATACAGTAAACCTGAAGTGAAGCATCGGAATCTGTAACTAGTGTCAATGGAATGGTTCAAAACATAGACAGTAAGAAGAATCAGTCTTCTTGTCCTTAAGTCGGCATTGTGCATTTTGTATTTAATTCCGATGCAATTTCTGTGTTTCATCGGCAATAAGAAGGTCCAAGGAATACAGTAAACCTGGAGTGAAGCATCGGAATCTATAACTAGGATCACAGGAATGGTTCAAAACATAGTAAGAATAGTCAGTCTTCCTGTCCTTAAGTTGGCATTGTGCCTTTTGTATTTAAATCCGATGCCATTTCTGTGTGTCATCGCCAATAAGAAGGTCAGAGGGATACAGTAAACCTGAAGTGAAGCATCGGAATCCCCAACTAGTGTCACAGAAATGGATTAAAACATAGACAGTAGGAAGAGTCAGTCTTCTTGTACTTAAGTCTTCATTGTGCCTTTTCTATTTAATTCCGATTCAATTTCTTTGTTTCATCGTCAATAAGAAGGTCCAAGGTATACAGTAAACCTGAAGTAAAGCATCGGAATCTATAACTAGTGTCACAGGAATGGTTCAAACTATAATCAGTAAGAAGACTCAGTCTTCTTGTACTTAAGTCGGCATTGTGCCTTTTCCATTTAATTCCGATGCAATTTCTGTGTTTCATCGTCAATAAGAAGGTCCAAGGGATACAGTAAACCTGGAGTGAAGCATTGGAATCTATAACTAGTGTCACAGGAAAGGTTCAAAACATAGTCAGTAAGAAGAGTCAGTCTTCTTGTCCGTAAGTCGGCATTGTACATTTTGTATTTATTTCCGATGCAATTTCTGTGTTTCATCGTCAATAAGAATTTCCAAGGGATATAGTAAACCTGGAGTGAAGCATCGGAATCTATAACTAGTGTCACAGGAATGGTTCAAAACATAGGCAGTAAGAAGAGTCAGTCTTCTTGTACTTAAGTCGGCATTGTGCCTTTTGTATTCAATTCCGATGCAATTTCTGTGGAGCAACGTCAATAAGAAGGTACAAGGGATACAGTAAACCTGAAGTGAAGCGTCGGAATCTATACCTAGTGTCACAGGAATGGTTCAAAACATAGACAGTAGGAAGAGTCAGTGTCACAGGAATGGTTCAAAACATAGACAGTAGGAAGAGTCAGTGTTCTTGTACTTAAGTCGGCATTGTGCCTTTTGTATTTAATTCCTATGCAATTACTGTGTTTCATCGTTAATAAGAAGGTCCAAGAGATACAGTAAACCTGAAGTAAAGCATCGGAATCCACAACTAGTGTAACAGGATTGGTTCAAAACATAGACAGTTAGAAGAGTCAGTCTTCTTGTACATAAGTTGGCATTGTGCCTTTTCTATTTAATTCCGATGCAATTTCTTTGTTTCATCGTCAATAAGAAGGTCCAAGGGATACAGTAAACCTGAAGTGAAGCAACGGAATCTATAACTAGTGTCACTGGAATGGTTCTAAATATTGACAGTAAGAAGAGTCAGTGTTCCTTTACTTAAGTCGGCATTGTGGCTTTTGTATTTATTTCCGGTGCCATTTCTGTGATTCATCGTCAATAAGAAGGTCCAAGGGAAACAGTAAACCTGAAGTGAACCATCGGAATCTATAACTAGTGTCACAGGAATGGTTCAAAAAATAGACATTACGAAGAGTCAGTCTTCTTGTACTTAAGTCGGCATTGTGCCTTTTTCTATTTAATTTGATGCAATTTCTGTGTTTCATCGTCAATAACAAGGTCCAAGGGATACAGTAAACCTGGAGTGAAGCATCGGAATCTATAATTAGTGTCACAGGAATGGTTCAAAACATAGTCAGTAAGAAGAGTCAGTCTTCTTGTCCTTAAGTTGGCTTTGTGTCTTTTCTACTTAATTCCAATGCAATTTCTGTGTTTCATCGTCCATAAGAGGGTCCAAGGGATACAGTAAACCTGGAGTGAAGCATCGGAATCTATAACTAGTGTCACAGGAAAGGTTCAAAGCATAGTCAGTAAGAAGAGTCAGTCTTCTTGTGCTTAAGTTGGCATTGTGCCTTTTGTATTTAATTCCGATGCAATTTCTGTGTTTCATCGTCAATAAGAAGGTATAAGGGATACAGTAAACCTGAAGTAAAGCATCGGAATCTATAACTAGTGTCACAGGAATGGTTCAAAACATAGTCAGTAAGAAGAGTCAGTCTTCTTGTCCTTAAAATGGCATTGTGCCTTTTGTATTTAATTCCGATGCAATTTCTGTGTTTCATCGTTAATAAGAAGGTCCAAGGTATACAGTAAACCTGAAGTAAAGCATCGGAATCTATAACTAGTGTCACAGGAATGGTTCAAACTATAATCAGTAAGAAGAGTCAGTTTTCTTGTACTTAAGTCGGCATTGTGCTTTTTCTATTTAATTCCGATGCAGTTTCTGTGTTTCATCGTCAATAAGAAGGTCCAAGGGATACAGTAAACCTGGAGTGAAGCATCGGAATCTATAACTAGTGTCACAGGAAAGGTTCAAAACATAGACAGTTAGAAGTGTCAGTGTTCTTGTACTTAAGACGGCATTGTGAATTTTCAATTTAATTCCGATGCAATTTCTGTGTTTCATCGTCAATAAGAAGGTCCAAGGGACACAGTAAACCTGAAGTGAAGCATCGGAATCTATAACTAGTGTCACAGGAATGGTTCAAAACATTGTCAGTAAGAAGAGTCAGTCTTCTTGTACTTAAGTCGGCAATGTGCCTTTTCTATTTAATTCCGATGCAATTTCTGTGTTTCATCGTCGATAAGAAGGTCCATGGGATACAGTAAACCTGAAGTGAAGCATCGGAATCTATAACTAGTATCACAGGAATGGTTCAAATAATTGTCAATAAGAAGAGTCGGTCTTCATGTACTTAAGTCGGCATTGTGCCTTTTGTATTTAATTCCGATGCAATTTCTGTGTTTCATCGTCAATAAGAAGGTCCAAGGGATACAGTTAACCTGAAGTGAAGCATCGGAATCTACAACTAGTGTCACAGGATTGGTTCAAAACATAGACAGTAAGAAGAGTCAGTCTTCTTGTACTTAAGTCGGCATTGTGCCTTTTCTATTTAATTCCGATGCAATTTCTGTATTACATCGTCAATAAGAGGGTCAGAGGGATACAGTAAAACCTCAAGTGAAGCATCGGAATCTATAACTAGTGTTACAGGAACGGTTCCAAACATAGTCAGTAGAAGAGTCAGTCTTCTTGTACTTAAGTCGGCATTGTGCTTTTCGTATTTAATTCCGATGCAATTTCTGTGTTTCACCGTCAATAGGACGGTCAGAGGGATACAGTAAACATGAAGTGAAGCATCGGAATCTATAACTAGTGACACAGGAATGGTTCAAACATATACAGTACGAAGAGTCAGTCTTCTTGTACTTAAGTCGGAATTGTGTCTTTTGTATTTAATTCCGATGCAATTTCTGTGTTTCATCGCCAATAAGAGGGTCAGAGGGATACAGTAAACATGAAGTGAAGCATCGGAATCTATAACTAGTGTCACAGGAATGGTTCAAACCATAGTTAGTAAGAAGAGTCTGTCTTCTGGTCGTAAAGTCGGCTTTGTGCCTTTTGTATTTAATTCCGATGCAATTTCCGTGTTTCATCGTCAATAAGTAGGTCTAAGGGATACAGTAAACCTGGAGTGAAGCATCGGAATCTATAACTTGAGTCACAGTAATGGTTCAAAACATAGACAGTAAGAAGGGTCGGTCTTCTTGTACTTAAGTCGGCATTGGGCCTTTTGAATTTAATTCCGATGCAATTTCTGTGTTTCATCGTCAATAAGAAGGTCCAAGGGATACAGTAAACCAGAAGTGAAGCATCGGAATCTATAACTAGTATCACTGGAATGGTTCAAAGTATAGACAGTAAGAAAAGTCAGTCTTCTTGTACTTAAGTCGGCATTGTGGCTTTTGTATTTAATTCCGATGAAATTTCTGTGTTTCATCGTCAATAAGAAGGTACATGGGATACAGTTAACCTGAAGTGAAGCGTCGGAATCTATAACTTGTGCCACAGGAATGGTTCAAAACATAGACAGTAGGAAGAGTCAGTGTTCTTGTACTTAAGTCGGCATTGTGCATTTTGTATTTAATTCCGATGCAATTTCTGTGTTTCATCGTCAATAAGTAGGTCCAAGGGATACAGTAAACCTGAAGAGAAGCATCGGAATCTACAACTAGTGTCACAGGATTGGTTCAAAACATAGACAGTAAGAAGAGTCAATCTTCTTGTACTTAAGTCGGCATTGTGCCTTTTCTATTTAATTCCGATGCAATTTCTGTGTTTCATCGTCAATAAGAAGGTCAGAGGGATACAGTAAACCTGGAGTGAAGCATCGGAATCTATAACTAGTGTCACAGGAAAGGTTCAAAT
Organism: Schistocerca serialis cubense; assembly: GCF_023864345.2. Classification (NCBI taxonomy): domain Eukaryota; kingdom Metazoa; phylum Arthropoda; class Insecta; order Orthoptera; family Acrididae; genus Schistocerca; species Schistocerca serialis. The sequence goes on along the minus strand of NC_064640.1, from coordinate 1,089,214,014 downwards.
CATAGTCAGTAAGAAGAGACCGTCTTCTTGTGCTTAAGTCGGCATTGTGAATTTTGTATTTAATTCCGATGCAATTTCTGTGTTTCATCGCCAATAAGAGGGTCAGAGGGATACAGTAAACATGACGTGAAGCATCGGAATCTATAACTAGTGTCACAGGAATGGTTCAAATCATAGTCAGTAAGAAGATTCAGTCTTCTTGTCCTTAAGTCGCCATTGTGCCTTTTGTATTTAATTCCGATGCAATTTCTGTGTTTCATCGTCAAAATGTAGGTCCAAGGGATACAGTAAACCTGGAGTGAAACACGGAAATCTATAACTAGAGTCACAGTAATGGATCAAAACATAGACAGTAAGAGGAGTAGGTCTTCTTGTACTTAAGTTGGCATTGTGCCTTTTATATTTAATTCCGATGCAATTTCTGTGTTTCATCGTCAATAAGAAGGTCCAAGGGATACAGTAAACCTTAAGTGAAGCATTGGACTCTGTAACTAGTGACAAAGAAATGGTTCAAAACATAGTCAGTAAGAAGAGTGAGTCTTCTTGTCCTTTTGTCGGCATTGTGCCTTTTGTATTTAATTCCTATGCAATTTCTGTGTTTCACCGGCAATAACGACAGAGGGATACAGTAAACCTGAAGTGAAGCATCGGAATCTATAACTAGTGTCACAAGAATGGTTCAAAACATAGACAGTTGGAAGAGTCAGTCTTCTTGTACTTAAGTCGGCATTGTGCCTTTTGTATTTAATTCCGATGCAATTTCTGTGTTTCATCGTCAATAAGAAGGTCAGAGGGATACAGTAAACCTGAAGTTAAGGATCGTAATCCAATACTAGTGTCACAGGAACTGTTCAAAACATAGACAGTAGGAAGAGTCGGTCTTCTTGTACGTAAGTCGGCATTGTGCCTTTTGTATTTAATTCCGATGCAATTTCTGTGTTTCATCGTCAATAAGAATGTCCAAGGTATACAGCAAACCTGAAGTGAAGCATCGGAATCTATAACTAGTGTCACAGGAATGGTTCAAAACATAGTCAGTAAGAAAAGTCAGTCTTCTTGTACTTAAGTCGGCATTGTGCCTTTTCTATTTAATTCCGAAGCAATTTCTGTGTTTCATCGTCAATAAGAAGGTCAGAGGGATACAGTAAACCTGCGGTGAAGCATCGGAATCTATAACTTGTGTCACAGGAATGGTTCAAAACATAGTCAGTAAGAAGAGTCAGTCTTCTTGTCCTTAAGTCGGCATTGTGCCTTTTGTATTTAATTCCGATGCAATTTCTGTGTTTCATCGTCAATAAGAGGATCAGAGGGATACAGTAAACATGAAGTCAAGCATCTGAGTCTATAACTAGTGTCACCGGAATGTTTCAAAACATAGACAGTAAGAAGGGTCTGTCTTCTGGTACTTAAGTCGGCATTGTGTCTTTTGAATTTAATTCCGATGCAATTTCTGTGTTTCATCGTCAATAAGAAGGTCCAAGGGATACAGTAAACCAGAAGTGAAGCATCGGAATCTATAACTAGTATCACTGGAATGGTTCAAAATATAGACAGTAAGAAGAGTCAGTCTTCTTGTACTTAAATCGGCATTGTGCCTTTTGTATTTAATTCCGATGCAATTTCTGTGTTTCATCGTCAATAAGACGGTACATGGGATACAGTTAACCTGAAGTGAAGCGTAGGAATCTATAACTAGTGCCACAGGAATGGTTCAAAACATAGACAGTAGGAAGAGTCAGTGTTCTTGTACTTAAGTCGGCATTGTGCATTTGTATTTAATTCCGATGCAATTTCTATGTTTCATCGTCAATAAGTAGGTCCAAGGGATACAGTAAACATGAAGTGTAGCATCGGAATCTACAACTAGTGTCTCAGGATTGGTTCAAAACATAGACAGTAAGAAGTGTCAATTTTATTGTACTTAAGTCGGCATTGTGCCTTTTCTATTTAATTCCGATGCAATATCTGTGTTTCATCGTCAATAACAAGGTCAGAGGGATACAGTAAACCTGAAGTGAAGCATCGGAATCTATAACTAGTGTCACAGGAAAGGTTCAAAACATAGTCAGTAAGAAGAGACCGTCTTCTTGTACTTAAGTCGGCATTGTGCCGTTCGTATTTAATTCCGATGCAATTTCTGTGCTTCACCGTCAATTAGAAGGTCAGAGGGATACAGTAAAACTGAAGTGAAGCATCGAAATCCATAACTAGTGTCACAGGAATGGTTCAAACATATACAGTAAGAAGAGTCAGTCCTCTTGTACTTAAGTCGGCATTGTGAATTTTGTATTTAATTCCGATGCAATTTCTGTGTTTCATCGTCAATAAGAGGGTCAGAGGGATACAGTAAACATGAAGTGAAGCATCGGAATCTATAACTAGTGTCACAGGAATGGTTCAAAACATAGTCGGTAAGAAGATTCAGTCTTCTTGTCCTTAAGTCGCCATTGTGCCTTTTGTATTTAATTCCGATGCAATTTCTGTGTTTCATCATCAAAATGTAGGTCCAAGGGATACAGTAAACCTGGAGTATAGCATGGGAATCTATAACTAGAGTCACAGTAATGGATCAAAACATAGACAGTAAGAGGAGTAGGTCTTCTTGTACTTAAGTTGGCATTGTGCCTTTTGTATTTAATTCCGATGCAAATTCTGTGTTTCATCGTCAATAAGAGGGTCCAAGGGATACAGGAAACATGAAGTGAAGCATCGGAATCTATAACTAGTGTCACTGGAATAGTTCAAAATATAGACAGTAAGAAGAGCCAGTCTTCTTGTTCTTAAGTCGGCATTGTGCCTTTTGTATTAAATTCCGATGCAATTTCTGTGTTTCAAAGGCAATATCGTCAGAGGGATACAGTAAACCTGAAGTGAAGCATCGGAATCTATAACTAGTGTCACAAAAATGGTTCAAAACATAGACAGTAGGAAGAGTCAGTCTTCTTGTACTTAAGTCGGCATTGTGCCTTTTGTATTTAATTCCGATGCAATTTCTGTGTTTCATCGTCAATAAGAAGGTCAGAGGGATACAGTAAACCTGAAGTGAAGGATCGGAATCCAAAACTAGTGTCACAGGAACGGTTCAAAACATAGACAGTAGGAAGAGTCAGTCTTCTTGTACATAAGTCGGCATTGTGCCTTTTGTATTTAATTGCGATGCAATTACTGTGTTTCATCGTCAATAAGAAGATCCAAGGTATACAGCAAACCTGAAGTGAAGGAACGGAATCTATAACTAGTGTCACAGGAATAGTTCAAAACATAGTCAGTAAGAAGAGTCAGTCTTCTTGTAATTAAGTCGGCATTGTGCCTTTTCTATTTAATTCCGAAGCAATTTCTGTGTTTCATCGTCAATAACAAGGTCCAAGGGATACAGTAAACCTGGAGTGAAGCATCGGAATCTATCACTAGAGTCACAGGAATGGTTCAAAACATAGACAGTAAGAAGAGTCAGTCCTCTTGTACTTAAGTCGACATTGTGCCTTTTCTACTTAATTCCGATGCAATTTCTGTGTATCATCGTCAATAAGAAGGTCAGAGGGATACAGTAAACCTGAGGTGAAGCATCGGAATCTATAACTTGTGTCACATGAATGGTTCAAAACATAGTCAGTAAGAAGAGTCAGTCTTCTTGTCCTTAAGTCGGCATTGTGCCTTTTGTATTAAATTCCGATGCAATTTCTGTGTTTCTTCGTCAATAAGTAGGTCCAACGGATACAGTAAACCTGGAGTGAAGCACCGGAATCTATAACTAGAGTCACAGTAATGGTTCAAAACATAGACAGTAAGAAGAGTCGGTCTTCATGTACTTAAGTCGGCATTGTGCTTTTTGTATTTAATTCCGATGCAATATCAGTGTTTCATCGTCAATAAGTAGGTCCAAGGGATACAGTAAACCTGAAGTGAAGCATCGGAATTTATAACTAGTGTCACTGGAATGGCTCAAAATATAGACAGTAAGAAGAGTCAGTCTTCTTGTACTTAAGTCGGCATTGTGCCTTTTCTATTTAATTCCGATGCAATTTCTGTGATTCATCGTCAATAAGAAGGTCCAAGGGAAACAGTAAACCTGAAGTGACGTTCGGAATCTATAACTAGTGTCACAGGAATGGTTCCAAACATAGACAGTACGAAGAGTCAGTCTTCTTGTACTTAGGTCGGCATTGTGCCTTTTCCATTTAATTCCGATGCAATTTCTGTGTTTCATCGTCAATAAGAAGGTCAGAGGGATACAGTAACCCTGAGGTGCAGCATCGGAATCTGTAACTAGTGTCACAGGAATGGTTCAAAAATAGTCAGGAAGAAGAGTCAGTCTTTTGGTACTTAAGTCGGCATAGTGACCTTCGTATTTATTTCCGATGCAATTTCTGTGTTTCATCGTCAATAAGAAGGTCCAAGGGATACAGTAATCCTGGAGTGTAGCATAGGAATCTATAACTAGTGTCACAGGAATGATTCAAAACATAGACTGTAGGAAGAGTCAGTCTTCGTATACTTAAGTCGGCATTTTGCTTTTTGTATCTAATTCCGATGCAATTTCTGTGTTTCATCGTCAATAAGTAGGTCCAAGGGATACAGTGAACCTGGAGTGAAGCACGGGAATCTATAACTAGAGTCACAGTAATGGATCAAATCATAGACAGTAAGAAAGAGTCAGTCTTCTTGTACTTAAGTCGGCATTGTGAATTTTGTATTTAATTCCGATGCAATTTCTGTGTTTCATCGTCAATAAGAGGGTCAGAGGGATACAGTAAACATGAAGTGAAGCATCGGAATCTATAACTAGTGTCACAGGAAAGGTTCAAATCATAGTCAGTAAGAAGAGACCGTCTTCTTGTACTTAAGTCGGCATTGTGAATTTTGTATTTAATTCCGATGCAATTTCTGTGTTTCATCGTCAATAAGAGAGTCAGAGAGAGATACAGCAAACATGACGTGAAGCATCGGAATCTATAACTAGTGTCACAGGAATGGTTCAAAACATAGTCAGTAAGAAGATTCAGTCTTCTTGTCCTTAAGTCGCCATTGTGCCTTTTGTATTTATTTCCGATGCAATTTCTGTGTTTCATCGTCAAAATGTAGGTCCAAGGGATACAGTGAACCTGGAGTGAAGTACGGGAATCTATAACTAGAGTCACAGTAAAGGATCAAATCATAGACAGTAAGAGGAGTAGGTCTTCTTGTACTTAAGTTGGCATTGTGCCTTTTGTATTTAATTCCGATGCAAATTCTGTGTTTCATCGTCAATAAGAAGGTCCAAGGGATACAGGAAACATGAAGTGAAGCATCGGAATCTATAACTAGTGTCACAAGAATGGTTCAAAACATAGACAGTAGGAAGAGTCAGTCTTCTTGTACTTAAGTCGGCATTGTGCCTTTTGTATTTAATTCCGATGCAATTTCTGTGTTTCATCGTCAATAAGAAGGTCAGAGGGATACAGTAAACCTGAAGTGAGGGATCGTAATCCAAAACTAGTGTCACAGGAACGGTTCAAATCATAGACAGTAGGAAGAGTCGGTCTTCTGGTACGTAAGTCGGCATTGCGCCTTTTGTATTTAATTCCGATGCAATTTCTGTGTTTCATCGTCAATAAGAAGGTCCAAGATATACAGCAAACCTGAAGTGAAGCATCGGAATCTATAACTAGTGTCACAGGAATGGTTCAAAACATAGTCAGTAAGAAGAGTCAGTCTTCTTGTACTTAAGTCGGCATTGTGCCTTTTCTATTTAATTCCGAAGCAATTTCTGTGTTTCATCGTCAATAAGAAGGTCCAAGGGATACAGTAAACCTGGAGTGAAGCATCGGAATCTATCACTAGAGTCACAGGAATGGTTCAAAACATAGACATTAAGAAGAGTCAGTCCTCTTGTACTTAAGTCGACATTGTGCCTTTTCTACTTAATTCCGATGCTATTTCTGTGTTTCATCATCAATAAGAAGGTCAGAGGGATACAGTAAACATGAAGTCAAGCATCTGAGTCTATAACTAGTGTCACCGGAATGGTTCAAAACATAGACAGCAAGAAGCGTCTGTCTTCTGGTACTTAAGTCGGCATTGTGCCTTTTCTATTTAATTCCGAAGCAATTTCTGTGTTTCGTCGTCAATAAGAAGGTACATGGGATACAGTAAACCTGAAGTGAAGCATCGGAATCTATAACTAGTGTCACAGGAAAGGTTCAAAACATAGTCAGTAAGAAGAGACCGTCTTCTTGTACTTAAGTCGGCATTGTGCCGTTCGTATTTAATTCCGATGCAATTTCTGTGTTTCACCATCAATTAGAAGGTCAGAGGGATACAGTAAAACTGAAGTGAAGCATCGAAATCCATAACTAGTGTCACAGGAATGGTTCAAACATATACAGTACGAAAGAGTCAGTCATCTTGTACTTAAGTCGGCATTGTGAATTTTGTATTTAATTCCGATGCAATTTCTGTGTTTCATCGTCAATAAGAGGGTCAGAGGGATATAGTAAACATGAAGTGAAGCATCGGAATCTGTAACTAGTCTCACAGGAATGGTTCAAAACATAGTCGGTAAGAAGATTCAGTCTTCTTGTCCTTAAGTCGCCATTGTGCCTTTTGTATTTAATTCCGATGCAATTTCTGTGTTTCATCATCAAAATGTAGGTCCAAGGGATACAGTAAACCTGGAGTATAGCACGGGAATCTATAACTAGAGTCACAGTAATGGATCAAAACATAGACAGTAAGAGGAGTAGGTCTTCTTGTACTTAAGTTGGCATTGTGCCTTTTGTATTTAATTCCGATGCAAATTCTGTGTTTCATCGTCAATAAGAAGGTCCAAGGGATACAGGAAACATGAAGTGAAGCATCGGAATCCATAACTAGTGTCACTGGAATAGTTCAAAATATAGACAGTAAGAAGAGCCAGTCTTCTTGTTCTTAAGTCGGCATTGTGCCTTTTGTATTTAATTCCGATGCAATTTCTGTGTTTCATCGTCAATAAGAAGGTCCAAGGGATACAGTAAACCTGAAGTGAAGCATCGGACTCTATAACTAGTGTCACAGAAATACTTCAAAACATAGTCAGTAAGAAGAGTCAGTCTTCTTGTCCTTAAGTTGGCATTGTGCCTTTTGTATTTAATTCCGATGCAATTTCTGTGTTTCAAAGGCAATAACGTCAGAGGGATACAGTAAACCTGAAGTGAAGCATCGGAATCTATAACTAGTGCCACAAGCATGGTTCAAAACATAGACAGTAGGAAGACTCAGTCTTCTTGTACTTAAGTCGGCATTGTGCCTTTTGTATTTAATTCCGATGCAATTTCTGTGTTTCATCGTCAATAAGAAGGTCAGAGGGATACAGTAAACCTGAAGTGAAGGATCGGAATCCAAAACTAGTGTCACAGGAACGGTTCAAACATAGACAGTAGGAAGAGTCAGTCTTCTTGTACGTAAGTCGGCATTGTGCCTTTTGTATTTAATTGCGATGCAATTACTGTGTTTCATCGTCAATAAGAAGATCCAAGGTATACAGCAAACCTGAAGTGAAGCAACGGAATCTATAACTAGTGTCACAGGAATAGTTCAAAACATAGTCAGTAAGAAGAGTCAGTCTTCTTGTACTTAAGTCGGCATTGTGCCTTTTCTATTTAATTCCGAAGCAATTTCTGTGTTTCATCGTCAATAACAAGGTCCAAGGGATACAGTAAACCTGGAGTGAAGCATCGTAATCTATCACTAGAGTCACAGGAATGGTTCAAAACATAGACAGTAAGAAGAGTCAGTCCTCTTGTACTTAAGTCGACATTGTGCCTTTTCTACTTAATTCCGATGCAATTTCTGTGTTTCATCGTCAATAAGAAGGTCCAAGGGAAACAGTAAACCTGAAGTGACGTTCGGAATCTATAACTAGTGTCACAGGAATGGTTCCAAACATAGACAGTACGAAGAGTCAGTCTTCTTGTCCTTAAGTCGGCATTGTGCCTTTTGTATTAAATTCCGATGCAATTTCTGTGTTTCTTCGTCATTAAGTAGGTCCAACGGATACAGTAAACCTGGAGTGAAGCACCGGAATCTATAACTAGAGTCACAGTAATGGTTCAAAACATAGACAGTAAGAAGAGTCGGTCTTCTTGTACTTAAGTCGGCATTGTGCCTTTTGTATTTAATTCCGATGCAATATCAGTGTTTCATCGTCAATAAGTAGGTCAAAGGGATACAGTAAACCTGAAGTGAAGCATCGGAATTTATAACTAGTGTCACTGGAATGGCTCAAAATATAGACAGTAAGAAGAGTCAGTCTTCTTGTACTTAAGTCGGCATTGTGCCTTTTCTATTTAATTCCGATGCAATTTCTGTGATTCATCGTCAATAAGAAGGTCCAAGGGAAACAGTAAACCTGAAGTGACGTTCGGAATCTATAACTAGTGTCACAGGAATGGTTCCAAACATAGACAGTACGAAGAGTCAGTCTTCTTGTACTTAAGTCGGCATTGTGCCTTCTGTATTTAAGTCCGATGCAATTTCTGTGTTTCATCGTCAATATGAAGGTCAGAGGGATACAGTAAACCTGAAGTGAAGCATCAGAATCCAAAACTAGTGTCACAGGAATGGTTAAAAACATAGACAGTAGGAAGAGTCAGTCTTCTTGTACGTAAGTCGGCATTGTGCCTTTTGTATTTAATTCCGATGCAATTTATGTGTTTCATCGTCAATAAGAAGGTCCAAGGTATACAGCAAACCTGAAGTGAAGCATCAGAATCTATAACTAGTATCACAGGAATGGTTCATAACATATTCAGTAAGAAGAATCAGTCTTTTTGTACTTAAGTCGGCATTGTGCCTTTTCTATTTAATTCCGATGCAATTTCTGTGTTTCATCGTCAATAAGAAGATCCAAGGGATACAGTAAAAATGGAGTGAAGCATCGGAATCTATAACATGTGTCACAGGAAAGGTTCAAAACATAGACAGTACGAAGAGTCAGTCTTCCTGTACTTAGGTCGGCATTGTGCCTTTTCCATTTAATTCCGATGCAATTTCTGTGTTTCATCGTCAATAAGAAGGTCAGAGGGATACAGTAACCCTGAGGTGCAGCATCGGAATCTATAACTAGTGTCACAGGAATGGTTCAAAACATAGTCAGGAAGAAGAGTCAGTCTTTTGGTACTTAAGTCGGCATAGTGACCTTCGTATTTATGTCCGATGCAATTTCTGTGTTTCATCGTCAATAAGAAGGTCCAAGGGATACAGTAATCCTGGAGTGTAGCATAGGAATCTATAACTAGTGTCACAGGAATGATTCAAAACATAGACTGTAGGAAGAGTCAGTCTTCGTATACTTAAGTCGGCATTTTGCTTTTTGTATTTAATTCCGATGCAATTTATGTGTTTCATCATCAATAAGAAGGTCCAAGGGATACAGTAAACCTGAAGTGAAGCATCGGTATCTATAACTATTGTCACAGGAATGGTTCAAAACATAGACAGTAAGAAGAGTCAGTCTTCTTGTACTTAAGTCGGCATTGTGCCTTTTCTATTTAATTCCGTTGCAATTTCTGTGATTCATCGTCAATAAGAAGGTCCAAGGGAAACAGTAAACCTGAAGTGAAGCGTCGGAATCTATAACTAGTGTCACAGGAATAGTTCAAAACATAGACAGTAAGAAGAGTCAGTCTTCTTGTACTTAAGTCGGCATTTTGCCTTTTGTATTTAATTCTGATGCAATTTCAATGTTTCATCGTCAAGTAGAAGATCCAAGGGATACAGTAAACATGAAGTCAAGCATCGGAGTCTATAACTAGTGTCACAGGAATGGTTCAAACGTAGTCAGTAAGAAGAGTCAGTCTTCTTGTCCTAAAGTCGGCATTGTGCCGTTTGTATTTAATTCCGATGCAATTTCTGTTTCTTCGTCAATAAGTAGGTCCAAGGGATACAGTAAACCTGGAGTGAAGCACCGGAATCTATAACTAGAGTCACAGTAATGGTTCAAAACATAAAGAGTAAGAAGAGTCGGTCTTCTTGTACTTAAGTCGGCATTGTGCCTTTTGTATTTAATTCCGATGTAAGTTCTGTGTTTCATCGTCAATAAGAAGGTCCAAGGGATACAGTAAACCTGGAGTGTAGCATAGGAATCTATAACTAGTGTCACAGGAATGGTTCAAAACATAGACGGTAAGAAGAGTCAGTCTTCCTATATTAAAGTCGGCATTTTGCCTTTTGTATTTAATTCCGATTCAATTTCTGTGTTTCATCGTCAATAAGAAGGTACAACTGATACAGTAATCCTGAAGTGAAGCGTCGGAATCTATAACTAGTGTCACAGGAATCGTTCAAAACATAGCCAGTAGGAAGAGTCAGTGTTCTTGTACTTAAGTCGGCATTGTGCCTTTTCCATTTAATTCCGATGCAATTTCTGTGTTTCATCGTCACTAAGAAGGTCAGAGGGATACAGTATACCTGAAGTGAGCATCGGAATCTATAACTAGTGTCACAGGAATGGTTCAAAACATAGTCAGTAAGAAGAGTCAGTCTTCTTGTACTTAAATCGGCATTGTGCCTTTCGTATTTAATTCCGATGCAATTTTGGTGTTTCACCGTCAATAAGAGCGTCAGAGGGTTGCAGTAAACCTGAAGTGAAGCATCTGAATCAATAACCAGTGTAGCAGGAATGGTTCAAACATATACAGTAAGAAGAGTCAGTCTTCTCGTACAAAAGTCTGCATTGTGCCGTTTGTATTTAATTCCGATGCAATTTCTGTGTTTCATCGTCAATAAGAAGGTCCAACGTATACAGCAAACCTGAAGTGAAGCATCGGAATCTATAACTAGTGACACAGGAATGGTTCAAAACATAGTCAGTAAGAAGAGTCAGTCTTCTTGTACTTAAGTCGGCATTGTGCATTTTGTATTTAATTCCGATTCAATTTCTGTGTTTCATCGACAATAAGAAGGTCCAAGAGATACAGTAAACCTGGAGTGAAGCATCGGAATCTATCACTAGAGTCACAGGAATGGTTCAAATCATTGACAGTATGAAGAGTCAGTCCTCTTGTCCTTAAGTCGACATTCTGCCTTTTCTATTTATTTCCGATGCATTTTCTGTGTTTCATCGTCAATAAGAAGGTCAGAGGGATACAATAAACGTGAAGTGAAGCATCGGAATCTATAACTAGTGTCACAGGAATGGTTCAAAACATAGACAGTAAGAAGAGTCAGTCTTCGTGTACTTAAGTCGGCATTTTGCCTTTTCTATTTAATTCCGATGCAATTTCTGTGTTTCATCGTCAATAAGAAGGTCAGAGGGATACAGTAAACCTGAGGTGCAGCATCGGAATCTACAACTAGTGTCACAGGAATGGTTCTAAACATAGTCAGGAAGAAGAGTCAGTCTTCTTGTACTTAAGTCGGCATAGTGCCCTTCGTATTTAATTCCGATGCAAGTTCTGTGTTTCATCGTCAATAAGAAGTTCCAAGGTATACAGTAAACTTGACGTTAAGCATCGGAATCTATAACTAGTGTCACAGGAATGGTTCCAACTATAATCAGTAAGAAGAGTCAGCCTTTTTGTACTTAAGTCGGCATTGTGCCTTTTGTATTTAATTCCGATGCAATTTCTGTGTTTCATCGTCAATAAGAAGATCCAAGGGATACAGTAAACCTGGAGTGAAGCATCGGAATCTATAACAAGTGTCACAGGAAAGGTTCAAAACATAGACAGTTAGAAGAGTCAGTCTTCTTGTACTTAAGTCGGCATTGTGCTTTTTCTATTTAATTCCGATGCAATTCTGTATTTCATCGTCAATAAGAAGGTCCAAGGGATACAGTAAACCTGGAGTGTAGCATAGGAATCTGTAACTAGTGTCACAGGAATGGTTCAAAACATAGACAGTAGGAAGAGTCAGTCTTCGTATACTTAAGTCGGCATTTTGCCTTTTGTATTTAATTCCGATGCAATTTCTGTGTTTCATCGTCAATAAGAAGGTACAAGGGATACAGTAAACCTGAAGTGAAGCGTCGGAATCTATAACTAGTTTCACAGGAATGTTTCAAATCATAGCCAGTAGGAAGAATCAGTGTTCTTGTACTTAAGTCGGCATTGTGCCTTTTGTATTTAATTCCGATGCAATTTCTGTGTTTCATCGTCAATGAGAAGGTCCAAGGGATACAGTAAACCTCAAGTGAAGCATCGGAATCTACAACTAGTGTCACAGGACTGGTTCAAAACATAGACAGAAAGAAGAGTCAGTCTTCTTGTACTTAAGTCGGCATTGTGCCTTTTCTATTTAATTCCGATGCAATTATCTGTGTTTCATCGTCACTAAAAAGGTCAGAGGGATACAGTAAACCTGATGTGAAGCATCGGAATCTATAACTAGTGTCACAGGAATGGTTCAAAACATAGTCAGTAAGAAGAGTCAGTCTTCTTGTACTTAAGTTGGCATTGTGCCTTTCGTATTTAATTCCGAAGCTATTTCTGTGTTTCACCGTCAATAAGAAGGTCTGAGGGATAAGGTAAACCTGAAATGAAGCATCGGAATCTATAACCAGTGTAGCAGGAATGGTTCAAACGTATACAGTAAGAAGAGTCAGTCTTCTTGTACTAAAGTCGGCATTGTGCCTTTTGTATTTAATTCCGATGCAATTTCTGTGTTTCATCGTCAATAAGAGGGTCATAGGGATACAGTAAACATGAAGTCAAGCATCGGAGTCTACAACTAGTGTCACAGGAATGGTTCAAAACATAGTCAGTAAGAAGAGTCAGTCTTCTTGTCCTTAAGTCGGCATTGTGCCTTTTGTATTTAATTCCATTGCAATTTCTGTGTTTCATCATCAATAAGTAGGTCCAAGGGATACAGTAATCCAGCAGTGAAGCTCAGGAATCTATAACTAGAGTCACAGTAATCGTTCAAAACATAGACAGTATGAAGAGTCCGTCTTCTTGTACTTACCTCGGCATTGTGCCTTGTGTATTTAATTCCGATGCAATATCAGTGTTTCATCGTCAATAAGAAGGACCATGGGATACAGTAAACCTGAAGTGAAGCATCGGAATCTATAACTAGTGTCACTGGAATGGTTCAAAATATAGACAGCAAGAAGAGTCAGTCTTCTTGTACTGAAGTCGGCATTGTGCCTTCTGTATTTGATTCTGATGCAATTTCTGTGTTTTATCGTCGATATGAAGGTCAGAGGGATTCAGTAAACCTCAAGTGAAGCATCGGAATCCAAAACTAGTGTCACAGGAATGGTTCAAAACATAGTCAGTAAGAAGAGTCAGTCTTCTTGTACTTAAGTCGGCATTATGCCTTTTCTATTTAATTCCGATGCAATTTCTGTGTTTCATCGTCAATAAGAAGGTCCAAGGGATATAGTAAACCTGGAGTGAAGCATCGGTATCTATCACTAGAGTCACAGGAATGGTTCAAAACATAGACAGGAAGAAGAGTAAGTCCTCTTGTACTTAAGTCGACATTGTCCCTTTTCTATTTATTTTCGATGCAATTTCTGTGTTTCATCGTCAATAAGAAGGTCAGTGGGATACAGTAAACCTGAAGTGAAGCACCGGAATCCACAACTAGTGTCACAGGAATGGTTCAAAACATAGGCAGTTGGAAGAACCAGTCTTCTTGTACATAAGTCGGCATTGTGCCTTTTGTATTTAATTCCGATGCAATTTCTGTGTTTCATCGTCAATAAGAAGTTCCAAGGATTACAGTAAACTTGACGTAAAGCATCGGAATCTATAACTAGTGTCACAGGAATGGTTCAAACTATAATCAGTAAGAAGAGTCAGCCTTTTTGTACTTAAGTCGGCATTGTGAATTTTGTATTTAATTCCGATGCAATTTCTGTGTTTCATCGTCAATAAGAAGATCCAAGGGATACAGTAAACCTGGGGTGAAGCATCGGAATCTATAACAAGTGTCACAGGAAAGGTTCAAAACATAGACAGTTAGAAGAGTCAGTCTTCTTGTACTTAAGTCGGCATTGTGCCTTTTCTATTTAATTCCGATGCAATTTCTGTATTTCATCGTCAATAAGAAGGTCCAAGGGATACAGTAAACCTGGAGTGTAGCATAGGAATCTGTAACTAGTGTCACAGGAATGGTTCAAAACATAGACAGTAGGAAGAGTCAGTCTTCGTATACTTAAGTCGGCATTTTGCCTTTTGTATTTAATTCCGATGCAATTTCTGTGTTTCATTGTCAATAAGAAGGTACAAGGGATACAGTAAACCTGAAGTGAAGCGTCGGAATCTATAACTAGTTTCACAGGAATGTTTCAAATCATAGCCAGTAGGAAGAATCAGTGTTCTTGTACTTAAGTCGGCATTGTGCCTTTTGTATTTAATTCCGATGCAATTTCTGTGTTTCATCGTCAATGAGAAGGTCCAAGGGATACAGTAAACCTCAAGTGAAACATCGGAATCTACAACTAGTGTCACAGGACTGCTTCAGAACATAGACAGTAAGAAGAGTCAGTCTTCTTGTACTTAAGTCGGCATTGTGCCTTTTCTATTTAATTCCGATGCAATTTTCTGTGTTTCATCGTCACTAAAAAGGTCAGAGGGATACAGTAAACCTGATGTGTAGCATCGGAATCTATAACTAGTGTCACAGGAATGGTTCAAACATAGACAGTACGAAGAGTCAGTCTTCTTGTACTTAAGTCGGCATTGTGCCTTTTCTATTTAATTCCGATGCAATTTCTGTGTTTCATCGTCAATAAGAAGGTCAGAGGGATACAGTAAACCTGAGGTGAAGCATCGGAATCCATAACTAGTGTCACAGGAATGGTTCAAAACATAGTCAGGAAGAAGAGTCAGTCTTCTTGTACTTAAGTCGGCATAGTGCCCATCGTTTTTAATTCCGATGCAATTTCTGTGCTTCATCGTCAATAAGAAGGTCCAAGGGATACAGTAAACCTGGAGTGTAGCATAGGAATCTATAACTAGTGTCACAGGAATGATTCAAATCATAGACTGTAGGAAGAGTCAGTCTTCGTATACTTAAGTCGGCATTTTGCTTTTTGTATTTAATTCCGATGCAATTTATGTGTTTCATCATCAATAAGAAGGTCCAAGGGATACAGTAAACCTGAAGTGAAGCATCGGTATCTATAACTATTGTCACAGGAATGGTTCAAAAGATAGACAGTAAGAAGAGTCAGTCTTCTTGTACTTAAGTCGGCATTGTGCCTTTTCTATTTAATTCCGATGCAATTTCTGTGATTCATCGTCAATAAGAAGGTCCAAGGGAAACAGTAAACCTGAAGTGACGTTCGGAATCTATAACTAGTGTCACAGGAATGGTTCCAAACATAGACAGTACGAAGAGTCAGTCTTCTTGTACTTAAGTCGGCATTGTGCCTTCTGTATTTAATTCCGATGCAATTTCTGTGTTTCATCGTCAATATGAAGGTCAGAGGGATACAGTAAACCTGAAGTGAAGCATCAGAATCCAAAACTAGTGTCACAGGAATGGTTAAAAACATAGACAGTAGGAAGAGTCAGTCTTCTTGTACGTAAGTCGGCATTGTGCCTTTTGTATTTAATTCCGATGCAATTTATGTGTTTCATCGTCAATAAGAAGGTCCAAGGTATACAGCAAACCTGAAGTGAAGCATCAGAATCTATAACTAGTATCACAGGAATGGTTCATAACATATTCAGTAAGAAGAATCAGTCTTTTTGTACTTAAGTCGGCATTGTGCCTTTTCTATTTAATTCCGATGCAATTTCTGTGTTTCATCGTCAATAAGAAGATCCAAGGGATACAGTAAAAATGGAGTGAAGCATCGGAATCTATAACATGTGTCACAGGAAAGGTTCAAAACATAGACAGTAAGAAGAGTCAGTCTTCCTGTACTTAGGTCGGCATTGTGCCTTTTCCATTTAATTCCGATGCAATTTCTGTGTTTCATCGTCAATAAGAAGGTCAGAGGGATACAGTAACCATGAGGTGCAGCATCGGAATCTATAACTAGTGTCACAGGAATGGTTCAAAACATAGTCAGGAAGAAGAGTCAGTCTTTTGGTACTTAAGTCGGCATAGTGACATTCGTATTTATGTCCGATGCAATTTCTGTGTTTCATCGTCAATAAGAAGGTCCAAGGGATACAGTAATCCTGGAGTGTAGCATAGGAATCTATAACTAGTGTCACAGGAATGATTCAAAACATAGACTGTAGGAAGAGTCAGTCTTCGTATACCTAAGTCGGCATTTTGCTTTTTGTATTTAATTCCGATGCAATTTATGTGTTTCATCATCAATAAGAAGGTCCAAGGGATACAGTAAACCTGAAGTGAAGCATCGGTATCTATAACTATTGTCACAGGAATGGTTCAAAAGATAGACAGTAAGAAGAGTCAGTCTTCTTGTACTTAAGTCGGCATTGTGCCTTTTCTATTTAATTCCGATGCAATTTCTGTGATTCATCGTCAATAAGAAGGTCCAAGGGAAACAGTAAACCTGAAGTGACGTTCGGAATCTATAACTAGTGTCACAGGAATGGTTCCAAACATAGACAGTACGAAGAGTCAGTCTTCTTGTACTTAAGTCGGCATTGTGCCTTCTGTATTTAATTCCGATGCAATTTCTGTGTTTCATCGTCAATATGAAGGTCAGAGGGATACAGTAAACCTGAAGTGAAGCATCAGAATCCAAAACTAGTGTCACAGGAATGGTTAAAAACATAGACAGTAGGAAGAGTCAGTCTTCTTGTACGTAAGTCGGCATTGTGCCTTTTGTATTTAATTCCGATGCAATTTATGTGTTTCATCGTCAATAAGAAGGTCCAAGGTATACAGCAAACCTGAAGTGAAGCATCAGAATCTATAACTAGTATCACAGGAATGGTTCATAACATATTCAGTAAGAAGAATCAGTCTTTTTGTACTTAAGTCGGCATTGTGCCTTTTCTATTTAATTCCGATGCAATTTCTGTGTTTCATCGTCAATAAGAAGATCCAAGGGATACAGTAAAAATGGAGTGAAGCATCGGAATCTATAACATGTGTCACAGGAAAGGTTCAAAACATAGACAGTAAGAAGAGTCAGTCTTCCTGTACTTAGGTCGGCATTGTGCCTTTTCCATTTAATTCCGATGCAATTTCTGTGTTTCATCGTCAATAAGAAGGTCAGAGGGATACAGTAACCATGAGGTGCAGCATCGGAATCTATAACTAGTGTCACAGGAATGGTTCAAAACATAGTCAGGAAGAAGAGTCAGTCTTTTGGTACTTAAGTCGGCATAGTGACCTTCGTATTTATGTCCGATGCAATTTCTGTGTTTCATCGTCAATAAGAAGGTCCAAGGGATACAGTAATCCTGGAGTGTAGCATAGGAATCTATAACTAGTGTCACAGGAATGATTCAAAACATAGACTGTAGGAAGAGTCAGTCTTCGTATACTTAAGTCGGCATTTTGCTTTTTGTATTTAATTCCGATGCAATTTATGTGTTTCATCATCAATAAGAAGGTCCAAGGGATACAGTAAACCTGAAGTGAAGCATCGGTATCTATAACTATTGTCACAGGAATGGTTCAAAACATAGACAGTAAGAAGAGTCAGTCTTCTTGTACTTAAGTCGGCATTGTGCCTTTTCTATTTAATTCCTTGCAATTTCTGTGATTCATCGTCAATAAGAAGGTCCAAGGGAAACAGTAAACCTGAAGTGAAGCGTCGGAATCTATAACTAGTGTCACAGGAATAGTTCAAAACATAGACAGTAAGAAGAGTCAGTCTTCTTGTACTTAAGTCGGCATTTTCCCTTTTGTATTTAATTCTGATGCAATTTCAGTGTTTCATCGTCAAGTAGAAGATCCAAGGGATACAGTAAACATGAAGTCAAGCATCGGAGTCTATAACTAGTGTCACAGGAATGGTTCAAACATAGTCAGTAAGAAGAGTCAGTCTTCTTGTCCTAAAGTCGGCATTGTGCCGTTTGTATTTAATTCCGATGCAATTTCTGTTTCTTCGTCAATAAGTAGGTCCAAGGGATACAGTAAACCTGGAGTGAAGCACCGGAATCTATAACTAGAGTCACAGTAATGGTTCAAAACATAAAGAGTAAGAAGAGTCGGTCTTCTTGTACTTAAGTCGGCATTGTGCCTTTTGTATTTAATTCCGATGTAAGTTCTGTGTTTCATCGTCAATAAGAAGGTCCAAGGGATACAGTAAACCTGGAGTGTAGCATAGGAATCTATAACTAGTGTCACAGGAATGGTTCAAAACATAGACGGTAAGAAGAGTCAGTCTTCCTATATTAAAGTCGGCATTTTGCCTTTTGTATTTAATTCCGATTCAATTTCTGTGTTTCATCGTCAATAAGAAGGTACAACTGATACAGTAATCCTGAAGTGAAGCGTCGGAATCTATAACTAGTGTCACAGGAATCGTTCAAAACATAGCCAGTAGGAAGAGTCAGTGTTCTTGTACTTAAGTCGGCATTGTGCCTTTTCCATTTAATTCCGATGCAATTTCTGTGTTTCATCGTCACTAAGAAGGTCAGAGGGATACAGTATACCTGAAGTGAGCATCGGAATCTATAACTAGTGTCACAGGAATGGTTCAAAACATAGTCAGTAAGAAGAGTCAGTCTTCTTGTACTTAAATCGGCATTGTGCCTTTCGTATTTAATTCCGATGCAATTTTGGTGTTTCACCGTCAATAAGAGCGTCAGAGGGTTGCAGTAAACCTGAAGTGAAGCATCTGAATCAATAACCAGTGTAGCAGGAATGGTTCAAACATATACAGTAAGAAGAGTCAGTCTTCTCGTACAAAAGTCTGCATTGTGCCGTTTGTATTTAATTCCGATGCAATTTCTGTGTTTCATCGTCAATAAGAAGGTCCAACGTATACAGCAAACCTGAAGTGAAGCATCGGAATCTATAACTAGTGTCACAGGAATGGTTCAAAACATAGACAGTAAGAAGAGTCAGTCTTCGTGTACTTAAGTCGGCATTTTGCCTTTTCTATTTAATTCCGATGCAATTTCTGTGTTTCATCGTCAATAAGAAGGTCAGAGGGATACAGTAAACCTGAGGTGCAGCATCGGAATCTACAACTAGTGTCACAGGAATGGTTCTAAACATAGTCAGGAAGAAGAGTCAGTCTTCTTGTACTTAAGTCGGCATAGTGCCCTTCGTATTTAATTCCGATGCAAGTTCTGTGTTTCATCGTCAATAAGAAGTTCCAAGGTATACAGTAAACTTGACGTTAAGCATCGGAATCTATAACTAGTGTCACAGGAATGGTTCCAACTATAATCAGTAAGAAGAGTCAGCCTTTTTGTACTTAAGTCGGCATTGTGCCTTTTGTATTTAATTCCGATGCAATTTCTGTGTTTCATCGTCAATAAGAAGATCCAAGGGATACAGTAAACCTGGAGTGAAGCATCGGAATCTATAACAAGTGTCACAGGAAAGGTTCAAAACATAGACAGTTAGAAGAGTCAGTCTTCTTGTACTTAAGTCGGCATTGTGCTTTTTCTATTTAATTCCGATGCAATTCTGTATTTCATCGTCAATAAGAAGGTCCAAGGGATACAGTAAACCTGGAGTGTAGCATAGGAATCTGTAACTAGTGTCACAGGAATGGTTCAAAACATAGACAGTAGGAAGAGGCAGTCTTCGTATACTTAAGTCGGCATTTTGCCTTTTGTATTTAATTCCGATGCAATTTCTGTGTTTCATCGTCAATAAGAAGGTACAAGGGATACAGTAAACCTGAAGTGAAGCGTCGGAATCTATAACTAGTTTCACAGGAATGTTTCAAATCATAGCCAGTAGGAAGAATCAGTGTTCTTGTACTTAAGTCGGCATTGTGCCTTTTGTATTTAATTCCGATGCAATTTCTGTGTTTCATCGTCAATGAGAAGGTCCAAGGGATACAGTAAACCTCAAGTGAAGCATCGGAATCTACAACTAGTGTCACAGGACTGGTTCAAAACATAGACAGTAAGAAGAGTCAGTCTTCTTGTACTTAAGTCGGCATTGTGCCTTTTCTATTTAATTCCGATGCAATTATCTGTGTTTCATCGTCACTAAAAAGGTCAGAGGGATACAGTAAACCTGATGTGAAGCATCGGAATCTATAACTAGTGTCACAGGAATGGTTCAAAACATAGTCAGTAAGAAGAGTCAGTCTTCTTGTACTTAAGTTGGCATTGTGCCTTTCGTATTTAATTCCGATGCTATTTCTGTGTTTCACCGTCAATAAGAAGGTCAGAGGGATAAGGTAAACCTGAAGTGAAGCATCGGAATCTATAACCAGTGTAGCAGGAATGGTTCAAACGTATACAGTAAGAAGAGTCAGTCTTCTTGTACTAAAGTCGGCATTGTGCCATTTGTATTTAATTCCGATGCAATTTCTGTGTTTCATCGTCAATAAGAGGGTCATAGGGATACAGTAAACATGAAGTCAAGCATCGGAGTCTACAACTAGTGTCACAGGAATGGTTCAAAACATAGTCAGTAAGAAGAGTCAGTCTTTTTGTCCTTAAGTCGGCATTGTGCCTTTTGTATTTAATTCCATTGCAATTTCTGTGTTTCATCATCAATAAGTAGGTCCAAGGGATACAGTAATCCAGCAGTGAAGCTCAGGAATCTATAACTAGAGTCACAGTAATCGTTCAAAACATAGACAGTATGAAGAGTCCGTCTTCTTGTACTTACCTCGGCATTGTGCCTTGTGTTTTTAATTCCGATGCAATATCAGTGTTTCATCGTCAATAAGAAGGTCCATGGGATACAGTAAACCTGAAGTGAAGCATCGGAATCTATAACTAGTGTCACTGGAATGGTTCAAAATATAGACAGCAAGAAGAGTCAGTCTTCTTGTACTGAAGTCGGCATTGTGCCTTCTGTATTTGATTCTGATGCAATTTCTGTGTTTTATCGTCGATATGAAGGTCAGAGGGATTCAGTAAACCTCAAGTGAAGCATCGGAATCCAAAACTAGTGTCACAGGAATGGTTCAAAACATAGTCAGTAAGAAGAGTCAGTCTTCTTGTACTTAAGTCGGCATTATGCCTTTTCTATTTAATTCCGATGCAATTTCTGTGTTTCATCGTCAATAAGAAGGTCCAAGGGATATAGTAAACCTGGAGTGAAGCATCGGTATCTATCACTAGAGTCACAGGAATGGTTCAAAACATAGACAGGAAGAAGAGTAAGTCCTCTTGTACTTAAGTCGACATTGTCCCTTTTCTATTTATTTCCGATGCAATTTCTGTGTTTCATCGTCAATAAGAAGGTCAGTGGGATACAGTAAACCTGAAGTGAAGCACCGGAATCCACAACTAGTGTCACAGGAATGGTTCAAAACATAGGCAGTTGGAAGAACCAGTCTTCTTGTACATAAGTCGGCATTGTGCCTTTTGTATTTAATTCCGATGCAATTTCTGTGTTTCATCGTCAATAAGAAGTTCCAAGGATTACAGTAAACTTGACGTAAAGCATCGGAATCTATAACTAGTGTCACAGGAATGGTTCAAACTATAATCAGTAAGAAGAGTCAGCCTTTTTGTACTTAAGTCGGCATTGTGAATTTTGTATTTAATTCCGATGCAATTTCTGTGTTTCATCGTCAATAAGAAGATCCAAGGGATACAGTAAACCTGGGGTGAAGCATCGGAATCTATAACAAGTGTCACAGGAAAGGTTCAAAACATAGACAGTTAGAAGAGTCAGTCTTCTTGTACTTAAGTCGGCATTGTGCCTTTTCTATTTAATTCCGATGCAATTTCTGTATTTCATCGTCAATAAGAAGGTCCAAGGGATACAGTAAACCTGGAGTGTAGCATAGGAATCTGTAACTAGTGTCACAGGAATGGTTCAAAACATAGACAGTAGGAAGAGTCAGTCTTCGTATACTTAAGTCGGCATTTTGCCTTTTGTATTTAATTCCGATGCAATTTCTGTGTTTCATTGTCAATAAGAAGGTACAAGGGATACAGTAAACCTGAAGTGAAGCGTCGGAATCTATAACTAGTTTCACAGGAATGTTTCAAATCATAGCCAGTAGGAAGAATCAGTGTTCTTGTACTTAAGTCGGCATTGTGCCTTTTGTATTTAATTCCGATGCAATTTCTGTGTTTCATCGTCAATGAGAAGGTCCAAGGGATACAGTAAACCTCAAGTGAAGCATCGGAATCTACAACTAGTGTCACAGGACTGGTTCAAAACATAGACAGTAAGAAGAGTCAGTCTTCTTGTACTTAAGTCGGCATTGTGCCTTTTCTATTTAATTCCGATGCAATTTTCTGTGTTTCATCGTCACTAAAAAGGTCAGAGGGATACAGTAAACCTGATGTGAAGCATCGGAATCTATAACTAGTGTCACAGGAATGGTTCAAAACATAGTCAGTAAGAAGAGTCAGTCTTCTTGTACTTAAGTTGGCTTTGTGCCTTTCGTATTTAATTCCGATGCAATTTCTGTGTTTCACCGTCAATAAGAAGGTCAGAGGGATAAGGTAAACCTGAAGTGAAGCATCGGAATCTATAACCAGTGTAGCAGGAATGGTTCAAACATATACAGTAAGAAGAGTCAGTCTTCTTGTACTAAAGTCGGCATTGTGCCTTTTGTATTTAATTCCGATGCAATTTCTGTGTTTCATCGTCAATAAGAGGGTCATAGGGATACAGTAAACATGAAGTCAAGCATTGGAGTCTACAACTAGTGTCACAGGAATGGTTCAAAACATAGTCAGTAAGAAGAGTCAGTCTTCTTGTCCTTAAGCCGGCATTGTTGCTTTTGTATTTAATTCCGTTGCAATTTCTGTGTTTCCTCATCAATAAGTAGGTCCAAGGGATACAGTAAACCTGGAGTGAAGCACCGGAATCTATAACTAGAGTCACAGTAATGTTTCAAACATAGACAGTACGAAGAGTCAGTCTTCTTGTACTTAAGTCGGCATTGTGCCTTTTCTATTTAATTCCGATGCAATTTCTGTGTTTCATCGTCAATAAGAAGGTCAGAGGGATACAGTAAACCTGAGGTGAAGCATCGGAATCCATAACTAGTGTCACAGGAATGGTTCAAAACATAGTCAGGAAGAAGAGTCAGTCTTCTTGTACTTAAGTCGGCATAGTGCCCATCGTTTTTAATTCCGATGCAATTTCTGTGCTTCATCGTCAATAAGAAGGTCCAAGGGATACAGTAAACCTGGAGTGTAGCATAGGAATCTATAACTAGTGTCACAGGAATGGTTCAAAACATAGACAGTAACAAGGGTCAGTCTTCGTATACTTAAGTCGGCATTTTGCTATTTGTATTTAATTCCGATGCAATTTCTGTGTTTCATCGTCAATAATAAGGTACAAGGGATACAGTAAACCTGAAGTGAAGCGTCGGAATCTATAACTAGTGTCACAGGAATGGTTCAAAACATAGACAGTACGAAGAGTCAGTCTTCTTGAACTTAAGTCGGCATTGTGCCTTTTGTATTTAATTCCGACGCAATTTCTGTGTTTTTTCGTCAATAAGAGGGTCAGAGCGATACAGTGAGCATTAAGTCAAGCATCGGAGTCTATAACTAGTGTCACAGGAATGGTTCAAAACATAGTCAGTAAGAAGAGTCAGTCTTCTTGTCCTTAAGTCGGCATTGTGCCTTTTGTATTTAATTCAATTGCAATTTCTGTGTTTCATCATCAATAAGTAGGTCCAAGGGATACAGTAATCCAGCAGTGAAGCTCAGGAATCTATAACTAGAGTCACAGTAATCGTTCAAAACATAGACAGTATGAAGAGTCCGTCTTCTTGTACTTACCTCGGCATTGTGCCTTGTGTATTTAATTCCGATGCAATATCAGTGTTTCATCGTCAATAAGAAGGACCATGGGATACAGTAAACCTGAAGTGAAGCATCGGAATCTATAACTAGTGTCACTGGAATGGTTCAAAATATAGACAGCAAGAAGAGTCAGTCTTCTTGTACTGAAGTCGGCATTGTGCCTTCTGTATTTGATTCTGATGCAATTTCTGTGTTTTATCGTCGATATGAAGGTCAGAGGGATTCAGTAAACCTCAAGTGAAGCATCGGAATCCAAAACTAGTGTCACAGGAATGGTTCAAATCATAGTCAGTAAGAAGAGTCAGTCTTCTTGTCCTTAAGTCAGCATTGTGCATTTGTATTTAATTCCGATGCAATTTCTTTGATTCATCGTCAATAAGAAGGTCCAAGTGATACAGTAAACCTGAAGTGAAGCATCGGACGCTATAACTAGTGTCACAGAAATGGTTCAAAACATAGACAGTAAGAAGAGTCAGTCATCTCATACTTAAGTCGGCATTGTGCCTTTTGTATTTAATTCCGATGCAATTTCAGTGTTTCATCGTCAATAAGACGGTCCAAGGGAAACAGTAAACCTGAAGTGAAGCATCGGAATCTATAACTGTTGTCACAGGAATGGTTCCACACATAGACAGTACGAAGAGTCAGTCCTCTTGTACTTAAGTCGGCATTGTATCTTTTGTATTTAATTCAGATGCAATGCCTGTGTTTCATCGTCAATAAGAATGTCAGAGGGATACAGTAAACCTGAGGTGAAGCATCGGAATCTACAACTAGTGTCACAGGAATGGTTCATAACATAGTCAGTAAGAAGAGTCAGTCTTCTTGTCCTTAAGTCGGCATTGTGCCTTTTGTATTTAATTCCGACGCAATTTCTGTGTTTCATCGTCAATACGAAAGCCAAGGGATACATTAAACCTGAAGTGAAGCATCGGAATCTATAACTAGTGTCACAGGAATGGTTCAAAGCATTGTCAGAAAGAAGAGTCAGTATTCTTGTCCTTAAGTTGGCATTGTGCCTTTTGTATTTAATTCCGATGCAATTTCTGTGTTTCATCATCAATAAGAGGATCAGAGGGATACAGTAAACCTGCAGTGAAGCATCGGAATCCACAACTAGTGTCACAGGAATGGTTCAAAACATAGGCAGTAGGAAGAGTCAGTCTTCTTATACTTGAGTCGGCATTGTGCCTTTTGTATTTAATTCCGATGCAATTTCTGCGATTCATTGTCAATAAAAAGGTCAGAGGTATACAGTAAACCTGACGTGAAGCATCGGAATCTATAACTAGTGTAACAGGAATGGTTCAAAACATAGTCAGCAAGAAGAGTCAGTCTTCTTGTCCTTGAGTCGGCATTGTGCATATGTATTCAATTCCGATGCAATTTCTGTGATTCATCGTCAATAAGAAGGTCCAAGGGATACAGTAAACCTGAAGTGAAGCATCGGACGCCATAACTAGTGTCACAGAAATGGTTCAAACATAGACAGTAGGAAGAGTCAGTCATCTCATACTTAAGTCGGCATAGTGCCTTTTGGATTTAATTTCGATGCAATTTCTGTGTTTCATCGTCAATAAGAAGGTCCAAGGGAAACAGTAAACCTGAAGTGAAGCATCGGAATCTTCAACTAGTGTCACAGGATTGGTTCAAAACATAGAGAGTAAGAAGAGTCAGTCTTCTTGTACTTAAGTCGGCATTGTGCCTTTTGTATTTAATTCCGATGCAATTTCTGTGTTTCATCGTCAATAAGAGGGTCAGAGGGATACAGTAAGCATGAAGTCAAGCATCGGAATCTATAACTAGTGTCAGAGGAATGGTTCCACACATAGACACTACGAAGTGTCAGTCTTCTTATACTTAAGTGGGCATTGTATCTTTTGTATTTAATTCCGATGCAATTTCTGTGTTTCATCGTCAATAAGAAGGTCCAAGGGATACAGTGAACCTGAAGTGAAGCATCGTAATCTTCAACTAGTGTCACAGGATTGGTTCAAAACATAGAGAGTAAGAAGAGTCAGTCTTCTTGTACTTAAGTCGGCATTGTGCCTTTTGTATTTAATTCCGATGCAATTTCTGTGTTTCATCGTCAATAAGAGGGTCAGAGGGATACAGTAAGCATGAAGTCAAGCATCGGAGTCTATAACTAGTGTCACAGGAATGGTTCAAAACATAGTCAGTAAGAAGAGTCAGTCTTCTTGTCCTTAAGTCGGCATTGTGCCTTTTGTATTTAATTCCGACGCAATTTCTGTGTTTCTTCGTCAATAAGTAGGTCCAAGGGATACAGTAAACCTGGAGTGAAGCACCGGAATCTATAACTAGAGTCACAGTAATGGTTCAAACATAGACAGTAAGAAGAGTCGGTCTTCTTGTACTTAAGTCAGCATTGTGCATTTGTATTTAATTCCGATGCAATTTCTTTGATTCATCGTCAATAAGAAGGTCCAAGTGATACAGTAAACCTGAAGTGAAGCATCGGACGCTATAACTAGTGTCACAGAAATGGTTCAAAACATATACAGTAAGAAGAGTCAGTCATGTCATACTTAAGTCGGCATTGTGCCTTTTGTACTTAATTCCGATGCAATTTCCGTGTTTCATCGTCAATAAGACGGTCCAAGGGAAACAGTAAACCTGAAGTGAAGCATCGGAATCTATAACTGTTGTCACACGAATGGTTCCACACATAGACAGTACGAAGAGTCAATCCTCTTGTACTTAAGTCGGCATTGTATCTTTTGTATTTAATTCCGATGCAATTTCTGTGTTTCATCGTCAATACGAAGGCCCAAGGGATACATTAAACCTGAAGTGAAGCATCGGAATCTATAACTAGTGTCACAGGAATGGTTCAAAGCATAGTCAGAAAGAAGAGTCAGTCTTCTGGTACTTAAGTCGGCATTGTGCCTTTTCTATTTCATTCCGATGCAATTTCTGTGTTTCATCGTCATTAAGAAGGTCCAAGGGATACAGTAAACCTGGAGTGAAGCATCGGAATCTATAACTAGTGTCAGAGGAATGGTTCCACACATAGACAGTACGAAGATTCAGTCTTCTTGTACTTAAGTCGGCATTGTATCTTTTGTATTTAATTCCGATGCAATTTGTGTGTTTCATCGTCAATAAGAACGTCAGAGGGATACAGTAAGCCTGAGATGAAGCACCGGAATCTATAACTAGTGTCACAGGAATGGTTCATAACATAGTCAGTGAGAAGAGTCAGTCTTCTTGTCCTTAAGTCGGCATTGTGCCTTTTGTATTTAATTCCGATGCAATTTCCGTGTTTCATCGGCAATAAGGTCAGAGGGATACAGTAAACCTGAAGTGAAGCATCGGAATCCATAACCAGTACACAGGAATGGTTCAAAACATAGACATTAGGAGGAGTCAGTCTTCTTGTACTTAAGTCGGTATTGTGCCTTCTGTATTTAATTCCGATGCAACTTCTGTGATTCATCGTCAATATGAAGGTCAGAGGGATACAGTAAGCCTGAAGTGAAGCATCGGAATTCAAAACTAGTGTCACAGGAATGGTTCAAAACTTAGACAGTATTAAGAGTCAGTCTTCTTGTACGTAAGTCGGCATTGTGCCTTTTGTATTTAATTCCGATGCAATTTCTGTGTTTCATCGTCAATAAGAAGGTCCAAGGTATACAGCAAACCTGAAGTGAAGCGTCGGAATCTAAAACTAGTGTCACAGGAATGGTTGAAAATATAGTCAGTAAGAAGAGTCAGTCTTCTTGTACTTAAGTCGGCATTGTGCCTTTTCTATTTATTTCCGATTCAATTTCTGTGTTTCATCGTCAATAAGAAGGTCCAAGGGATACAGTAAACCTGGAGTGAATCATCGTAATGTATCACTAGAGTCACAGGTATCGTTCAAAACATAGACAGTAAGAAGAGTCAGTCCTCTTGTACTTAAGTCGACATTGTGCCTTTTCTATTTATTTCCGATGCAATTTCTGTGTTTCATCGTCAATAAGAAGGTCAGAGGGATACAATAAACCTGAAGTGAAGCATCGGAATCTATAACTAGTGTCATAGGAATGGTTCAAAACATAGACAGTAAGAAGAGTCAGTGTTTGAGTACTTAAGTCGGCATTTTACCTTTTGTATTAAAATCCGATGCAATTTCTGTGTTTCATCGTCAATACGAAGGCCCAAGGGATACATTAAACCTGAAGTGAAGCATCGGAATCTATAACTAGTATCACAAGAATGGTTCAAAGCATAGTCAGAAAGAAGAGTCAGTCTTCTTGTCCTTAAGTATGCATTGTGCCTTTTGTATTTAATTCCGATGCAATTTCTGTGTTTCATCGTCAATAAGAAGGTCAGTGGGATACAGTAAACCTGAAGTGAAGCATCGGAATCCACAACTAGTGTCACAGGAATGGTTCAAAACATAGGCAGTAGGAAGAGTCAGTCTTCTTGTCCTTAAGTCGGCATTGTGCCTTTTGTATTTAATTCCGATGCAATTTCTGTGTTTCATCGTCAATAAGAAAGTCCAAGGTATACAGTAAATCTGGAGTAAAGCATCGGAATCTATAACTAGTGTAACATGAATGGTTCAAACTATAATCAGTAACAAGAGTCAGTCTTTTTGTACTTAAGTCGGCATTGTGCCTTTTCTATTCAATTCTGATGCAATTTCTGTGTTTCATCGTCAATAAGAAGATCCAAGGGATACAGTAAACCTGGAGTGAAGCATCGGAATCTATAACAAGTGTCACAGGAAAGGTTCAAATCATAGATAGTAAGAAGAGTCAGTCTTCTTGTACTTAAGTCGGCATTGTGCCTTTTCTATTTAATTCCGATGCAATTTCTGTGTTTCATCGTCAATAAGAAGGTCCAAGGGATACAGTAAACCTGAAGTGAAGCATCGGAATCTACAACTAGTGTCACAGGATTGGTTCAAAACATAGACTGTAAGAAGAGTCAGTCTTCTTGTACTTAAGTCGGCATTGTGCCTTTTATATTTAATTCCGATGCAATTTCTGTGTTTCATCGTCACTAAGGTCAGAGGGGTACAGTAAACCTGAAGTGAAGCATCGGAATCTATAACTAGTGTCACAGGAATGGTTCAAAACATAGTCAGTAAGATGTGTCGGTCTTCTTGTACTTAAGTCGGCATTGTGCCTTTCGTTTTTAATTCCGATGCAATTTCTGTGATTCATCGTCAATAAGTAGGTCCAAGAGATACAGTAAACCTGGAGTGTAGCATAGGAATCTATAACTAGTGTCACAGGAATGGTTCAAAACATAGACAGTAAGAAGAGTCAGTCTTCGTATACTTAAGTCGGCATTTTGCCTTCTGTATTTAATTCCGATGCAATTTCTGTGTTTCATCGTCAATAAGAAGGTACAAGGGATCCAGTAAACGTGAAGTGAAGCATCGGAATCTATAACCAGTGTAGCAGGAATGGTTCAAACATATACAGTAAGAAGAGTCAGTCTTCTTGTACTAAAGTCGGCATTGTGCCTTTTGTATTTAATTCCGATCCAATTTCTGTGTTTCATCGTCAATATGAGGGTCATAGGGGTACAGTAAACATGAAGTCAAGCATCGGAGTCTATAACTAGGGTCACAGGAATGGTTCAAAACATAGTCAGTAAGAAGAGTCAGTCTTCTTGTCCTTAAGTCGGCATTGTGCCTTTTGTATTTAATTCCGTTGCAATTTCTGTGTTTCATCGTCAATAGGTAGGTCCAAGGGATACAGTAAACCTGCAGTGAAGCTCCGGAATCTATAACTAGAGTCACAGTAATCGTTCAAATCATAGGCAGTATGAAGACTCCGTCTTCTTGTACTTAAGTCGGCATTGTGCTTTTGTATTTAATTCCGATGCAATATCAGTTTTTCATCGTCAATAAGAAGGCCCAAGGGATACAGTAAACCTGAAGTGAAGCATCGGAATCTATAACTAGTGTCACTGGAATGGTTCAAAATACAGACAGTAAGATGAATCAGTCTTCTTGTACTTAAGTCGGCATTGTGCCTTTTGTATTTAATTCCGATGCTATTTCTGTGATTCATTGTCAATAAGAAGGTCCAAGGAAACAGTAAACCTGAAGTGACGCATCGGAATATATAACTAGTGTCACAGGAATGGTTCCAAACATAGACAGTACGAAGTGTCAGTCATCTTGTACTTAAGTCGGCATTGTGGCTCTTGTATTTAATTCCGATGCAATTTCTGTGTTTCATCGTCAATAAGAAGGTCCAAGGGATACAGTAAACCTGAAGTGAAGCATCGGAATCTATAACTAGTGTCACAGGAATGGTTCAAAACATAGTCAGTAAGAAGAGTCAGTCCTCTTGTCCTTAAGTCGGCATTGTGCCTTTTGTATTTAATTCCGATGCAATTTCTGTGTTTCATCGGCAATAAGGTCAGAGGGATACAGTAAACCTGAAGTGAAGCATCGGAATCCATAACTAGTGTCACAGGAATGGTTCAAAACGTAGACAGTAGGAAGTGTGAGTCTTCTTGTACTTAAGTCGGCATTGTGCCTTCTGTATTTAATTCAGATGCAATTTCTGTGTTTCATCGTCAATAAGAAGGTCAGAGGGACACAGTAAACCTGAAGTGAAGCATCGGAATCTATAACTAGTGTCACAGGAATGGTTCAAAACATAGTCAGTAAGAAGAGTCAGTCTTCTGGTACTTAAGTCGGCATTGTGCCTTTTCTATTTCATTCCGATGCAATTTCTGTGTTTCATCGTCATTAAGAAGGTCCAAGGGATACAGTAAACCTGGAGTGAAGCATCGGAATCTATCACTAGAGTCACAGGAATGGTTCAAACATAGACAATAAGAAGAGTCAGTCCTCTTGTACTTAAGTCGACATTGTGCCTTTTCTATTTATTTCCGATGCAATTTCTGTGTTTCATCGTCAATAAGAAGGTCCAAGGGAAACAGTAAACCTGAAGTGAAGCATCGGAATCTATAAGTAGTGTCACTGGAATGGTTCAAATTATAGACAGTAAGAAGAGTCAGTCTGCTTGTTATGAAATCGGCATTGTGCCTTTTCTATTTAATTCCGATGCAATTTCTGTGATTCATCGTCAATAAGAAGGTCCAAGGGAAACAGTAAACCTGAAGTGACACATCGGAATGTATAACTAGTGTAACAGGAATGGTTCCAAACATAGACAATAAGAAGAGTCAGTCCTCTTGTACTTAAGTCGACATTGTGCCTTTTCTATTTATTTCCGATGCAATTTCTGTGATTCATCGTCAATATCAAGGTCAGAGGGATACAGCAAACCTGAAGTGATGCATCAGAATCTATAACTAGTGTCACAGGAATGGTTCAAAACATAGTCAGTAAGAAGAGTCAGTCTTCTTGTACTAATGTCAGCATTGTGCCTTTTGTATTTAATTCCGATGGAATTTCTGTGTTTCATCGTCAATAAGAGGGTCATAGGGATACAGTAAACATGTAGTCAAGCATCGGAGTCTATAACTAGTGTCACAGGAATGGTCAAAACATAGTCAGTGAGAAGAGTCATTCTTCTTGTCCTTAAGTCAGCATTGTGCCTTTTGTATTTAATTCCGTTGCAATTCCTGTGTTTCATCGTCAATAAGTAGGTCCAAGGGATACAGTAAACCTGCAGTGAACCTCCGGAATGTATAACTAGAGTCACAGTAATAGTTCAAAACATAGACAGTATGAAGAGACTGTCTTCTTGTACTTAAGTCGGCAATCTGCCTTTTGTATTTAATTTCGATGCAATATCAGTGTTTCATCGTCAATAAGAAGGTCCAAGGGATACAGTAAATCAGAAATGAAGCATCGGAATCTATAACTAGTGTCACTGAAGTGGTTCAAAATATAGACAGTAAGAAGAGTCAGTCTTCTTGTACTTAAGTCGGCATTGTGCCTTTTCTATTTAATTCCGATGCAATTTCTGTGATTCATCGTCAATAAGAAGGTCCAAGGGAAACAGTAAACCTGAAGTGACGCATCGGAATCTATAACTAGTGTCCCAGGAATGGTTCCAAACATAGACAGTACGAAGAGTCAGTCTTCTTGTACTTAAGTCAACATTGTGGCTTTTGTATTTAATTCCGATGCAATTTCTGTGTTTCATCGTCAATAAGAAGGTCCAAGGGATACAGTGAACCTGAAGTGAAGCAACGGAATCTACAACTAGTGTCACAGGATTGGTTCAAACATAGACAGTAAGAAGAGTCAGTCTGCTTGTACTTAAGTCGGCATTGTGTCTTTTCTATTTAATACCGATGCAATTTCTGTGATTCATCGTCAATAAGAAGGTCCAAGGGAAACAGTAAACCTGAAGTGACGCATCGGAATCTATAACTAGTGTCACAGGAATGCTTCCAAACATAGACAGTACGAAGAGTCACTCTTCTTGTACTTAAGTCGGCATTGTGCCTTTTGTATTTAATACCGATGCAATTTCTGTGTTTCATCGTCAATAAGAAGGTCCAAGGGATACAGTAAACCTGGAGTGAAGCACCGGAATCTATAACTATAGTCACAGTAATGGTTCAAAACATAGACAGTAAGAAGAGTCGGTCTTCTTGTACTTAAGTCGACATTGTGCATTTTGTATTTAATTCCGATGCAATATCAGTGTTTCATCGTCAATAAGAAGGTCCAAGGGATACAGTAAACCTGGAGTGAAGCATCGGAATCTATAACTAGTGTCAATGGAATGGTTCAAAACATAGACAGTAGGAAGAGTCAGTCTTCTTGTACTTAAGTCGGCATTGTGCCTTTTGTATTTAATTCCGATGCAATTTCCGTGTTTCATCGTCAATAAGAAGGTCCAAGGGATACAGTAAACCTGAAAAGAAGCATGGGAATCTATAACTAGTGTCACAGGAATGGTTCAAGTCATAGTCATTAAGAAGAGACAGTCTTCTTATGCTTAAGTCGGCATTGTGCCTTTTCTATTTAATTCCGATGCAATTTCTGTGTTTCATCGTCAATAAGAAGGTCCAAGGGATACAGTAAACCTGGAGTGAAGCATCGGAATCTATCACTAGAGTTACAGGAATGGTTCAAAACATAGACAGTAAGAAGAGTCAGTCCTCTTGTACTTAAGTCGACATTGTGCCTTTTCTATTTATTTCCGATGCAATTTCTGTGTTTCATCGTCAATAAGTAGGTCCCAGGGAAACAGTAAACCTGAAGTGAAGCATCGGAATCTATAACTAGTGTCACTGGAATGGTTCAAAATATAGACAGTAAGAAGAGTCAGTCTGCTTGTACTTAAGTCGGCATTGTGCCTTTTCTATTTAATTCCGATGCAATTTCTATGATTCATCATCAATAAGAAGGTCCAAGGGAAACAGTAAACCTGAAGTGACGCATCAGAATCTATAACTAGTGTCACAGGAATGGTTCAAAACATAGTCATTAAGAAGATTCAGTCTTGTTGTACTTAAGACGGCATTGTGACTTTTCCATTTAATTCCGATGCAATTTCTATGATTCATCGTCAATAAGAAGGTCCAAGGGAAACAGTAAACCTGAAGTGACGCATCGGAATCTATAACTAGTGTCACAGGAATGGTTCAATACATAGTCAGAAAGAAGAGTCAGTCTTCTTGTCCTTAAGTCGGCATTGTGCCTTTTGTATTTAATTCCGACGCAATTTCTGTGTTTCATCGTCAATAAGTAGGTCCAAGGGATATAGTAAACCTGGAGTGAAATACCGGAATATATAACTAGGGTCACAGGAATGGTTCAAAACATAGTCATTAAGAAGAGTTAGTCTTCTGGTACTTAAGTCGGCATTGTGCCTTTTCTGTTTCATTCCGATGCAATTTCTGTGTTTCATCGTCATTAAGAAGGTCCAAGGGATACAGTAAACCTGGAGTGAAGCATCGGAATCTATCACTAGAGTCACAGGAATGGTTCAAACATAGACAATAAGAAGAGTCAGTCCTCTTGTACTTAAGTGGACATTGTGCCTTTTCTATTTATTTCCGATGCAATTTCTGTGTTTCATCGTCAATAAGAAGGTCCAAGGGAAACAGTAAACCTGAAGTGAAGCATCGGAATCTATAACTAGTGTCACTGGAATGGTTCAAATTATAGACAGTAAGAAGAGTCAGTCTGCTTGTTATTAAATCGGCATTGTGCCTTTTCTATTTAATTCCGATGCAATTTCTGTGATTCATCGTCAATAAGAAGGTCCAAGGGAAACAGTAAACCTGAAGTGACACATCGGAATGTATAACTAGTGTAACAGGAATGGTTCCAAACATAGACAATAAGAAGAGTCAGTCCTCTTGTACTTAAGTCGACATTGTGCCTTTTCTATTTATTTCCGATGCAATTTCTGTGATTCATCGTCAATATGAAGGTCAGAGGGATACAGCAAACCTGAAGTGATGCATCAGAATCTATAACTAGTGTCACAGGAATGGTTCAAAACATAGTCAGTAAGAAGAGTCAGTCTTCTTGTACTAATGTCAGCATTGTGCCTTTTGTATTTAATTCCGATGCAATTTCTGTGTTTCATCGTCAATAAGAGGGTCATAGGGATACAGTAAACATGTAGTCAAGCATCGGAGTCTATAACTAGTGACACAGGAATGGTCAAAACATAGTCAGTAAGAAGAGTCAGTCTTCTTGTCCTTAAGTCGGCATTGTGCCTTTTGTATTTAATTCCGTTGCAATTCCTGTGTTTCATCGTCAATAAGTAGGTCCAAGGGATACAGTAAACCTGCAGTGAACCTCCGGAATGTATAACTAGAGTCACAGTAATAGTTCAAAACATAGACAGTATGAAGAGTCTGTCTTTTTGTACTTAAGTCGGCAATGTGCCTTTTGTACTTAATTTCGATGCAATATCAGTGTTTCATCGTCAATAAGAAGGTCCAAGGGATACAGTAAATCAGAAATGAAGCATCGGAATCTATAACTAGTGTCACTGGAGTGGTTCAAAATATAGACAATAAGAAGAGTCAGTCTTCCTTTACTTAAGTCGGCATTGTGCCTTTTCTATTTAATTCCGATGCAATTTCTGTGATTCATCGTCAATAAGAAGGTCCAAGGGAAACAGTAAACCTGAAGTGACGCATCGGAATCTATAACTAGTGTCTCAGGAATGGTTCCAAACATAGACAGTACGAAGAGTCAGTCTTCTTGTACTTAAGTCAACATTGTGGCTTTTGTATGTAATTCCGATGCAATTTCTGTGTTTCATCGTCAATAAGAAGGTCCAAGGGATACAGTGAACCTGAAGTGAAGCAACGGAATCTACAACTAGTGTCACAGGATTGGTTCAAACATAGACAGTAAGAAGAGTCAGTCTGCTTGTACTTAAGTCGGCATTGTGTGTTTTCTATTTAATACCGATGCAATTTCTGTGATTCATCGTCAATAAGAAGGTCCAAGGGAAACAGTAAACCTGAAGTGACGCATCGGAATCTATAACTAGTGTCACAGGAATGGTTCCAAACATAGACAGTACGAAGAGTCACTCTTCTTGTACTTAAGTCGGCATTGTGCCTTTTGTATTTAATACCGATGCAATTTCTGTGTTTCATCGTCAATAAGAAGGTCCAAGGGATACAGTAAACCTGGAGTGAAGCACCGGAATCTATAACTATAGTCACAGTAATGGTTCAAAACATAGACAGTAAGAAGAGTCGGTCTTCTTGTACTTAAGTCGGCATTGTGCATTTTGTATTTAATTCCGATGCAATATCAGTGTTTCATCGTCAATAAGAAGGTCCAAGGGATACAGTAAACCTGGAGTGAAGCATCGTAATCTATAACTAGTGTCAATAGAATGGTTCAAATCATAGACAGTAGGAAGAGTCAGTCTTCTTGTACTTAAGTCGGCATTGTGCCTTTTGTACTTCATTCCGATGCAATTTCCGTGTTTCACCGTCAATAAGAAGGTCCAAGGGATACAGTAAACCTGAAGTGAAGAATGGGAATCTATAACTAGTGTCACAGGAATGGTTCAAAACATAGTCATTGAGAAGAGTCAGTCTTCTAGTACTTAAGATGGCATTGTGACTTCTCCATTTAATTCCGATGCAATTTATGTGTTCCATCGTCAATAACAAGGTCCAAGGGATACAGTAAACCTTGAGTGAAGCATCGGAATCCAAAACTAGTGTCACAGTAATGGTACAAAACATATGCAGTAGGAAGAGTCAGTCTTCTTGTACTTAAGTCGGCATTGTGCCATTTGTATTTAATTCCGGTACAATTTCTGTGATTCATCGTCAATAAGAAGGTCCAAGGGGTACAGTAAACCTGGAGTGAAGCATCGGAATCTATAACAAGTGTCACAGGAAAGGTTCAAAACATAGACAGTAGGAAGAGTCAGTCGTCTTGTACTTAAGTCGGCATTAAGCCTTTTCTATTTAATTCCGATGCAATTTCTGTGTTTCATCGTCAATAAGAAGGTCAGAAGGATACAGTAAACCTGAGGCGCAGCATCGGAATCTATAACTAGTGTCACAGGAATGGTTCAAAACACAGTCAGGAAGAAGAGTCAGTCTTCTTGTACTTAAGTCGGCATTGTGCCCTTTGTATTTAATTCCGATGCAATTTCTGTGTTTCATCGTCAATAAGAAGGTCCAAGGGATACAGTAAACCTGGAGTGCAGCATAGGAATCTATAACTAGTGTCACAGGAATGGTTCAAAACATAGACAGTAAGAAGAGTCAGTCTTCGTATACTTAAGTCGGCATTGTGCCATTTGTATTTAATTCCGATGCAATTTCTGTGTTTCATCGTCAATAAGAAGGTCCAAGGGATTCAGTAAACCTGAAGTGAAGCATCGGGATCTATAACTAGTGTCACTGGAATGGTTCAAAATATAGACAGTAAGAAGAGTCAGTCTTCTTGTACTTAAGTCGACATTGTGCCTTTTGTATTTAATTCCGGTGCAATTTCTGTGATTCATCGTCAATACGAAGGTCCAAGGGATACAGTAAACCTGAAGTGAAGCATCGGACTTTATAACTAGTGTCACAGAAATGGTTCAAATCATAGACAGTAGGAAGAGTCAGTCATCTCATACTTAAGTCGGCATTGTGCCTTTTGTATTTAATTCCGATGCAATTTCTGTATTTCATCGTCAATAAGAAGGTCCAAGGGAAACAGTAAACCTGAAGTGAAGCATCGGAATCTATAACTAGTGTCACAGGAATGGTTCCACACATTGACAGTACGAAGAGTCAGTCTTCTTGTACTTAAGTCGGCATTGTGACTTTTGTATTTAATTCCGATGCAATTTCTGTGTTTCATTGTCAATAAGAACGTCAGAGGTATACAGTAAACCTGAAGTGAAGCATCGGAATCTATAACTAGTGTCACAGGAATGGTTCAAAACACAGTCAGTAAGAAGAGTCAGTCTTCTTGTCCTTAAGTCGGCATTGTGCCATTTGTATTTAATTCCGATGCAATTTCTGTGATTCATCGTCAATAAGAAGGTCCAAGGGATACAGTAAACCTGAAGTGAAGCATCTGACTCTATAACTAGTGTCACAGAAATGGTTCAAAACATAGACAGTAGGAAGAGTCAGTCATCTCATACTTAAGTCGGCATTGTGCCTGTTGTATTTAATTCCGATGCAATTTCTGTGTTTCATCGTCAATAAGATGGTCCAAGGGAAACAGTAAACCTGAAGTGAAGCATCGGAATCTATAACTAGTGTCACAGGAATGGTTCCACACATAGACAGTACGAAGAGTCAGTCTTCTTGTACTTAACTCGGGATTGTGGCTTTTGTATTTAATTCCGATGCAATTTCTGTGTTTCATCGTCAATAACAACGTCAGAGGGATACAGTAAACCTGAGGTGAAGCATCGGAAACTATAACTAGTGTCACAGGATTGGTTCAAAACATAGTCAGTAGGAAGAGTCAGTCTTCTTGTCCTTAAGTCGGCATTGTGCGTATTGTATTTAATTCCGATGCAATTTCTGTGTTTCATCGGCAATAAGGTAAGAGGGATACAGTAAACCTGAAGTGAAGCATCGGAATCCATAACTAGTGTCACAGGAATGGTTCAAAACATAGACAGTAGGAAGAGTCAGTCTTCTTGTACTTAATTCGGCATTGTGCCTTCTGTATTTAATTCCGATGCCATGTCTGTGTTTCATCGTCAATATGAGGGTCAGAGGGATACTGTAAACCTGAAGTGAAGCATCGGAATCCAAAACTAGTGTCACAGGAATGGTTCAAAACAATGACAGTAGGAAGCGTCAGTCTTCTTGTACGTAAGTCGGCATTGTGCCTTTTCTATTTAATTCCGATGCAATCTCTATGTTTCATCGTCAATAAGAAGGTCCAACGGATACAGTAAACCTGGAGTGAAGCATCGGAATCTATCACTAGAGTCACAGGAATGGTTCAAAACATAGACAGTAAGAAGAATCAGTCCTCTTATACTTAAGTCGACATTGTGCTTTTACTATTTATTTCCGATGCAATTTCTGTGTTTCATCGTCAATAAGAAGGTCAGAGGGATACAATAAACCTGAAGTGGAGCATCGGAATCTATAACTAGTGTCACAGGAATGGTTCAAAACATAGACAGTAAGAAGAGTCTGTCTTCGTGTACTTAAGTAGGCATTTTGCATTTTGTATTTAAATCCGATGCAATTTCTGTGTTTCATCGTCAATACGAAGGTCCAAGGGATACAGTAAACCTGAAGTGAAGCATCGGAATCTATAACAAGTGTCACAGGAATGGTTCAAAACATAGTCAG
Source organism: Schistocerca serialis cubense (assembly GCF_023864345.2). Taxonomy (NCBI): domain Eukaryota; kingdom Metazoa; phylum Arthropoda; class Insecta; order Orthoptera; family Acrididae; genus Schistocerca; species Schistocerca serialis. The sequence goes on along the minus strand of NC_064640.1, from coordinate 1,089,175,534 downwards.
TAAGAAGAGTCAGTCTTCTTGTCCTTAACTTGGCATTGTGCCTTTTGTATTTAATTCCGATGCAATTTCTGTGTTTCATCGTCAATAAGATGGTCAGAGGGATACAGTAAACCGGAAGTGAAGCATCGGAATCCACAACTAGTGTCACAGGAATGGTTCAAAACATATGCAGTAGGAAGAGTCAGTCTTCTTGTACTTAAGTCGGCATTGTGCCATTTGTATTTAATTCCGATGCAATTTCTGTGTTTAATCGTCAATAAGAAGGTCCAAGGTATACAGTAAACCTGACGTAAAGCATCGAAATCTATAACTAGTGTCACAGGATGGTTCAAACTATAATCAGTAAGAAGAGTCAGTCTTCTTGTACTTAAGTCGGCATTGTGCCTTTTCTATTTAATTCCGATGCAATTTCTGTGATTCATCGTCAATAAGTAGGTCCAAGGGAAACAGTAAACCTGAAGTGACGCATCGGAATCTATAACTAGTATCTCAGGAATGTTTCCAAACATAGACAGTACGAAAAGTCAGTCTTCTTTTACTTAAGTCGGCATTGTGCCATTTGTATTTAATTCCGATGCAATTTCTGTGTTTCATCGTCAATAGGAATGTCCAAGGGATACAGTGAACCTGAAGTGAAGCATCGGAATCTACAACTAGTGTCATAGGATTGGTTCAAAACATAGACAGTAAGAAGAGTCAGTCTTCTTGTACATAAGTCGGCATTGTGCCTCTTGTATTTAATTCCGATGCAATTTCTGTGTTTCATCGTCAATAAGAGGGTCAGAGGGATACAGAAAACATGAAGTCAAGCATCGGAGTCTATAACTAATGTCACAGGAATGGTTCAAAACATAGTCAGTAAGAAGAGTCAGTCTTCTTGTCCTTAAGTCGGCATTGTGCCTTTTGTATTTATTTCCGATACAATTTCTGTGTTTCATCGTCAATAAGTAGGTCCAAGGGATACAGTAAACCTGGAGTGAAGCACCGGAATCTATAACTAGAGTCACAATAATGGTTCAAAACATAGACAATAAGAATAGTCGATCTTCTTGTACTTAAGTAGGTATTGTGCCTTTTGTAGTTAATTCCGATGCAATATCAGTGTTTCATCGTCAATAAGAAGGTCCAAGGGATACAGTAAACCTGAAGTGAAGCATCGGAATCTATAACTAGTGTCACAGGAATTATTCCACACATTGACAGTACGAAGAGTCAGTCTTCTTGTACTTAAGTCGGTATTGTGCCTTTTGTATTTAATTCCGATGCAATTTCTGTGTTTCATTGTCAATAAGAACGTCAGAGGTATACAGTAAACCTGAAGTGAAGAATGGGAATCTATAACTAGTGTCACAGGAATGGTTCAAAACATAGTCATTAAGAAGAGTCAGTCTTCTAGTACTTAAGAAGGCATTGTGACTTTTCCATTTAGTTCCGATGCAATTTATGTGTTCCATCTTCAATAACAAGGTCCAAGGGATACAGTAAACCTGGAGTGAAGCATCGGAATCTGTAACTAGTCTCAATGGAATGGTTCAAAACATAGACAGTAGGAAGAGTCAGTCTTCTTGTACTTAAGTCGGCATTGTGCCTTTTGTATTTAATTCCGATGCAATTTCCGTGTTTCATCGTCAATAAGAAGGTCGAAGGGATACAGTAATCCTGAAGTGAAGCAACGGAATCTATAACTAGTGTCACAGGAATGGTTCCACACATAGACAGTACGAAGAGTCAGACTTCTTGTACTTAAGTCGGCATTGTTCCTTTTGTATTTAATTCTGTGTTTCATCGTCAATATGAAGGTCAGTGGGATACAATAAACCTGAAGTGAAGCATCGGAATCCAAAATTAGTGTCACAGTAATGGTTCAAAACATATGCAGTAGGAAGAGTCAGTCTTCTTGTTCGAAAGTCGGCGTTGTGCCTTTTGTATTTAATTCCGATGCAATTTCTGTGTTTCATCGTCACTAAGAAGGTCCAAGGTATACAGCAAACCTGAAGTGAAGCATCGGAATCTATAACTAGTGTCACAGGAATGGTTCAAAACATAGTCAGTAAGAAGAGTCAGTCGTCTTGTATTTAAGTCGGCATTGTGCCTTTTCTATTAATTCCGATGCAATTTCTGTGTTTCATCGTCAATAAGAAGGTCCAAGGGATACAGTAAACCTGGAGTGAAGCACCGGAATCTATCACTAGAGTCACAGGAATGGTTCAAAACATAGACAGTAAGAAGAGTCAGTCCTCTTGTACTTAAGTCGACATTGTGCCTTCTGTATTTAATTCCGATGCAATTTCTGTGTTTCATCGTCAATAAGAAGGTCAGAGGGATACAGTATACCGGAAGTGAAGCATCGGAATCCACAACTAGTGTCACAGTAATGGTTCAAAACATATGCAGTAGGAAGAGTCAGTCTTCTTGTACTTAAGTCGGCATTGTGCGATTTGTATTTAATTCCGATGCAATTTCTGTGTTTCATCGTCAATAAGAAGGTCCAAGGTATACAGTAAACCTGACGTAAAGCATCGGAATCTATAACTAGTGTCACAGGAATGGTTCCAACTATAATCAATAAGAAGAGTCAGTCTTTTTGTACTTAAGTCAGCATTGTGCCTTTTCTATTTAATTCCGATGCAATTTCTGTGTTTCATCGTCAATAAGAAGGTCCAAGGGATACAGTAAACCTGGAGTGAAGCATCGGAATCTATAACAAGTGTCACAGGAAAGGTTCAAAACATAGACAGTAAGAAGAGTCAGTCTTCTTGTACTTAAGTCGGCATTGTGCCTTTTCTATTTAATTCCGATGCAATTTCTGTGTTTCATCGTCAATAAGAAGGTCCAAGGGATACAGTAAACCTGAAGTGAAGCATCGGAATCTATAACTAGTGTCACTGGAATGGTTCAAAATATAGACAGTAAGAAGAGTCAGTCTTCTTGTACTTAAGTCGGCATTGTGAATTTTGTATTCAATTCCGGTGCAATTTCTGTGATTCATCGTCAATAAGAAGGTCCAAGGGATACAGTAAACCTGAAGTGAAGCATCGGACTTTATAACTAGTGTCACAGAAACGGTTCAAAACATAGACAGTAGGAAGAGTCAGTCATCTCATACTTAAGTCGGCATAGTTCCTTTGTATTTAATTCCGATGCAATTTCTGTGTTTCATCGTCAATAAGAAGGTCCAAGGGAAACAGTAAACCTGAAGTGAAGCATCGGAATCTATAACTAGTGTCACAGGAATGGTTCCACACATAGACAGTACGAAGAGTTCGTCTTCTTGTACTTAAGTCGGCATTGTGGCTTTCGTATTTAATTCCGATGCAATTTCTGTGTTTCATCGTCAATAAGAACGACAGAGGGATACAGTAAACCTAAGGTGAAGCATCGGAATCTATAACTAGTGTCACAGGAATGGTTCAAAACATAGTCAGTAAGAAGAGTCAGTCTTCTTGTCCTTCAGTTGGCATTGTGCCTTTTGTATTTAATTCCGATACAATCTCTGTGTTTCATCGTCAATAAGAAGGTCCAAGGGATACAGTAAACCTGGAGTGAAGCATCGGAATCTATCACTAGAGTCACAGGAATGGTTCAAAACATAGCCAGTAAGAAGAGTCAGTCCTCTTATACTTAAGTCGACATTGTGCCTTTTGTATTTAATTCCGATGCAATATCAGTGTTTCATCGTCAATGAGAAGGTCCAAGGGATACAGTAAACCTGGAGTGAAGCATCGTAATCTATAACTAGTTTCATTGGAATGGTTCAAAACATAGACAGTAGGAAGAGTCAGTCTTCTTGTCCTTAAATCGGCATTGTGCCTTTTGTATTTAATTCCGATGCAATTTCCGTGTTTCACCGTCAATAAGAAGGTCCAAGGGATACAGTAAACCTGAAGTGAAGAATGGGAATTTATAACTAGTGTCACAGGAATGGTTCAAAACATAGTCATTAAGAAGAGTCAGTCTTCTAGTACTTAAGATGGCATTGTGACTTTTCTATTTAATTCTGATGCAATTTATGTGTTCCATCGTCAATAACAAGGTCCAAGGGATACAGTAAAAGTGGAGTGAAACATCGGAATCTATTACTAGTGTCAATGGAATAGTTCAAAACATAGACACTAGGAAGAGTCAGTCTTCTTGTACTTAAGTCGGCATTGTGCCTTTTGTATTTAATTCCGATGCAATTTCCGTGTTTCATCGTCAATAAAAAGGTTCAAGGGATACAGTAAACCTGAAGTGAAGCATCGGAATCTATAACTAGTGTCACAGGAATGGTTCGAAACATAGACAGTACGAAGAGTCAGTCTTCTTGTACTTAAGTCGGCATTGTGGCTTTTGTATTTAATTCCGTGTTTCATCGTCAATAAGAAGGTCAGAGGGATACAGTAAACCTGAAGTGAAGCAATGGAATCCAAAACTAGTGTCACAGGAATGGTTCAAAACATAGACAGTAGGAAGTGTCAGTCTTCTTGTACGTAAGTCGGCATTGTTCATTTTGTATTTAATTCCGATGCAATTTCTGTGTTTCATCGTCAATAAGAAGACCCAAGGGATACAGTAAACCTGGAGTGAAGCATCGGAATCTATCACTAGAGTCACAGGAATGGTTCAAAACATAGACAGTAAGAAAAGTCAGTCCTCTTGTACTTAAGTCGACATTGTGCCTTTTGTATTTAATTCCGATGCAATTTCTGTATTTCATCGTCAATAAGAAGGTCAGAGGGATACAGCATACCGGAAGTGAAGCATCGGAATCCACAACTAGTGTCACAGTAATGAGTCGAACATATGCAGTAGGAAGAGTCAGTCTTTTTGTACTTAAGTCAGCATTGTGCCTTTTCTATTTAATTCCGATGCAATTTCTGTGTTTCATCGTCAATAAGAAGGTCCAAGGGATACAGTAAACCTGGAGTGAAGCATCGGAATCTATAACAAGTGTCACAGGAAAGGTTCAAAACATAGACAGTAAGAAGAGTCAGTCTTCTTGTACTTAAGTCGGCATTGTGCCTTTTCTATTTATTTCCGATGCTATTTCTGTGTTTCATCGTCAATAAGAAGGTCAGAGGGATACAGTATACCGGAAGTGAAGCATCGGAATCCACAACTAGTGTCACAGTAATGGTTCAAAACATATGCAGTAGGAAGAGTCAGTCTTCTTGTACTTAAGTCGGCATTGTGCGATTAGTATTTAATTCCGATGCAATTTCTGTGTTTCATCGTCAATAAGAAGGTCCAAGGTATACAGTAAACCTGACGTAAAGCATCGGAATCTATAACTAGTGTCACAGGAATGGTTCCAACTATAATCAGTAAGAAGAGTCAGTCTTTTTGTACTTATGTCAGCATTGTGCCTTTTCTATTTAATTCCGATGCAATTTCTGTGTTTCATCGTCAATAAGAAGGTCCAAGGGATACAGTAAACCTGGAGTGAAGCATCGGAATCTATAACAAGTGTCACAGGAAAGGTTCAAAACATAGACATTAAGAAGAGTCAGTCTTCTTGTACTTAAGTCGGCATTGTGCCTTTTCTATTTAATTCCGATGCAATTTCTGTGTTTCATCGTCAATAAGAAGGTCAGAGGGATACAGTAACCCTGAGGTGCAGCATCGGAATCTATAACTAGTGTCACAGGAATGGTTCAAAACACAGTCAGGAAGAAGAGTCAGTCTTCTTGTACTTAAGTCGGCATTGTGCCCTTTGTATTTAATTCTGATGCAATTTCTGTGTTTCATCGTCAATAAGAAGGTCCAAGGGATACAGTAAACCTGGAGTGTAGCATAGGAATCTATAACTAGTGTCACAGGAATGGTTCAAAACATAGACAGTAAGAAGAGTCAGTCTTCGTATACTTAAGTCGTCATTGTGCCTTTTGTATTTAATTCCGATGCAATCTCTGTGTTTCATCGTCAATAAGAAGGTCCAAGGGATACAGTAAACCTGGAGTGAAGCATCGGAATCTATCACTAGAGTCACAGGAATGGTTCAAAACATAGCCAGTAAGAAGAGTCAGTCCTCTTATACTTAAGTCGACATTGTGCCTTTTGTATTTAATTCCGATGCAATATCAGTGTTTCATCGTCAATGAGAAGGTCCAAGGGATACAGTAAACCTGGAGTGAAGCATCGTAATCTATAACTAGTTTCATTGGAATGGTTCAAAACATAGACATTAGGAAGAGTCAGTCTTCTTGTCCTTAAGTCGGCATTGTGCCTTTTGTATTTAATTCCGATGCAATTTCCGTGTTTCACCGTCAATAAGAAGGTCCAAGGGATACAGTAAACCTGAAGTGAAGAATGGGAATTTATAACTAGTGTCACAGGAATGGTTCAAAACATAGTCATTAAGAAGAGTCAGTCTTCTAGTACTTAAGATGGCATTGTGACTTTTCTATTTAATTCCGATGCAATTTATGTGTTCCATCGTCAATAACAAGGTCCAAGGGATACAGTAAAAATGGAGTGAAACATCGGAATCTATAACTAGTGTCAATGGAATGGTTCAAAACATAGACACTAGGAAGAGTCAGTCTTCTTGTACTTAAGTCGGCATTGTGCCTTTTGTATTTATTTCCGATGCAATTTCCGTGTTTCATCGTCAATAAAAAGGTTCAAGGGATACAGTAAACCTGAAGTGAAGCATCGGAATCTATAACTAGTGTCACAGGAATGGTTCCACACATAGACAGTACGAAGAGTCAGTCTTCTTGTACTTAAGTCGGCATTGTGAAATTTGTATTTAATTCCGATGCAATTTCTGTGTTTCATCGTCAATAAGAAGGTCGATGGTATACAGTAAACCTGACGTAAAGCATCGGAATCTATAACTAGTGTCACAGTAATGGTTCCAAATATAATCAGTAAGAAGAGTCAGTCTTTTTGTACTTAAGTCGGCATTGTGCCCTTTGTATTCAATTCTGATGCAATTTCTGTGTTTCATCGTCAATAAGAAGGTCAGAGGGATACAGTATACCGGAAGTGAAGCATCGGAATCCACAACTAGTGTCACAGTAATGGTTCAAAACATATGCAGTAGGAAGAGTCAGTCTTCTTGTACTTAAGTCGGCATTGTGCGATTTGTATTTAATTCCGATGCAATTTCTGTGTTTCATCGTCAATAAGAAGGTCCAAGGTATACAGTAAACCTGACGTAAAGCATCGGAATCTATAACTAGTGTCACAGGAATGGTTCCACACATTGACAGTACGAAGAGTCAGTCTTCTTGTACTTAAGTCGGCATTGTGGCTTTTGTATTTAATTCCGATGCAATTTCTGTGTTTCATCGTCAATAAGAAGGTGCAAGGGAAACAGTAAACCTGAAGTGAAGCATCGGAATCTATAACTAGTGTCACAGGAATGGTTCCACACATAGACAGTACGAAGAGTTCGTCTTCTTGTACTTAAGTCGGCATTGTGGCTTTCGTATTTAATTCCGATGCAATTTCTGTGTTTCATCGTCAATAAGAACGTCAGAGGGATACAGTAAAAATGAGGTGAAGCATCGGAATCTATAACTAGTGTCACAGGAATGGTTCAAAACATAGTCAGTAAGAAGAGTCAGTCCTCTTATACTTAAGTCGACATTGTGCCTTTTGTATTTAATTCCGATGCAATATCAGTGTTTCATCGTCAATAAGAAGGTCCAAGGGATACAGTAAACCTGGAGTGAAGCATCGTAATCTATAACTAGTTTCATTGGAATGGTTCAAAATATAGACAGTAGGAAGAGTCAGTCTTCTTGTACTTAAGTCGGCATTGTGCCTTTTGTATTTAATTCCGATGCAATTTCCGTGTTTCACCGTCAATAAGAAGGTCCAAGAGATACAGTAAACCTGAAGTGAAGAATGGGAATTTATAACTAGTGTCACAGGAGTGGTTCAAAACATAGTCATTAAGAAGAGTCAGTCTTCTAGTACTTAAGATGGCATTGTGACTTTTCTATTTAATTCTGATGCAATTTATGTGTTCCATCGTCAATAACAAGGTCCAAGGGATACAGTAAAAATGGAGTGAAATATCGGAATCTATAACTAGTGTCAATGGAATGGTTCAAAACATAGACACTAGGAAGAGTCAGTCTTCTTGTACTTAAGTCGGCATTGTGCCTTTTGTATTTAATTCCGATGCAATTTCCGTGTTTCATCGTCAATAAAAAGGTTCAAGGGATACAGTAAACCTGAAGTGAAGCATCGGAATCTATAACTAGTGTCACAGGAATGGTTCCACACATAGACAGTACGAAGAGTCAGTCTTCTTGTACTTAAGTCGGCATTGTGGCTTTTCTATTTAATTCCGTGTTTCATCGTCAATAAGAAGGTCAGAGGGATACAGTAAACCTGAAGTGAAGCATCGGAATCCAAAACTAGTGTCACAGGAATGGTTCAAAACATAGACAGTAGGAAGTGTCAGTCTTCTTGTACGTAAGTCGGCATTGTGCATTTTGTATTTAATTCCGATGCAATTTCTGTGTTTCATCGTCAATAAGAAGATCCAAGGGATACAGTAAACCTGGAGTGAAGCATCGGAATCTATCACTAGAGTCACAGGAATGGTTCAAAACATAGACAGTAGGAAGAGTCAGTCCTCTTGTACTTAAGTCGACATTGTGCCTTTTGTATTTAATTCCGATGCAATTTCTGTGTTTCGTCGTCAATAAGAAGGTCAGACGGATACAGCATACCGGAAGTGAAGCATCGGAATCCACAACTAGTGTCACAGTAATGAATCGAACATATGCAGTAGGAAGAGTCAGTCTTCTTGTACTTAAGTCGGCATTGTGAAATTTGTATTTAATTCCGATGCAATTTCTGTGTTTCATCGTCAATAAGAAGGTCCAAGGTATACAGTAAACCTGACGTAAAGCATCGGAATCTATAACTAGTGTCACAGTAATGGTTCCAACTATAATCAGTAAGAAGAGTCAGTCTTTTTGTACTTAAGTCAGCATTGTGCCTTTTCTATTTAATTCCGATGCAATTTCTGTGTTTCATCGTCAATAAGAAGGTCCAAGGGATACAGTAAACCTGGAGTGAAGCATCGGAATCTATAACAAGTGTCACAGGAAAGGTTCAAACATAGACAGTAAGAAGAGTCAGTCTTCTTGTACTTAAGTCGGCAATGTGCCTTTTCTATCTAATTCCGATGCAATTTCTGTGTTTCATCGTCAATAAGTAGGTCAGAGGGGTACAGTAAACCTGAGGTGCAGCATCGGAATCTATAACTAGTGTCACAGGAATGGTTCAAAGCACAGTCAGGAAGAAGAGTCAGTCTTCTTGTACTTAAGTCGGCATTGTGCCCTTTGTATTTAGTTCCGATGCAATTTCTGTGTTTCAGCGTCAATAAGAAGGTCCAAGGGATACAGTAAACCTGGAGTGTAGCATAGGAATCTACAACTAGTGTCACAGGAATGGTTCAAAACATAGACAGTAAGAAGAGTCAGTCTTCGTATACTTAAGTCGGCATTGTGCCTTTTATATTTAATTCCGATGCAATTTCTGTGTTTCATCGTCAATAAGAAGGTCCAAGGGATACATTAAACCTGAAGTGAAGCATCGGAATCTATAACTAGTGTCACTGGAATGGTTCAAAATATAGACACTTAGAAGTGTCAGTCTTCTTGTACTTAAGTCGGCATTGTGCCTTTTGTATTTAATTCCGGTGCAATTTCTGTGATTCATCGTCAATAAGAAGGTCCAAGGGATACAGTAAACCTGAAGTGAAGAATCGGACTTTATAACTAGTGTCACAGAAATGGTTCAAAACATAGACAGTAGGAAGCGTCAGCCATCTCATACTTAAGTCGGCATTGTGCCTTTTGTATTTAATTCCGATGCAATTTCTGTGTTTCATCGTCAATAAGAAGGTCCAAGGGAAACAGTAAACCTGAAGTGAAGCATCGGAATCTGTAACTAGTGTCACAGGAATGGTTCCACACATTGACAGTACGAAGAGTCAGTCTTCTTGTACTTAAGTCGGCATTGTGGCTTTTGTATTTCATTCCGATGCAAGCAATTTCTGTGTTTCATCGTCAATAAGAACGTCAGAGGTATACAGTAAACCTGAAGTGAAGCATCGCAATCTATAACTAGTGTCACAGGAATGGTTCAAAACATAGTCACTAAGAAGAGTCAGTCTTCTTGTCCTTAAGTGGACATTGTGCCTTTTGTATTTAATTCCGATGCAATTTCTGTGATTCATCGTCAATAAGAAGGTCCAAGGTATACAGTAAACCTGACGTAAAGCATCGGAATCTATAACTAGTGTCACAGGAATGGTTCCAACTATAATTAGTAAGAAGAGTCAGTCTTCTTGTACTTATGTCGGCATTGTGCCTTTTCTATTTAATTCCGATGCAATTTCTGTGTTTCATCGTCAATAAGAAGGTCAGAGGGATACAGTATACCGGAAGAGAAGCATCGGAATCCACAACTAGTGTCACAGTAATGGTTCAAAACATATGCAGTAGGAAGAGTCAGTCTTCTTGTACTTAAGTCGGCATTGTGCGATTTGTATTTAATTCCGATGCAATTTCTGTGTTTCATCGTCAATAAGAAGGTCCAAGGTATACAGTAAACCTGACGTAAAGCATCGGAATCTATAACTAGTGTCACAGGAATGGTTCCAACTATAATCAGTAAGAAGAGTCAGTCTTTTTGTACTTATGTCAGCATTGTGCCTTTTCTATTTAATTCCGATGCAATTTCTGTGTTTCATCGTCAATAAGAAGGTCCAAGGGATACAGTAAACCTGGAGTGAAGCATCGGAATCTATAACAAGTGCACAGGAAAGGTTCAAAACATAGACATTAAGAAGAGTCAGTCTTCTTGTACTTAAGTCGGCATTGTGCCTTTTCTATTTAATTCCGATGCAATTTCTGTGTTTCATCGTCAATAAGACGGTCAGAGGGATACAGTAAACCTGAGGTGCAGCATCGGAATCTATAACTAGTGTCACAGGAATGGTTCAAAACACAGTCAGGAAGAAGAGTCAGTCTTCTTGTACTTAAGTCGGCATTGTGCCCTTTGTATTCAATTCTGATGCAATTTCTGTGTTTCATCGTCAATAAGAAGGTCCAAGGGATACAGTAAACCTGGAGTGAAGCATCGTAATCTATAACTAGTTTCATTGGAATGGTTCAAAACATAGACAGTAGGAAGAGTCAGTCTTCTTGTACTTAAGTCGGCATTGTGCCTTTTGTATTTAATTCCGATGCAATTTCCGTGTTTCACCGTCAATAAGAAGGTCCAAGGGATACAGTAAACCTGAAGTGAAGAATGGGAATTTATAACTAGTGTCACAGGAGTGGTTCAAAACATAGTCATTAAGAAGAGTCAGTCTTCTAGTACTTAAGATGGCATTGTGACTTTTCTATTTAATTCCGATGCAATTTATGTGTTCCATCGTCAATAACAAGGTCCAAGGGATACAGTAAAAATGGAGTGAAACATCGGAATCTATAACTAGTGTCAATGGAATGGTTCAAAACATAGACACTAGGAAGAGTCAGTCTTCTTGTACTTAAATCGGCATTGTGCCTTTTGTATTTAATTCCGATGCAATTTCCGTGTTTCATCGTCAATAAAAAGGTTCAAGGGATACAGTAAACCTGAAGTGAAGCATCGGAATCTATAACTAGTGTCACAGGAATGGTTCCACACATAGACAGTACGAAGAGTCAGTCTTCTTGTACTTAAGTCGGCATTGTGGCTTTTCTATTTAATTCCGAGTTTTATCGTCAATAAGAAGGTCAGAGGGATACAGTAAACCTGAAGTGAAGCATCGGAATCCAAAACTAGTGTCACAGGAATGGTTCAAAACATAGACAGTAGGAAGCGTCAGCCATCTCATACTTAAGTCGGCATTGTGCCTTTTGTATTTAATTCCGATGCAATTTCTGTGTTTCATCGTCAATAAGAAGGTCCAAGGGAAACAGTAAACCTGAAGTGAAGCATCGGAATCTGTAACTAGTGTCACAGGAATGGTTCCACACATTGACAGTACGAAGAGTCAGTCTTCTTGTACTTAAGTCGGCATTGTGGCTTTTGTATTTCATTCCGATGCAAGCAATTTCTGTGTTTCATCGTCAATAAGAACGTCAGAGGTATACAGTAAACCTGAAGTGAAGCATCGCAATCTATAACTAGTGTCACAGGAATGGTTCAAAACATAGTCACTAAGAAGAGTCAGTCTTCTAGTCCTTAAGTCGACATTGTGCCTTTTGTATTTAATTCCGATGCAATTTCTGTGATTCATCGTCAATAAGAAGGTCCAAGGGAAACAGTAAACCTGAAGTGAAGCATCGGAATCTATAACTAGTGTCACAGGAATGGTTCCACACATAGACAGTACGAAGAGTCAGTCTTCTTGTACTTAAGTCGGCATTGTGGTTATTGTATTTAATTCCGATGCAATTTCTGTGTTTCGTCGTCCATAAGAACGTCAGAGTTATACAGTAAACCTGAAGTGATGCATCGGAATCTATAACTAGTATCACAGGAATGGTTCCAAACATAGACAGTACGAAGAGTCAGTCTTCTTGTACTTAAGTCGGCATTGTGGCTTTTGTATTTAATTCCAATGCAATTTCTGTGTTTCATCGTCAATAAGAAGGTCCAAGGGAAACAGTAAACCTGAAGTGAAGCATCGGAATCTATAACTAGTGTCACAGGAATGGTTCCACACATAGACGGTACGAAGAGTCAGTCTTCTTGTACTTAAGTCGGCATTGTGGCTTTTGTATTTAATTCCGATGCAATTTCTGTGTTTCATCGTCAATAAGAACGCCAGAGGGATACAGTAAACCTGAGGTGAAGCATCGGAATCTATAACAAGTGTCACAGGAATGGTTCAAAACATAGTCAGTAAGAAGAGTCAGTCTTCTTGTCCTTAAGTCGGCATTGTGCCTTTTGTATTTAATTCCGATGCAATTTCTGTGTTTCATCGTCAGTAAGAAGGTCAGAGGGATACAGTAAACCTGAGGTGAAGCATTGGAATCTATAACTAGTGTCACAGGAATGGTTTAAAACACAGTCAGGAAGAAGAGTCAGTCTTCTTGTACTTAAGTCGGCATTGTGCCCTTTGTATTTAATTCCGATGCAATTTCTGTATTGAATCGTCAATAAGAAGGTCCAAGGGATGCAGTAAACCTGGAGTGTAGCATAGGAATCTATAACTAGTGTTACAGGAATAATTCCACACATAGACAGTAAGAAGAGTCAGTCTTCGTATACTTCAGTAGGCATTTTGCCTTTTGTAATTAATTCCGATGCAATTTCTGTGTTTCATCGTCAATAAGAAGGTCCAAGGGATACAGTAAACCTGAAGCGAAGCATCGGAATCTATAACTAGTGTCACAGGAATGGTTCAAAACATAGTCAGTAAGAAGAGTCAGTCTTCTTGTACTTACGTCGGCATTGTGCCTTTTCTATTTAATTCCGATGCAATTTCTGTGTTTCATCGTCAACAAGAAGGTCCAACGGATACAGTAAACCTGGAGTGAAGCATCGTAATCTGTAACTAGTGTCACAGGAATGGTTCCACACATAGACAGTACGAAGAGTCAGTCTTCTTGTACTTAAGTCGGCATTGTGGCTTTTGTATTTAATTCCAATGCAATTTCTGTGTTTCATCGTCAATAAGAAGGTCCAAGGTATACAGCAAACCTGAAGTGAAGCACCGGAATCTATAACTAGTGTCACAGGAATGGTTCAAAACATAGACAGTAAGAAGAGTCAGTCCTGTTGTACTTAAGTCGACATTGTGCCTTTTCTATTTATTTCCGATGCAATTTCTGTGTTTCATCGTTAATAAGAAGGTCCAAGGGATACAGAAAACCTGAAGTGAAGCATCGGACTTTATAACTAGTGTCACAGAAATGGTTCAAAACATAGACAGTAGGAAGAGTCAGTCATCTCATACTTAAGTCGGCATTGTACCTTTTGTATTTAATTCCGATGCAATTTCTGTGTTTCATCGTCAATAAGAAGGTCCAAAGGAAACAGTAAACCTGAAGTGAAGCATCGGAATCTATAACTAGTGTCACAGGAATGGTTCCACACATTGACAGTACGAAGAGTCAGTCTTCTTGTACTTAAGTCGTCATTGTGGCTTTTGTTTTTAATTCCGATGCAATTTCTGTGTTTCATCGTCAATAACAACGTCAGAGGTATACAGTAAACCTGAAGTGAAGCATCGCAATCTATAACTAGTGTCTCAGGAATGGTTCAAAACATAGTCAGTAAGAAGATTCAGTCTTCTTGTCCTTAAGTCGACATTGTGCCTTTTGTATTTAATTCCGATGCAATTTCTGTGATTCATCGTCAATAAGAAGGTCCAAGGGAAACAGTAAACCTGAAGTGAAGCATCGGAATCTATAACTAGTGTCACAGGAATGGTTCCACACATAGACCGTACGAAGTGTCAGTCTTCTTGTAATTAAGTCGGCATTGTGGCTATTGTATTTAATTCCGATGCAATTTCTGTGTTTCATCGTCAATAAGAACGTCAGAGTTATACAGTAAACCTGAAGTGAAGCATTGGAATCTATAACTAGTGTCACAGGAATGGTTCCAAACATAGACAGTACGAAGAGTCAGTCTTCTTGTACTTAAGTCGGCATTGTGGCTTTTGTATTTAATTCCAATGCAATTTCTGTGTTTCATCGTCAATAAGTAGGTCCAAGGGAAACAGTAAACCTGAAGTGAAGCATCGCAATCTATAACTAGTGTCACAGGAATGGTTCCACACATAGACAGTATGAAGAGTCAGTCTTCTTGTACTTAAGTCGGCATTGTGGCTTTTGTATTTAATTCCGATGCAATTTCTGTGTTTCATCGTCAATAAGAACGTCAGAGGGATACAGTAAACCTGAGGTGAAGCATCGGAATCTATAACTAGTGTCACAGGAATGGTTAAAAAACATAGTCAGTAAGAAGAGTCAGTCTTCTAGTCCTTAAGTCGGCATTGTGCCTTTTGTATTTAATTCCAATGCAATTTCTGTGTTTCATCGGCAATAAGGTCAGAGGGATACAGTAAACCTGAAGTGAAGCATTGGAATCTATAACTAGTGTCATAGGAATGGTTCAAAACACAGTCAGGAAGAAGAGTCAGTCTTCTTGTACTTAAGTCGGCATTGTGCCCTTTGTATTTCATTCCGATGCAATTTCTGTGTTTCATCGTCAATAAGAAGGTCCAAGGGATACAGTAAACCTGGAGTGTAGCATAGGAATCTATAACTAGTGTCACAGGAATAATTCCACACATAGACAGTAAGAAGAGTCAGTCTTCGTATACTTAAGTCGGCATTTTGCCTTTTGTATTTAATTCCGATGCAATTTCTGTGTTTCATCGTCAATAAGAAGGTCCAAGGTATACAGCAAACCAGAAGTGAAGCATCGGAATCTATAACTAGTGTCACAGGAATGGTTCAAAACATAGTCAGTAAGAGGCGTCAGTCTTCTTGTACTTAAGTCGGCATTGTGCCTTTTCTATTTAATTCCGATGCACTTTCTGTGTTTCATCGTCAATAAGAAGGTCCAAGGGATACAGTAAACCTGGAGTGAAGCATCGGAATCTATCACTAGAGTCACAGGAATGGTTCAAAACATTGACAGTAAGAAGAGTCAGTCCTCTTGTACTTAAGTCGACATTGTGCCTTTTCTATTTATTTCCGATGCAATTTCTGTGTTTCATCGTCAATAAGAAGGTCAGAGGGATACAGTAAACCTGAGGTGAAGCATCGGAATCTATAACTAGTGTCACAGGATTGGTTCAAAACACAGTCAGGAAGAAGAGTCAGTCTTCTTGTACTTAAGTCGACATTGTGCCCTTTGTATTTAATTCCGATGCAATTTCTTTGTTTCATCGTCAATAAGAAGGTCCAAGGGATACAGTAAACCTGGAGTGTAGCATAGGAATCTGTAACTAGTGTCACAGGTATGGTTCAAAACATAGACAGTAAGAAGAGTCAGTCTTCGTATACTTAAGTCGGCATTTTGCCTTTTGTATTTAATTCCGATGCAATTTCTGTGTTTCATAGTCAATAAGAAGGTCCAAGGGATACAGTAAACCTGAAGTGAGGCATCGGAATCTATAACTAGTGTCACAGGAATGGTTCAAACCATAGTCAGTAAGAAGAGTCAGTCTTCTTGTACTTACGTCAGCATTGTGCCTTTTCCATTTAATTCCGATGCAATTTCTGTGTTTCATCGTCAACAAGAAGGTCCAAGGGATACAGTAAACCTGGAGTGTAGCATAGGAATCTATAACTAGTGTCACAGGAATAATTCCACACATAGACAGTAAGAAGAGTCAGTCTTCGTATACTTAAGTCGGCATTTTGCCTTTTGTATTTAATTCCGATGCAATTTCTGTGTTTCATCGTCAATAAGAAGGTCCAAGGTATACAGCAAACCAGAAGTGAAGCATCGGAATCTATAACTAGAGTCACAGGAATGGTTCAAAACATAGTCAGTAAGAAGAGTCAGTCTTCTTGTCCTTAAGTCGGCATTGTGCCTTTTGTATTTAATTCCGATGCAATTTGAGTGTTTCATCGGCAATAAGGTCAGAGGGATACAGTAAACCTGAAGTGAAGCATCGGAAACTATAACTAGTGTCACAGGAATGGTTAAAAACATAGACAGTAGGAAGAGACAGTCTTCTTGTACTTAAGTCGGCATTGTGCCTTTTGTATTTAATTCCGATGCAATTTCTGTGTTTCATCATCAATAAGAAGGTAAGAGGGATACAGTAAACCTGAAGTGAAGCATCGGAATCCAAAACTAGTGTCACAGGAATGGTTCAAACATAGACAGTAGGAAGAGTCAGTCTTCTTGTACGTAAGTCGGCATTGTGCCATTTGTATTTAATGCCGATGCAATTTCTATGTTTCATCGTCAATAAGAAGGTCCAAGGTATACAGCAAACCTCAAGTGAAGCGTCGGAATCTATAACTAGTGTCACAGGAATCGTTCAAAGCATAGTCAGTAAGAAGAGTCAGTCTTCTTGTGCTTAAGTCGGCATTGTGCCTTTTGTATTTATTTCCGATGGAATTTCTGAGTTTCATCGTCAATAAGAAGGTCCACGGGATATAGTAAACCTGGAGTGAAACATCGCAATCTATAACTAGTGTCACAGGAATGGTTCAAAACATAGACAGTAAGAAGAGTCAGTCTTTTTGTACTTAAGTCGGCATTGTGCCTTTTGTATTTAATTCCGATGCAATTTCTGTGTTTCATCGTTAATAAGAATGTCCAAGGGGTACAGTAAACCTGAAGTGAAGCATCGGAATCTAGTATCACAGGAATGGTTCAAATCATTGTCAATAAGAAGAGTCGGTCTTCATGTACTTAAGTCGGCATTGTGCCTTTTGTATTTAATTCCGATGCAATTTCTGTGTTTCATCGTCAAAAAGAAGGTACAAGGCATACAGTAAACCTGAAGTGAAGCGTCGGAATCTATAACTAGTGTCACAGGAATGGTTCAAAACATAGCCAGTAGGAAAAGTCAGTGTTCTTGTACTTAAGTCGGCATTTTGCCTTTTGTATTTAATTCCGATGCAATTTCTGTGTTTCATCGTCAATAAGAAGGTCCAAAGGATACAGTAAACCTGAAGTGAAGCATCGGAATCTACAAATAGTGTCACA
This sequence comes from Schistocerca serialis cubense, assembly GCF_023864345.2. Lineage (NCBI taxonomy): Eukaryota > Metazoa > Arthropoda > Insecta > Orthoptera > Acrididae > Schistocerca > Schistocerca serialis. The sequence goes on along the minus strand of NC_064640.1, from coordinate 1,089,157,900 downwards.
GGATTGGTTCAAAACATAGACAGGAAGAAGAGTCAGTCTTCTTGTACTTAAGTCGGCATTGTGCCTTTTCTATTTAATTCCGATGCAATTTCTGTGTTTCATCGTTAATAAGAATGTCCAAGGGGTACAGTAAACCTGAAGTGAAGCATCGGTATCTAGTATCACAGGAATGGTTCAAATCATTGTCAATAAGAAGAGTCAGTCTTCTTGTACTTAAGTCGGCATTGTGCCTTTTCTATTTAATTCCGATGCAATTTCTGTGATTCATCGTCAATAAGAAGGTCCAAGTTAAACAGTAAAACTGAAGTGACGCATCGGAATCTATAACTAGTGTCACAGGAATGGTTCCTAACATAGACAGTACGAAGAATCAGTCTTCTTGTACTTAAGTCGGCATTGTGGCTTTTGTATTTAATTCCGATGTAATTTCTGTGTTTCATCGTCAATAAGGAGGTCAGAGGGATACAGTAAACCTGAAGTGAAGCATCGGAATCTATAACTAGTGTCACAGGAATGGTTCAAAACATAGTCAGTAAGAAGAGTCTGTCTTCTTGTCCTTAAGTCGGCATTGTGCCTTTTGTATTTAATTCCGATTCAATTTGTGTGTATCATCGGCAATAAGGTCAGAGGGATACAGCAAACCTGAAGTGAAGCATCGGAAACTATAACTAGTGTCACAGAAATGGTTAAAAACATAGACAGTAGGAAGAGTCAGTCTTCTTGTACTTAAGTCGGCATTGTGCCTGTTGTATTTAATGCCGATGCAATTTCTATGTTTCATCGTCAATAAGAAGGTCCAAGGTATACAGCAAACCTGAAGTGAAGCATCGGAATCTATAACTAGTGTCACAGGAATGGTTCAAAGCATAGTCAGTAAGAAGAGTCAGTCTTCTTGTACTTAAGTCGGCATTGTGCCTTTTCTATTTAATTCCGATGCAATTTCTGTGTTTCATCATCAATAACAAGGTCCAAGGGATACAGTAAAACTGGAGTGAAGCATTGGAATCTATAACTAGTGTCACACTAATGGTTCAAAGCAAAGACACTAAGAAAAGTCAGTCTTCTTGTCCTTAAGTCGGCATTGTGCCTTTTGTATTTATTTCCGATGCAATTTCTGTGTTTCATCGTCAATATGTAGGTCCAAGGGATACAGTAAACCTGGAGTGTAGCATCGGAATCTATAACTAGTGTGACAGGATTGGTTCAAAACATAGACAGTAAGAAGAGTCAGTCTTCGTGTACTTAAGTCGTTATTTTGCCTTTTGTATTTAATTCCGATGCAATTTCTGTGTTTCATCGTCAATAAGAATGTCCAAGGGATACAGTAAACCTGAAGTGAAGCATCGGAATCTATAACTAGTGTCACAGGAATGGTTCAAAACATAGTCAGTATGAAGAGTCAGTCTTTTTGTACTTAAGTCGTCATTGTGCTTTTTGTATTTAATTCCGATGCAATTTCTGTGTTTCATCGTCAATAAGAATGTCCAAGGGATACAGTACACCTGAAGTGAACCATCGGAATCTATAACTAGTGTCACAGGAATGGTTCAAATCATTGTTAATAAGAAGAGTCGGTCTTTATTTACTTAAGTCGACATTGTGCCTTTTGTATTTAATTCCGATGCAATTTCTGTGTTTCATCGTCAATAAGAAGGTACAAGAGATACAGTAAAGCTGAAATGAAGCATCGGAATCTATAACTAGTGTCACAGGAATGGTTCAAAACATAGACAGTAGGAAGAGTCAGCGTTCTTGTACTTAAGTCGGCATTGTGCCGTTTGTATTTGATTCCGATGCTATTTCTGTGTTTCATCGTCAATAAGAAGGTCCAAGGGATACAGTAAACCTGAAGAGAAGCATCGGAATCTACAACTAGTGTCACAGGATTGGTTCAAAACATAGACAGTAAGAAGAATCAGTTTTCTTGTACTTAAGTCGGCATTGTGGCTTTTGTATTTAATTCCGATGCTATTTCAGTGTTTCATCGTCAATAAGAAGGTCAGAGGGATACAGTTATCCTGAAGAGAAGCATCGGAATCAATAACTAGTGTCACAGGAATGGTTCGAAACATAGTCAGTAAGAAGAGTCAGTCTTCTTGTCCCTAAGTCGGCATTGTGCCTTTTGTATTTAATTCCGATGCAATTTCTGTGTTTCATCGGCAATAAGGTCAGAGGTATACAGTAAACCTGAAGTGAAGCATCGGAATCCAAAACTAGTGTCACAGGAATGGTTCAAAACATAGACAGTAAGAAGAGTCAGTCTTCTTGTACGTAAGTCGGCATTGTGCCTTTTGTATTTAATTCCGATGCAATTTCTGTGTTTCATCGTCAATAAGAAGGTCCAAAGTATACAGTAAACCTGAAGAGAAGCATCGGAAGAGTTTGTGGATTGAGCGGCTCCTTGGAGACCAGTATTAGATTCCGATGCACCAGTGCGTTTTTACTATATTTCTTGGACCTTCACATTGACCATGAAACAGAGATATTTCATCGCGATTGAATACAGAGGGAACAATACCGACATAAGTACAAGAAGAGTGGATCTTCTATGAGCGTGTGGTTTGAGGGGCTCCTGGGAGACCAGTATTAGTTTCCGATGCAACAGTGTAGGTTTAATGTGCACCTTGGACCACTACATTGACCATGAAACACAGAAATTAGATCGGGATTGAATACAAAAGGGACAATGCCGACTTAAGTACAAGAAGAATAAATCTGCTAAGAGATTGTGGTTTGTGCGGCTCCTGGGAGACTAGTATTCGGTTCCGATGCACCAGTGCAGGTTTACTGTATAACGTGGACCTTCACATTGATAATGAAACAGAGAAATTGCATCGGGATTTAATACAAAAGGCACAATGCCGACATAATACAAGAAGAGTGGATCTTCTAAGAGTTTGTCGTTGGAGCGGCTCCTGGGAGACCAGTATTAGATTCCGATGCACCAATGCATGTTTACTGTATCACTTGGACCTTCACATTGCCCATGAAACGCAGAAATTGCATCGGGATTGAATACAAGGCGCCCAATGCCGTCTTAAGTACAAGAAGAGTGAATGTGCTGAGTGTTTGTGGTTTGAGCGGCTCCTGTAAGACCAGTTTTAGACTCCGATAGATCAGTGCAGCTTTACTATATCTCGTGGACCTTCACATTGACCGTGAAACACAGCAATTGCATCGGGATGGTATACAAACGGGACAATACCGCCTTAAAAATCAAGAAGTGTGACTCTTTTAAGAGTTTGTAGTTTGAGCGGTTCCTGGGAGCCAACTATTAGATTCCGATGCACCAGTGCAGGTTTACTGTATCCCTTGGACCTTCACATTGTCCATGAAAGACAGAAATCGCATCGGGATTGAATAGAAAAGGGACAATGCCGACTTAAGTACAATAAGAGTGAATCTTCTAAGAGTTTGTGGTTTGAGCGGCACCTGGGAAACCAGTATTAGATTCAAATGCACCAGAGCAGGTTTACTGTATCTTTGGTACCTTCACATTGACCATGAAACACAGCAATGGCATCGGGATTGAATGCAAAAGGCACAGTGCCAACTTAAGTACAAGAAGAGTGAATCTTCTAAGAGTTAGTGCTTTGAGCGGCTCCTGGGAGGCCAGTATTAGACTCCGAAGCACCAGTGCGGATTTACTGTATCCCTTGGACTTTGACATTGACCATGAAACACAGAAATCGCATCGGGATTGAATACAAATGGCACAATGCCTACTTAACTACAAGAGGAGTGAATCTTCTAAGTGTTTGTGCTGTGAGCGGCTCCTTGGAGACCAGTATTAGATTCCGCTGGACCAGTGCAGGTGAACTGTAACCCTTGGACGTTCACATTGACCATGAAACACAGCAATTGCATAGGGATTGAATACAAAAGGGACAATGCAAACTTAAGTACAAAAAGAGTGAATCTTCTTAGAGTGTGTTCTTAGAGCGGCTCCTGGGAGACCAGTATTTGATTCCTATGCACCAGTGCAGGTTTACTGTATCCCTTGGACCTTCACATTGACTACGAAGCACAGAAATCGGTTCGGGATTGAATACAAAAATGGAAAATGCCGGCTAAAGTACAAGAAGTGTGAATCTTATAAGAGATTGTGGTTTGAGCGGCTCCTGATTATCCAGTGTTAGATTCCGATGCACCAGTGCAGTTTTACTGTATCCCTTGGTCCTTGACATTGACCATGAAACACAGCAATTGCATCGGGATTGAATACAAAAGGCTCAATGCCAACTTAAGTAATAGAAGACTGAATCTTCTAAGAATTTGTGCTTTGAGCGGCTCCTGGGAGACCAGTATTAGATTCCGATGCAGCAGTGCAGGTTTACTGCATCCCCTGGACCTTCACATTGAACATGAAATACAGAAATTGTATCGGGATTGAATACAAAGGGGACAATGCCGACTTAAGTACAAGAAGAGTGAATCTTCTAAGAATTTTTGCTTTGTGCGGCTCCTGGGAGACCAGTATTAAATTCCGATGCACCACTGCCGGTTTACTTTATCCCTTGGACCTCGCATTGACCACGAAACACAGAAATCGCATCGGGATTGATTAGAAAAGGCACAATGCCGGCGGAAGTAAATGAAGAGTGAATACTCTAAGAGCTTGTGGTTTGGGCGGCTCCTGGGAAACCAGTATTAGGTTCCGATGCATCAGTGCAGGTTTACTGTATCCCTTGGATCTTCACATTGACCATGAAACACAGCAATTGCATCGGGATTGATACAGAAGGCACAGTGCATAGTTAAGTACAAGAAGAGTGAATCTTCTAAGAGTTTGTGCTTAGAACGGCTCCTGGGAGGCCAGTATTAGATTCCGATGCACCAGTGCAGATTTACTGTATCCCTTGGACCTTAACGTTGACCACGAAACACAGAAATCGCATCGGGATTGAATACAAAATGCACAATGCTAGCTGAAGTACAAGAAGTGTCAATCTTATAAGAGTTTGGGGTTTGAGCGGCGCCTGATTAAATAGTATTTGATTCCAATGCACTAGTTCAGTTTTACTGTATCCCTTGGACCTTGAAATTGACCATGAAACACAGATATCGCATCGGGATTGAATACAAAGGCACAATGCCGACTTACGTACAAGAAGAGTGAATCTTCTAAGGGTTTGTGCTTTGAGCGGCTCCTGGGAGACCAGTATAAGATTCAGATCCACCAGTGAAGGTTTACAGTATCCCTTGGACCTTCACATTCTCCATGAAACACAGATATCGCATCGGGATTGAATGCAAATGGCACAATGCCAGCGTAAGGACAAGAAGAGTGAATCTTCTAATAGTTTATGGTTTGATCGGCTCCTGGGAGTCAAGTATTATATTCCGATGCACCGGTGCCGATTTATTGTGTCCCTTAGCCCTTCTAATTGTCCATGAAACACAGATATCGCATCGGGATTGAATACAAAAAACACAATGCCGACTTAAGTACAAGAAGAGTGAATCTTCCAGGAGTTTTTGGTTTGAGCGGGTCCTGGGAGACCAGTATTAGATTCCGATGCAAAAGTGCAGGTTTACTGTATCCCTTGGACCTTCACATTGACCATGAAACACAGAAATTAGATCGGGATTGAATACAAAATGCCTAATGCTGGCTGAAGTACAAGAAGTGTGAATCTTATAAGAGTTTGGGGTTTGAGCGGCTCCTGATTAACCAGTATTTGATTCCGATGCACCAGTTCAGTTTTACTGTATCCCTTGGACCTCGACATTGACCGTGAAACACAGCAATTGCATCGGGAGTGCATACAAAAGGCACAATGCCAACTTAAGTAATAGGAGACTGAATCTTCTAGGAATTTGTGCTATGAGCGGCTTCTGGGAGACCAGTATTAGATTCCGATGCACCAGTGCAGGTTTACTGTATCCCCTGGACTTTCACATTGAACATGAAACACAGAAATTGCATCGGGATTGAATACAAAGGGGACAATTCCGACCTATGTACAAGAAGAGTGAATCTTCTAAGAATTTGTTGTTTGAGCAGCTCCTGGGAGTCCAGTTTTAGATTCCGATGCACCAGTGCAGGTTTACTGTATCCCTTAGACTCTCACATTGTCCATGACGCACAGATATCGCATCGGGATTGTATACAAAAGGCAAAATGCCGACTTAAGTACAAGAAGAGTGAATCTTCTAAGAATTTTTGCTTTGGGCTGCTCCTGGGAGACCAGTATTATATTCCGATGCACCACTGCCGGTTTACTTTATCCCTTGGACCTCGCATTGACCACGAAACACAGAAATCGCATCGGGATTGATTAGAAAAGGCACAATGCCGGCGGAAGTAAATGAAGAGTGAATACTCTAAGAGCTTGTGGTTTGGGCGGCTCCTGGGAAACCAGTATTAGGTTCCGATGCATCAGTGCAGGTTTACTGTATCCCTTGGATCTTCACATTGACCATGAAACACAGCAATTGCATCGGGATTGATACAGAAGGCACAGTGCATAGTTAAGTACAAGAAGAGTGAATCTTCTAAGAGTTTGTGCTTAGAACGGCTCCTGGGAGGCCAGTATTAGATTCCGATGCACCAGTGCAGATTTACTGTATCCCTTGGACCTTAACGTTGACCACGAAACACAGAAATCGCATCGGGATTGAATACAAAATGCACAATGCTAGCTGAAGTACAAGAAGTGTCAATCTTATAAGAGTTTGGGGTTTGAGCGGCGCCTGATTAAATAGTATTTGATTCCAATGCACTAGTTCAGTTTTACTGTATCCCTTGGACCTTGAAATTGACCATGAAACACAGATATCGCATCGGGATTGAATACAAAGGCACAATGCCGACTTACGTACAAGAAGAGTGAATCTTCTAAGGGTTTGTGCTTTGAGCGGCTCCTGGGAGACCAGTATAAGATTCAGATCCACCAGTGAAGGTTTACAGTATCCCTTGGACCTTCACATTCTCCATGAAACACAGATATCGCATCGGGATTGAATGCAAATGGCACAATGCCAGCGTAAGGACAAGAAGAGTGAATCTTCTAATAGTTTATGGTTTGATCGGCTCCTGGGAGTCAAGTATTATATTCCGATGCACCGGTGCCGATTTATTGTGTCCCTTAGCCCTTCTAATTGTCCATGAAACACAGATATCGCATCGGGATTGAATACAAAAAACACAATGCCGACTTAAGTACAAGAAGAGTGAATCTTCCAGGAGTTTTTGGTTTGAGCGGGTCCTGGGAGACCAGTATTAGATTCCGATGCAAAAGTGCAGGTTTACTGTATCCCTTGGACCTTCACATTGACCATGAAACACAGAAATTAGATCGGGATTGAATACAAAATGCCTAATGCTGGCTGAAGTACAAGAAGTGTGAATCTTATAAGAGTTTGGGGTTTGAGCGGCTCCTGATTAACCAGTATTTGATTCCGATGCACCAGTTCAGTTTTACTGTATCCCTTGGACCTCGACATTGACCGTGAAACACAGCAATTGCATCGGGAGTGCATACAAAAGGCACAATGCCAACTTAAGTAATAGGAGACTGAATCTTCTAGGAATTTGTGCTATGAGCGGCTTCTGGGAGACCAGTATTAGATTCCGATGCACCAGTGCAGGTTTACTGTATCCCCTGGACTTTCACATTGAACATGAAACACAGAAATTGCATCGGGATTGAATACAAAGGGGACAATTCCGACCTATGTACAAGAAGAGTGAATCTTCTAAGAATTTGTTGTTTGAGCAGCTCCTGGGAGTCCAGTTTTAGATTCCGATGCACCAGTGCAGGTTTACTGTATCCCTTAGACTCTCACATTGTCCATGACGCACAGATATCGCATCGGGATTGTATACAAAAGGCAAAATGCCGACTTAAGTACAAGAAGAGTGAATCTTCTATGAATTTTTGCTTTGGGCTGCTCCTGGGAGACCAGTATTATATTCCGATGCACCAATGCCGGTTTACTGTATCCGTTGGACCTCGCAATGACCACGAAACACAGAAATCGCATCGGGATTGATTTGAAAAGGGACAATGCCGGCAGAAGTAAATGAAGAGTGAATACTCTAAGAGCCTGTGAATTGGGCGGCTCCTGGGAAACCAGTATTAGATTCCGATGCACCAGCGCAGATATACTGTATCCCTTGGACCTTCACATTGACCATCAAAAACAGAAATCGCATCGGATTAAATAGAAAAGCACAATGCCGACTTAAGTATAAGAAGAGGGAATCTTCTAAGAGTTTGTGGTTTGATCGGCTCCTGGGAGTCCAGTTTCAGATTCCGATGCATCAGTGCAGGTTTACTGTATCCCTTGGACTCTCACATTATCCATTACGCCCAGATATCGCAGCGGGATTGAATACAAAAGGCACAATGCCGACTTAAGTAATCGAAGAGTGAATCTTCTAAGAGTTTGTGATTTGAGCGGCTCCTGGGAGACCACTATTAAATTCCGATGCACCAATGCCGGTTTACTGTATCCCTTGGACCTCGCATTGACCACGAAACACAGAAATCGCATCGGGATTGAATACAAAATGCCTAATGCTGGCTGAAGTACAAGAAGTGTGAATCTTATAAAAAGTTTGGGGTTTGAGCGGCTCCTGATTAATAAGTATTTTATTCCGATGCACCAAATCAGTTTTACTGTATCCCTTGGACTTCGACATTGACCATGAACCACAGCTATTGCATCGGGAGTGAATACAAAAGGCACAATGCCAACTTAAGTACTAGAAGACTGAACCTTCTAAGAATTTGTGTTTGAGCGGCTCCTGGGAGACCAGTATAAGATTCCGTTGTACCAGTGAAGGTTTACTGTATCCCTTGGACCTTCACATTGATCATGAAACACAGAAATTGCATCAGGATTGAATACAAAGGGGACAAGGCCGACTTAAGAACATGAAGAGTGAATCGTCTAAGTGCTTGTGGTTTGAGCGGCTGCTGGGAGTCAAGTATTATATTCCGATGCACCGGTGCCCATTTATTGTTTCCCTTGGACCTTCTCATTGTCCATGAAAGACAGATATCGCATCGGGATTGAATACAAAAGGCACAATGCCGACTTAAGTACAAGAAGAGTGAATCTTCTAAGTGTTTGTATTTTGAGCGTCTCCTGGGAGACCAGTATTAGATTCCGATGCACCAGTGCAGGTTTTACTGAATCCCTTGTACCTTCACATTGACCATGAAACACAGCAATTGCATCGGGATTGAATACAAAAGGCACAATGCCAACTTAAGTACAAGAAGAGTGTATCTTCTAAGAGTTTGTGGTTTGAGCGGCTCCTGGGAGACCAGTATTAGATTCCGATGCAAAAGTGCAGGTTTACTGTATCCCTTGGACCTTCACATTGCCCATGAAACACAGAAATTAGATCGGGATTGAATACAAAATGGACAATGCAGACTTAAGTACAAGAAGGATGAATCATCCTAGAGTTTGTGGTTTGAGCGGCTACTGGGAGACCAGTATTAGTTTCCGATGCACCAGTGCTGGTTAACTGTATCACTTGGACCTTCGCATTGACCATGAAACAGAGAAATTGCATCGGGATAGGATACAAAAGGCACAATGCCAGCTGAAGTACAGGAAGAGTGAATCTTCTTAGAGTTTGTGGTTTGATCGAACCTGGGAAACCAGTATTAGATTCCGAAGCACCAGTGCAGGATTACTGTATCCCTTGGAACTTCACATTGACCATGAAACACAGCAATTGCATCGGGATTGAATACAAAAGGCACAATGCCAACTTAAGAACAAGAAGAGTGAATCTTCTAAGATTTTGTGCTTTGAGCGGCTCCTGGGGAACATTATTAGATTCCGATGTACCAGTGCAGGTTTACTGTATCCCTTGGACCTTCAAATTGACAATGAAACCCAGAAATTGCATCGGGATTGAATACAAAAGGGACAAGGCTTACTTAAGTACAAGAGGAATGAATCTTCTAAGAGTTTGTGGTCTGAGAGTATCCTGTGAGACCAGTATTAGATTCCGATGGACCAGTGCAGGTTTACTGTATCCCTTGGACCTTTACATTGACCATGAAAAACAGAAATCGCATCGGATTGAATAGAAAAGGACAATGCCGACTTAAGTACAAGAAGAGTGAATCTTCCATGTGTTTGTGGTTTGAGCGGCTCCTGATAGACCAGTATTAGATTCCGATGCAATAGTACATGTTTACTATATCCCTTGGACCTTCCCAATGACCATGAAACACAGCAATTGCATCGGGATTGAATACAAAACGCACATTGGCAACTTAAGGAAAAATAGAGCGAATCCTCCAAGAGTTTGTGCTTTGAGCAGCCCCTGGGAAACCAGTATTAGATTCCGATGCCCAGGTGCAGGTTTACTGCATCCGTTGGACCGTCACATTGACCATGAAACACAGAGTTTGCATCGAGATCGAATACAAAGGGGACAATGCCGACTTAAGTACAAGAAGAGTGAATCTTCTAAGAGTTTGTGGTTTGATCTGCTCCTGGAAAACCTGTATTAGTGGAAGGTGTACTGTATCCCTTGGACTTTCACTTTGACCATGAAACACAGAAATCGCACTGGGATTGAATACAAAAGGCAGAATGCCGGTTGAAGTACAAGAAGAGTGAATCTTCGAAGAGTTTCTGGTTTTAGCGGCTCCTAGGAAATCAGTATTAGATTCCGATGCACCAGTGCAGGTTTACTGTACCCTTGCACCTTCACATTGACCATGAAACACAGCAATTGCAAAGGGATTGAATACAAAAGGCACAATGCTGACTTAAGTACAAGAAGAGTAGATCTTCTAAGAGTTTGTGGTTTGAGCGGCTGCTGGGATACCACTATTAGTTTCTGATGAACCAGTGCTGGTATAATGCATCCCCTGGACCTTCACATTGACCATGAAACACAGAAATTAGATCGGGATTGAATACAAAATGGACAATGCCGACTTAAGTACAAGAAGAGTGAATCCTCTAAGAATTTTTGCTTTAAGCGGCTTCTGGGAGACCAGTATTAGATTCCGATGCAAAAGTGCAAGTTTACTGTATCACTTGCACCTTCAGATTGACCATGAAACACAGCAATTGCAAAGGGATTGAATACAAAAGGCACAATACCGACTTAAGCACAAGAAGAGTGCATCTTCAGAGTGTTTTTGCATTGAGCGGCTCCTTTTACACCAGTATTAGAATCCGTTGCACCAGTACATGTTTACTGTATCCCTTGGACCTTCCCATTGACCATGAAACACAGCAATTGCATCGGGATTGAGTACAAAACGCACATTCGACTTAAGGACAAATAGAGCGAATCCTCCAAGAGTTTGTACTTTGAGCAGCCCCTGGGAAACCAGTAATAGATTCCGATGCACCAGTGCAGGTTTTCTGTATTCCCTGGACCTTCACATTGAACATGAAACACAGAAATTGCATCGGGATTGAATACAAAGGGGACAATGCCGACCTAAGTACAAGAAGAGTGAATCTTCTAAAAGTTTGGGGTTTGGTCGGCTCCTGGGGGTCCAGTTTTAGATTCCGATGCACCAGTGCAGGTTTACTGTATCCCTTGGACTCTCACATTGCCCATGACGCACAGATATCGCATCGGGATTGAATACAAAAGGTACAATGCCGACTTAAGTACAAGAAGAGTGAATCTTCTAAGAATTTTTGCTTTGAGCGGCTCCTGGGAGACCAGTATTTCATTCCGATGCACCAGTGCAGGTTAACTGTATCCCTTGGACCCTAGCATTGACCATGAAACTACAGCAATACCATCAGTATTGAATACAAGAGGCACAATGCCAGTATAAGTACATTAAGAGAGAATCTTCTAAAAGTATGTGTTTGAGCGGCTCCTGGGTGACCAGCATTAGATTCCGATGCACCAGTGGAGGTTTACTGTATCCCACGGACCTTCACATTGACCATGAAACACAGAAATTGCATCGGGACTGAATACAAAAGGGACAATGCAGACTTAAGTACAAGAAGAGTGAATCTCCTAAGATTTTGTGGTTTGAGCGGCTCCTGGGAGACCAGTATCAGATTCCGATGAACCAGTGAAGGTTTACTGTATCCTGTGGAACCTCACATTGACCATCAAAAACAGAAAATACTTCGGATTGATCACAAAAGGGGCAATGCCTGCTTTAGTACAAGAAGAGTGAATTTTCTAAGTGTTTGTGATTTGAGTGGCTCCTGGGAGACCATTTTTAGATTCCGATGCACCGGTGAGGGGTTAACTGTATCCCTTTGACCTTCACAATGACCATGAAACACAGATATTTCTTCAGAATTGAATACAAAGGGACAAAGCCGAGTTAAGTACAAGAAGAATGACTCTTCTAAGAGTTTGTGGTTTGATCATCTCCTGGGGGACATGTATTAGATACCGATGCAACAGTGCAGGTTTACTGCATCCGTTGGACATTCACATTGTCCATGAAACACAGATATCGCATCGGGATTGAATACAAAAGGCACAATGCTGACTTAAGTACAAGAAGATTGAATCTCCCATGTGTTTGTGATTTGAGGGGCTCCTGGGTGGTCATTATTAGATTCCGATGCACCAGTGCACGTTTACTGCATCCCTTGGACCTTCACATTTACCATGAAACACAGAAATTGCATCGGGATTGAATACAAAGGGGGCAATGCCGACTTAAGTACACGAAGAGTGAATCTTCTAAGAGTTTGTGGTTTGAGCGGCTCCTGGGAGTCAAGTATTATATTCCGATGCACCAGTGCCGATTTATTGTATCCCTTGGACCTTCTCATTGTCCATGACACACAGATATCGCTTCGTGATTGAATACAAAAGGCACAATGCCGACTTAAGTACAAGAAGAGTGAATCTTCTAAGGGTTTGTGTTTTGACCGGCTCCTGGGAGACCAGTATTCGATTCCGATGCACCAGTGCAGGTTTACTGAATCCCTTGTACCTTCACATTGACCATGAAACACAGCAATTGCATCAGGATTGAATACAAAAGGCACAATGAAACTTAAGTCAAGAAGAGTGAATCTTCTAAGAGTTTGTCGTTTCAGCGGCTCCTGGGAGACCAGTATTAGATTCCGATGCAAAAGTGCAGGTTTACTGTATCCCTTGGACCTTCACATTGACTACGAAGCACAGAAATCGGTTCGGGATTGAATACAAAAATGGAAAATGCCGGCTAAAGTACAAGAAGTGTGAATCTTATAAGAGATTGTGGTTTGAGCGGCTCCTGATTATCCAGTGTTAGATTCCGATGCACCAGTGCAGTTTTACTGTATCCCTTGGTCCTTGACATTGACCATGAAACACAGCAATTGCATCGGGATTGAATACAAAAGGCTCAATGCCAACTTAGGTAATAGAAGACTGAATCTTCTAAGAATTTGTGCTTTGAGCGGCTCCTGGGAGACCAGTATTAGATTCCGATGCAGCAGTGCAGGTTTACTGCATCCCCTGGACCTTCACATTGAACATGAAATACAGAAATTGTATCGGGATTGAATACAAGGGGGACAATGCCGACTTAAGTACAAGAAGAGTGAATCTTCTAAGAATTTTTGCTTTGTGCGGCTCCTGGGAGACCAGTATTAAATTCCGATGCACCAATGCCGGTTTACTTTATCCCTTGGACCTCGCATTGACCACGAAACACAGAAATCGCATCGGGATTGATTAGAAAAGGCACAATGCCGGCGGAAGTAAATGAAGAGTGAATACTCTAAGAGCTTGTGGTTTGGGCGGCTCCTGGGAAACCAGTATTAGGTTCCGATGCACCAGTGCAGGTTTACTGTATCCCTTGGATCTTCACATTGACCATGAAACACAGCAATTGCATCGGGATTGATACAGAAGGCACAGTGCATAGTTAAGTACAAGAAGAGTGAATCTTCTAAGAGTTTGTGCTTAGAACGGCTCCTGGGAGGCCAGTATTAGATTCCGATGCACCAGTGCAGATTTACTGTATCCCTTGGACCTTAACGTTGACCACGAAACACAGAAATCGCATCGGGATTGAATACAAAATGCACAATGCTAGCTGAAGTACAAGAAGTGTCAATCTTATAAGAGTTTGGGGTTTGAGCGGCGCCTGATTAAATAGTATTTGATTCCGATGCACTAGTTCAGTTTTACTGTATCCCTTGGACCTTGAAATTGACCATGAAACACAGATATCGCATCTGGATTGAATACAAAGGCACAATGCCGACTTACGTACAAGAAGAGTGAATCTTCTAAGGGTTTGTGCTTTGAGCGGCTCCTGGGAGACCAGTATAAGATTCAGATCCACCAGTGAAGGTTTACAGTATCCCTTGGACCTTCACATTCTCCATGAAACACAGATATCGCATCGGGATTGAATACAAATGGCACAATGCCATCTTAAGTACAAGAAGAGTGAATCTTCTTAGAGTTTGTGCTTAGAGCGGCTCCTGGGAGACCAGTATTTGATTCCGATGCACCAGTGCAGGTTTACTGTATCCATTGGACCTTCACATTGACTACGAAGCACAGAAATCGCGTTGGGAGTGAATACAAAAATGCAAAATGCCGGCTAAAGTACAAGAAGTGTAAATCTTATAAGAGCTTGTGGTTTGAGCGGCTCCTGATTATCCAGTATTAGATTCCGTTGCACCAGTGCAATTTTACTGTATCCCTTGGACCTTCACATTGACCATGAAACACAGCAATTGCATCGGGATTGAATACAAGAGGCTCAATGCAAACTTAAGTAATAGAAGACTGAATCTTCTAGGAATTTGTGCTTTGAGCGGCTCCTGGGAGACCAGTATTAGATTCCGATGCACCAGTGCAGGTTTACCGTATCCCCTGGACCTTCACATTAAACAGGAAACAAAGAAAGTGCCTCGGGATTGAATACAAAGTGGACAAGGCCGACTTAAGTACAAGAAGAGTGAATCTTCTAAGAGTATGTGGTTTGATATTCTCCTGCGAGACCTGTATTAGATTCCGATGCATCAGTGCAGGTTTACTGTATCCCATGAACCTTCACATTGTCCATGAAACACAGATATCGCATCGGGATTGAATGCAAATGGCACAATGCCAGCTTAAGGACAAGAAGAGTGAATCTTCTAATAGTTTATGGTTTGATCGGCTCCTGGGAGTCAAGTATTATATTCCGATGCACCGGTGCCGATTTATTGTGTCCCTTAGCCCTTCTAATTGTCCATGAAACACAGATTTCGCATCGGGATTGAATACAAAAAACACAATGCCGACTTAAGTACAAGAAGAGTGAATCTTCCAGGAGTTTTTGGTTTGAGCGGGTCCTGGGAGACCAGTATTAGATTCCGATGCAAAAGTGCAGGTTTACTGTATCCCTTGGACCTTCACATTGACCATGAAACACAGAAATTTGATCGGGATTGAATACAAAATGCCTAATGCTGGCTGAAGTACAAGAAGTGTGAATCTTATAAGAGTTTGGGGTTTGAGCGGCTCCTGATTAACCAGTATTTGATTCCGATGCACCAGTTCAGTTTTACTGTATCCCTTGGACCTCGACATTGACCGTGAAACACAGCAATTGCATCGGGAGTGCATACAAAAGGCACAATGCCAACTAAAGTAATAGGAGACTGTATCTTCTAGGAATTTGTGCTATGAGCGGCTTCTGGGAGACCAGTATTAGATTCCGATGCACCAGTGCAGGTTTACTGTATCCCCTGGACTTTCACATTGAACATGAAACACAGAAATTGCATCGGGATTGAATACAAAGGGGACAATTCCGACCTATGTACAAGAAGAGTGAATCTTCTAAGAATTTGTTGTTTGAGCAGCTCCTGGGAGTCCAGTTTTAGATTCCGATGCACCAGTGCAGGTTTACTGTATCCCTTAGACTCTCACATTGTCCATGACGCACAGATATCGCATCGGGATTGTATACAAAAGGCAAAATGCCGACTTAAGTACAAGAAGAGTGAATCTTCTATGAATTTTTGCTTTGGGCTGCTCCTGGGAGACCAGTATTATATTCCGATGCACCAATGCCGGTTTACTGTATCCGTTGGACCTCGCAATGACCACGAAACACAGAAATCGCATCGGGATTGATTTGAAAAGGGACAATGCCGGCAGAAGTAAATGAAGAGTGAATACTCTAAGAGCCTGTGAATTGGGCGGCTCCTGGGAAACCAGTATTAGATTCCGATGCACCAGCGCAGATATACTGTATCCCTTGGACCTTCACATTGACCATCAAAAACAGAAATCGCATCGGATTAAATAGAAAAGCACAATGCCGACTTAAGTATAAGAAGAGGGAATCTTCTAAGAGTTTGTGGTTTGATCGGCTCCTGGGAGTCCAGTTTCAGATTCCGATGCATCAGTGCAGGTTTACTGTATCCCTTGGACTCTCACATTATCCATTACGCCCAGATATCGCAGCGGGATTGAATACAAAAGGCACAATGCCGACTTAAGTAATCGAAGAGTGAATCTTCTAAGAGTTTGTGATTTGAGCGGCTCCTGGGAGACCACTATTAAATTCCGATGCACCAATGCCGGTTTACTGTATCCCTTGGACCTCGCATTGACCACGAAACACAGAAATCGCATCGGGATTGAATACAAAATGCCTAATGCTGGCTGAAGTACAAGAAGTGTGAATCTTATAAAAAGTTTGGGGTTTGAGCGGCTCCTGATTAATAAGTATTTTATTCCGATGCACCAAATCAGTTTTACTGTATCCCTTGGACTTCGACATTGACCATGAACCACAGCTATTGCATCGGGAGTGAATACAAAAGGCACAATGCCAACTTAAGTACTAGAAGACTGAACCTTCTAAGAATTTGTGCTTTGAGCGGCTCCTGGGAGACCAGTATAAGATTCCGTTGTACCAGTGAAGGTTTACTGTATCCCTTGGACCTTCACATTGATCATGAAACACAGAAATTGCATCAGGATTGAATACAAAGGGGACAAGGCCGACTTAAGAACATGAAGAGTGAATCGTCTAAGTGCTTGTGGTTTGAGCGGCTGCTGGGAGTCAAGTATTATATTCCGATGCACCGGTGCCCATTTATTGTTTCCCTTGGACCTTCTCATTGTCCATGAAAGACAGATATCGCATCGGGATTGAATACAAAAGGCACAATGCCGACTTAAGTACAAGAAGAGTGAATCTTCTAAGTGTTTGTATTTTGAGCGACTCCTGGGAGACCAGTATTAGATTCCGATGCACCAGTGCAGGTTTTACTGAATCCCTTGTACCTTCACATTGACCATGAAACACAGCAATTGCATCGGGATTGAATACAAAAGGCACAATGCCAACTTAAGTACAAGAAGAGTGAATCTTCTAAGAGTTTGTGGTTTGAGCGGCTCCTGGGAGACCAGTATTAGATTCCGATGCAAAAGTGCAGGTTTACTGTATCCCTTGGACCTTCAAATTGACAATGAAACCCAGAAATTGCATCGGGATTGAATACAAAAGGGACAAGGCTTACTTAAGTACAAGAGGAATGAATCTTCTAAGAGTTTGTGGTCTGAGAGTATCCTGAGAGACCAGTATTAGATTCCGATGCAAAAGTGCAGGTTTACTGTATCCCTTGGACCTTCACATTGCCCATGAAACACAGAAATTAGATCGGGATTGAATACAAAATGGACAATGCAGACTTAAGTACAAGAAGGATGAATCATCCTAGAGTTTGTGGTTTGAGCGGCTCCTGATAGACCAGTATTAGATTCCGATGCAATAGTACATGTTTACTATATCCCTTGGACCTTCCCAATGACCATGAAACACAGCAATTGCATCGGGATTGAATACAAAACGCACATTGGCAACTTAAGGAAAAATAGAGCGAATCCTCCAAGAGTTTGTGCTTTGAGCAGCCCCTGGGAAACCAGTATTAGATTCCGATGCCCAGGTGCAGGTTTACTGCATCCGTTGGACCGTCACATTGACCATGAAACACAGAGTTTGCATCGAGATCGAATACAAAGGGGACAATGCCGACTTAAGTACAAGAAGAGTGAATCTTCTAAGAGTTTGTGGTTTGATCTGCTCCTGGAAAACCTGTATTAGTGGAAGGTGTACTGTATCCCTTGGACTTTCACTTTGACCATGAAACACAGAAATCGCACTGGGATTGAATACAAAAGGCAGAATGCCGGTTGAAGTACAAGAAGAGTGAATCTTCGAAGAGTTTCTGGTTTTAGCGGCTCCTAGGAAATCAGTATTAGATTCCGATGCACCAGTGCAGGTTTACTGTACCCTTGCACCTTCACATTGACCATGAAACACAGCAATTGCAAAGGGATTGAATACAAAAGGCACAATGCTGACTTAAGTACAAGAAGAGTAGATCTTCTAAGAGTTTGTGGTTTGAGCGGCTGCTGGGATACCACTATTAGTTTCTGATGAACCAGTGCTGGTATAATGCATCCCCTGGACCTTCACATTGACCATGAAACACAGAAATTAGATCGGGATTGAATACAAAATGGACAATGCCGACTTAAGTACAAGAAGAGTGAATCCTCTAAGAATTTTTGCTTTAAGCGGCTTCTGGGAGACCAGTATTAGATTCCGATGCAAAAGTGCAAGTTTACTGTATCACTTGCACCTTCAGATTGACCATGAAACACAGCAATTGCAAAGGGATTGAATACAAAAGGCACAATACCGACTTAAGCACAAGAAGAGTGCATCTTCAGAGTGTTTTTGCATTGAGCGGCTCCTTTTACACCAGTATTAGAATCCGTTGCACCAGTACATGTTTACTGTATCCCTTGGACCTTCCCATTGACCATGAAACACAGCAATTGCATCGGGATTGAGTACAAAACGCACATTCGACTTAAGGACAAATAGAGCGAATCCTCCAAGAGTTTGTACTTTGAGCAGCCCCTGGGAAACCAGTAATAGATTCCGATGCACCAGTGCAGGTTTTCTGTATTCCCTGGACCTTCACATTGAACATGAAACACAGAAATTGCATCGGGATTGAATACAAAGGGGACAATGCCGACCTAAGTACAAGAAGAGTGAATCTTCTAAAAGTTTGGGGTTTGGTCGGCTCCTGGGGGTCCAGTTTTAGATTCCGATGCACCAGTGCAGGTTTACTGTATCCCTTGGACTCTCACATTGCCCATGACGCACAGATATCGCATCGGGATTGAATACAAAAGGTACAATGCCGACTTAAGTACAAGAAGAGTGAATCTTCTAAGAATTTTTGCTTTGAGCGGCTCCTGGGAGACCAGTATTTCATTCCGATGCACCAGTGCAGGTTAACTGTATCCCTTGGACCCTAGCATTGACCATGAAACTACAGCAATACCATCAGTATTGAATACAAGAGGCACAATGCCAATATAAGTACATTAAGAGTGAATCTTCTAAAAGTATGTGTTTGAGCGGCTCCTGGGTGACCAGCATTAGATTCCGATGCACCAGTGGAGGTTTACTGTATCCCACGGACCTTCACATTGACCATGAAACACAGAAATTGCATCGGGACTGAATACAAAAGGGACAATGCAGACTTAAGTACAAGAACAGTGAATCTCCTAAGATTTTGTGGTTTGAGCGGCTCCTGGGAGACCAGTATCAGATTCCGATGAACCAGTGAAGGTTTACTGTATCCTGTGGAACCTCACATTGACCATCAAAAACAGAAAATACTTCGGATTGATCACAAAAGGGGCAATGCCTGCTTTAGTACAAGAAGAGTGAATTTTCTAAGTGTTTGTGATTTGAGTGGCTCCTGGGAGACCATTTTTAGATTCCGATGCACCGGTGAGGGGTTAACTGTATCCCTTTGACCTTCACAATGACCATGAAACACAGATATTTCTTCAGAATTGAATACAAAGGGACAAAGCCGAGTTAAGTACAAGAAGAATGACTCTTCTAAGAGTTTGTGGTTTGATCATCTCCTGGGGGACATGTATTAGATACCGATGCAACAGTGCAGGTTTACTGCATCCGATGGACATTCACATTGTCCATGAAACACAGATATCGCATCGGGATTGAATACAAAAGGCACAATGCTGACTTAAGTACAAGAAGATTGAATCTCCTATGTGTTTGTGATTTGAGGGGCTCCTGGGTGGTCATTATTAGATTCCGATGCACCAGTGCACGTTTACTGCATCCCTTGGACCTTCACATTTACCATGAAACACAGAAATTGCATCGGGATTGAATACAAAGGGGACAATGCCGACTTAAGTACACGAAGAGTGAATCTTCTAAGAGTTTGTGGTTTGAGCGGCTCCTGGGAGTCAAGTATTATATTCCGATGCACCAGTGCCGATTTATTGTATCCCTTGGACCTTCTCATTGTGCATGACACACAGATATCGCTTCGTGATTGAATACAAAAGGCACAATGCCGACTTAAGTACAAGAAGAGTGAATCTTCTAAGGGTTTGTGTTTTGACCGGCTCCTGGGAGACCAGTATTCGATTCCGATGCACCAGTGCAGGTTTACTGAATCCCTTGTACCTTCACATTGACCATGAAACACAGCAATTGCATCAGGATTGAATACAAAAGGCACAATGAAACTTAAGTCAAGAAGAGTGAATCTTCTAAGAGTTTGTCGTTTCAGCGGCTCCTGGGAGACCAGTATTAGATTCCGATGCAAAAGTGCAGGTTTACTGTATCCCTTGGACCTTCACATTGACCATAAAACAAAAAAATTGCATCGGGAGTGAATACAAAATGGACAATGCCGACTTAAGTACAAGAAGGATAAATAATCTAAGAGTTTGTGGTTTGAGCGGCTGCTGGGAGACCAGTACTAGTTTCCGATGCACCAGTGCTGGTTAACTGTATCACTTGGACCTTCGCATTGACCATGAAACAGAGTAATTGCATCGGGATAGGATACGAAACACAATGCCAGCTGAAGTACAGAAAGAGTGAATCTTCTTAGAGTTTGTGGTTTGAGTGAACCTGGGAAACCAGTATTAGATTCCGAAGCACCAGTGCAGGATTACTGTGTCCCTTGAAACTTCACATTGATCATGAAACACTGCAATGGCATCGGGAATGAATACAAAAGGCACAATGCCAACTTAAGAACAAGAAGAGTGAATCTTCTAAGAGTTTGTGCTTTGAGCGGCTCCTGGTGAACAGTATTAGATTCCGATGCACCAGTGCAAATTTACTGTATCCCTTGGACCTTCACATTAACCATAAAACCAAGAAATTGCATCGAGATTGAATACAAATGGGACAATGCCGACTTAAGTACAAGAGGAATGAATCTCCTAAGAGTTTGTGGTCTGAGAGGCTCCTGAGATACCAGTATTAGATTCCGATGGACCAGTGCAGGTTTACGGTATCATTTGGTCCTTCACATTGACCATGAAAAATAGAAATCGCATCGGATTGAATAAAATGGACAATGCCGACTTAAGTACAAGAAGGGTGAATCTTCCATGTGTTTGTGGTTTGAGCGGCTCCTGGTATACCAGTATTAGGTTCCGATGCACCAGTGCAGGTTTACTGTATCCCTTGGACCATCACATTGACCATGAAACACAGAAATTTCATTGGGACTGAACACAAAGGGGCAGTGCCGACTTACGTACACCAAGAGTGAATCTTCTATGTGTTTGTGGTTTGATCGACTTCTGGGAGACCACTACTAAATTCCGATGCACCAGTGCAACTATACTGTATCCCTTGGGCTTTCACATTGTCCATGAAGCACAGATATCGAATCGGTATTAAAAACAAAAGGCACAATGCCAACTAAAGTACAAGAAGAGAGAATCTGCTAAGAGTTTCTACTTTGAGCGGCTCCTGGAAGACTAGTATTCAATTTCGATGCACCAGTGCAAGTTTACTGTATCCCTTAGACCTTCACATTGACCATGAAACACAGAAATTAGATCGGGATTGAATACAAATGGGACACTGCCGACCTAAGTACACGAAGAGCGAATCTTCTAAGAGTTTGTGGTTTGAGCGGCTCTTGGGAGACCAATATTAGATTCCGATGCACCAGTGCAGGTTTACTGTATCCCTTGGACCTTTACATTGACCTTGAAACAGAGAAATTGCATAGGGGTAGAATACAAAAGACACAACGAAGGCTTCAGTACAAGAAGAGTGAATCTTCTGAGAGATTGTGGTTTGAGCAGCTCCTGGGAAACCAGTATTAGATTCCGATGCACCAGTGCAGGTTTACTGCATCCCTTGGACCTTAGCATTGACAATGAAACACAGACATTGCATCAGGACTGAATACAAAAGGGACAATGCCGACTTAAGTACAAGAATAGTGAATCTTCTAAGCGTTTGTTGTTTGAACTGTTCCTGGGAAACCAGTATCGAGTCGGGATTGAATACAAAAGGCACAATGCCATCTAAAGTACAAGAAGAGAGAATCTGCTAAGAGTTTCTACTTTGAGCGGCTCCTGGGAGACCAGTATTAGATTCCGACGAACCAGTGCAGGTTAACTGCATCCCTTGGACCTTCACATTGACCATGAAAAACAGAAACTCCATCGGATTGAATACAAAAGAGACAATGCCGACTTAAGTACAAGAAGAGTGAATCTTCTAAGAGGTTGTGGTTTGATCGGCTCCTGGGAGAATAGTATTAGATTCCGATGAACCAGTGCAGGTTATCTGTATCCCTGGACATCCATATTGTCCATGAGGCCCAGATATCTCATCGTGATTGAATACAAAAGGCACAATGCCGACTTAAGTACAAGAAGAGGGAATCTTCTAAGAGTTTGAGATTTGAGCGGCTCCTGGGAGACAAGTATTCGATTTCGATGCACCAGAGAAGGTTACCTGTATCCCTTGGACCTTCACACTGTGCATGAAACAGAGATATCGCATCGGGATTGAATAGAATAGGCACAATGCCGACTTAAGTACAAGAAGATTGAAACTTCTAAGGGTTTGTGCTTTGAACGGCTCCTGGGAGACCGGTATTAGATTGCGATGCACCAGTTTCGGTTTACGGTATCCCTTGGACCTTCGCATTGACCATGAAACACAGAAATCGCATCGGAATTGAATACAAAAGGCACAATGTCAACTTAAGTACAAGAAGAGGGGATTATCTAAGAGTTTGTGCGTTGTGCGGCTCCTGGGAGACCAGTATTAGTTTCCGATGCACCAGTGCAGGTTTACTGTATCCCTTGGACCTTAGCATTGACCATGAAACAGAGACATTGCATCAGGACTGAATACAAAAGGGACAATGCCGACTTAAGTACAAGAATAGTGAATCTTCTAATCGTTTGTTGTTTGAACTGTTCCTGGGAAACCAGTATGAGACTCCGATGCACCAGTGCAAGTTTACTCTATCCCTTGGACCTTCACATTGCCCATGAAACACAGCAATCGCATCGGGATTGAATACAAAAGGCACAATGCTGGCTGAAGTACAAGCAGAGTAAATATTCTAAGAGTTTCTGGTTTGAGCGGCTCCTGGGAGACCAGTATTAGATTCCGATGCAAAAGTGCAGGGTTACTGTATCCCTTGGACCTTCACATTGACCATAAAACAAAGAAATTACATCGGGATTGAATACAAAATGGACAATGCCGACTTAAGTACAAGAAGGATGAATCATCTAATAGTTTGTGGTTAGAGCGGCTCCTGGGAGACCAGTATTAGATTCCGATGCACCAGTGGAGGTTTACTGTATCCCTTGGACCTTCACATTGACCATGACACACAGAAATTGCATCGGGCCTGAATACAAAAGGGACAATGCCGACTTAATTACATGAAGAATGAATCTTCTAAGAGTTTGTGGTTTAAGCGGCTCCTGGGAGACCAGTATCAGATTCTGATGAACCAGTGCAGGTTTACTGTATCCCGTGGAACCTCACATTGACCATCAAAAACAGAAAATACTTCGGATTGAACACAAAAGGGGCAATGCCAGCTTCATTACAAGAAGAGTGAATCTTCTAATTGTTTGTGATTTGAGTGGCTCCTGGGAGACCAGTTTTAGATTCCAATGCACCAGTGAAGGGTTAACTTTATCCCATTGACCTTCACAATGATCATGAAACACAGAAACTGCATCAGGATTGAATACAAAGGGGACAATGCTGACTTAAGTAAAAGAAGAATGAATCTTCAAAGGGTTTGTGGTTTGATCGTCTCCTGGGGGACAAGTATTAGATTCCGATGCACCTGTGCAAGTTTACTGCATCCGTTGGACTTTCACATTGTGCATGAAAGACAGATATCGCATCGGGATTGAATTGAAAAGGCACAATGCCGCATTAAGTACAAGGAGTGTAAATCTTCTATGTGTATGTGATTTGAGCGGCTCCTGGGTAACCAGTATTAGATTTCGATGCACCGGTGGAGCTTTACAGTATCCCTTGGACCGTCACATTGACCATGAAACACAGAATTTGCATCGAGATTGAATACAAAGGGGACAAACCTGACTTAAGTACAAGAAGAGTGAATCTTCAATGTGTTTGTGGTTTGAGCGGCTCCTTGGAGACCAGTATTAGATTCCGATGCTCCAGTGAAGGTTTGCTGTATCCCTTGGACCTTCACATTGACCATGAAACACAGAAATTGCATCGGGATTGAATACAAAAGGGACAATGCAGACTTAAGTACAAGAAGAGAGAATCTTCTAAGAGTTTGTTGTTTGATCTGCTCCTGGAAAACCAGCATTAGTTTTCGAAGCACCAGTGAAGGTTTACTGTATCCCTTGCACCGTTACTTTGAACATGAAACACAGAAATCGCACTGGGATTGAAAAAAAAATTCAGAATGCCGGTTGAAGTACAAGAAGAGTGAATCTTCTAAGAGTTCCTGATTTGAACGGCTCCTAGGAAACCAGGATTAGATTCCGATCCAGCAGTGCAGGTTTGCTGTACCCTTGCACCTTCACATTGACCATGAAACACAGCAAATGCATCGGATTGAATTACAAAAGGCACAATGCCAACTTAATGGCAAGAAGAGTGAATTTTCCAAGACTTTGTGCTTTGATCGGCTCCTGGGAAACCAGTATCAAATTCCGATGCACCAGTGAAGGGTTAAATGTATCCCTTGGACCTTCACATTGACCATGATACACAGATATTGCATCGCGATTTAATACATAGAGAACAATGCCGACTTAAGTACAAGAAAAGTGAATCTTCTAAGAGTTTGACGTTTAATCGTCTCCTGGGGGACAAGTATCAGATTCCGATGCACCAGTGCAGGTTTACTGCATCCCTTGGACCTTCACCTTGTCCATGAAACACAGATATCACATCGGGATTGAATACAAAAGGCACAATGCCGACTTAAGTTCAGGAAGAGTGAATCTTCTAAGAGTTTGTGGTTTTAGCGGCTTCTGGAAAACCAGTATTAGATTCAGATTCACCAGTGCATGTTTCCTGTACCCTTGGACCTTCACATTGACCATGAAACACAGCAATGGCATCAGGATTGAATACAAAAGGCACGTTGGCAACTTAAGGACAATTAGAGCGAATCCTCCATGAGTTTGTGCTTTGAGCAGCCCCTGGGAAACCAGTATTAGATTCCGATGCACCAGTGCCGGTTTACTGTATCCCTTGGACCTTCACATTGACCATGAAACACAGCAATTGCATCGGGATTCAATACAAAAGGCACAATGCCGACTTAAGTAAATGAATAGTGGATCTTCTAAGAGTTTCTGCTTTGAGCGGCTCCTGGGAGACCAGTATTAGATTCCGATGAACCAGTGCAGGTTTACTGTATCCCTTGGACATTTACATTGAGCATGAAAAACAGAAATTGCATTGGATTGAATACGAAAGGGACAATGCCGACTTAAGTACAAGAAGAGTGAATCTTCTAACTGTTTGCGGTTTGAGCGGCTCCTGGGAGAGCAGTATAGGATTCCGATGCACCAGTGAAGCGTTATTTGTATCGTTTGGACCTTCACATTGAAAATAAAACACAGAAATTGCATCGGGATTGAATACAAAGGGGACAATGCCGACTTAAGTAGAAGAAGAGTGAATCTTCTTAGAGTTTGTGATTTGAGCGGCTCCTGCGAGAACAGTATTAGATTCCGAAGCACCAGTGCAGGTTTACTGTATCCCTTGGACCCTTACATTGACCATGAAAACAGAAATGGCATCGGACTGAATACAAAAGGGACAACGTTGACTTAAGTAGAAGAAGAGTGAATCTTCTAAGTGATTGTGGTTTGAGCGGCTTCTGCGAGTCCAGTATTAGATTCCGATGCACCAGTGCTGTTTTACTGTATCCCTTGGACTTCCACATTGACCATGAAACACAGAAATTGCATCGGGATTGAATAGTAAAGGCACAATGCCGGCTGAAGTACAAGAAGAGTGAATCTTGTAAGAGTTTGTGGTTTGAGCGTCTCCTGGGAAACCAGTATTAGATTCCTATGCACCAGTGCCGGTTTACTGTATCCCTTGGACCTTCACATTGACCATGAAAAACAGAAATCGCATCGGATTGAATAGAAAAGGACAATGCCGACTTAAGTACAAGAAGAGTGAATCTTCCATGTGTTTGTGGTTTGAGGGGCTCCTGGTAGACCAGTATTGAATTTCCGATGCACCAGTGCAGGTTTACTGTATCCCTTGGACCTTCACATTGTCCATGAAACACAGATATCGAATCGGGATTGAATACAAAAGGCACAATGCCATCTAAAGTACAAGAAGAGAGAATCTGCTAAGAGTTTCTACTTTGAGCGGCTCCTGGGTGTCCGGTATTAAATTCTGATGCACCAGTGCAATTTTACTGTATCCCTTGGACCACCACATTGACCATGAAACACAGAAATGAGATCGGGATTGAATATAAAAGGGACAATGCCGACCTAAGTACAAGAAGATGAATCCTCTAAGAGATTATGGTTTGAGCGGCTCCTGGGAGAACAGTATTAGATTCCGACGAACCAGTGCAGGTTTACTGTATCCCTTGGTCGTTCACATTGACCATGAAACATAGTAGTTGCATCGGGACTGAATACAAAAGGGACAATGCCGACTTAAGTACAAGAAGAGAAATCTTCTAAGTGTTTGTGGTTTGCGCGGCTCCTGGGAGACCAGTATTAGATTCCAACGAACTAGTGCAGGTTAACTGCATCCGTTGGACCTTCACATTGACCATGAAAAACAGAAATTGCATCGGATTGAATACAAAAGTGACAATGCCGACATAAGTACAAGAAGAGTGAATCTTCTAAGAGATTGTGGTTTGATCGGCTCCGGTGAGACCAGTATTAGATTCCGCTGAACCAGAACAGGTTTGCTGTATCCCATGAACCTCTACATTGCCCATGAGGCTTAGATATCGCAACGGGATTGAATACAAAATGCACAATGCCGACTTAAGTACAAGAAGACGGAATCTTCTATGAGTTTGAGCTTTGAGCGGCTCCTGGGAGACAAGTATTCGATTTCGATGCAACAGAGCAGGTTAACTGTATCCCTTGGACCTTCACACTGTGCATGAAACAGAGATATCGCATCGGGATTGAATAGAATAGGCACAATGCCGACTTAAGTACAAGAAGAATGAATCTTCTAAGGGTTTGTGCTTTGAGCGGCTCCTGCGAGACCAGTATTAGATTGCGATGCTCCAGTGCAGGTTTACTGTATCCCTTGGACCTTCGCATTGACCATGAAACACAGAAATCAAATCGGAATTGAATACAAAAGGCACAATGTCAACTTAAGTACAAGAAGAGTGGATCATCTAAGATTTTGTGAGTTGTGCAGCTCCTGGGAGACCAGTATTAGTTTCCGATGCACCAGTGCAGGTTTACTGTATCCCTTGGACCTTAGCATTGACCATGAAACACAGACATTGCATCGGGACTGAATACAAAAGGGACAATGCCGACTTAAGTACAAGAAGAGTGAATCTTCTAAGCGTTTGTTGTTTGAACTGTTCCTGGGAAACCAGTATGAGATTCCGATGCACCAGTGCAAGTTTACTGTATCCCTTGGACCTTCACATTGACCATGACACACAGCAATCGCATCGGGATTGAATTACAAAAGGCATAATGCCAACTTAATGACAAGAAGAGTGAATCTTCTTAGCGTTTGTTTTTTGAACTGTTCCTGGGAAACCAGTATGAGATTCCGATGCACCAGTGCAAGTTTACTGTATCCCTTGGGCCTTCACATTGACCATGAAACACAGCAATCGCATCGGGATTGAATACAAAAGGTACAATGCTGGCTGAAGTGCAAGCAGAGTAAATCTTCTAAGAGTTTCTGGTTTGAGCGGCTCCTGGGAATCCAGTATTAGATTCCGATGTACCAGTGCAGGTTTACTGTATCCCTTGGACCTTTACATTGACCATGAAACACAGCAATAACATCGGGATTGAATACAAAAGGCACAATGCCAATATAAGTACAAAAACAGTGAATCGTCTAAAAGTTTGTGGTTAGAGCGGCTCCTGGGAGACCAGTATTAGATTCCGATGCACCAGTGGAGGTTTACTGTATCCCTTCGACCTTCACATTGACCATGACACACAGAAATTGCTTCAGGATTGAATACAAAGGGGCAATGCCGACTTAAGTACAAGAAGCGTGAATCTCCTATGTGTTTGTGATTTGAGGTTCTCTGAAGTGACCAGTATTAGATTCTGATGCACCGGTGAAGGTTTAGAGTATCCCTTGGACCTTCCCATTGACCATGAAACACAGAATTTGTGTCGAGATTGAATACAAGGTTGACAAACCCGACTTAAGTACAAGAAGAGTGAATCTTCTACGTTTTTTGGTTTGAGTTGCTCCTGGGTGACCAGTATTAGATTCAGATGCACCGGTACAGATTTACTGTATCCCTTGGACCTTAACATTGACTACGAAACACAGAATTTGCAACGAGATTGAATACAAAGGGGACATTGCCGACTTAAGTACAAGAAGAGTGTATCTTCTAAGAGTTTGTGGTTTGATCTGCTCCTGGAAGACCAGTATTAGTTTCCGATGCACCAGTGAAGGTTTACTGTATCCCTTGGACCTTAACAGTGGCCATGAATTACAGAAATTGCATCGGGATTCAATACAAAAAGCACAATGCCGACTTAAGTACAAGAAGAGTGAATCTTCTAAGAGTTTGTGGTATGAGCGGCTCCTGGGAGACCAGTATTAGATTCCGATGAACCAGTGCAGGTATACTGTATCCCTTGGACGTTCAAATTGACCATGAAACACAGTAATTACATCGGGACTGAATACAAAAGCGACAATGTTGACTTAAGTACAAGATGAGTAATCTTCTAAGTGTTTGTGATTTTCGCGGCTCCTGGCAGAACAGTATTAGATTCCGACTAACCAGTGCAGGTTAACTGCATCCCTTGGACCTTCACATTGACCATTAAAAACAGAAACTGCGTCGGATTGAATACAAAAGGGACAATGCCGACTTAAGTACGAGAAGAGTGAATCTTCAAAGAGGTTGTGGTTTGATCGGCTCCAGGGAGAACAGTATTAGATTCCGATGAACCAGTGCAGGTTTACTGTATCCCTTGGATCTTCACATTGACCATGAAACACGGAAATTGCATCGGGACTGAATACAAAAGGGACAATGCCGACTTAAGTACAAGAAGAGTGAATCTTGTGTGAGTTTGTGGCTCCTGGAAGACCAGTATTAGTTTCCGATGCACCAGTGAAGGCTTACTGTATCCCTTGACCTTCACATTGACCATGAACCACAGCAATTGCATCGGGATTGAATACAAAAGGTACAATGCCGACTTAAGTACAAGAAGAGTGCATCTTCTAAGTGTTTGTGGTTTGAGCGGCTCCTGGGAGACCAGTATTAGATTCCGATGCACCAGTGCAGGGTTAACTGTATACCTTGGACCTTCACACTGACCATGAAACACAGAAATTGCATCGGGATAGAATACGAAGGGGCAATGCCGACGTAAGTACACGAAGAGTGAATCTTCTAAGAGTTTGTGGAGTGAGCGGCTCCTGGGAGACCAGAATTAGATTCTGATGAACCAGTGCAGGTTTCTGTATCCCTTGGACCTTCACATTGACCATGAAACACAGAAATTGCATCGCGATTGAATACAAAGGGAACAATGCCGACTTAAGTACAAGAAAAGTGAATCTTCTAAGAGTTTGTCGTTTAATCGTCTCCTGAGGGACAAGTATCAGATTCCGATGCACCAGTGCAGGTTTGCCGCATTCCTTGGACCTTCACCTTGTCCATGAAACACAGAAATCACATCGGGATTGAATACAAAAGGCACAATGCCGATTTAAGTTCAGGAAGAGTGAATCTTCTAAGAGTTTGTGGTTTTAGCGGCTCCTGGAAAACCAGTATTAGATTCAGATGCACCAGTGCATGTTTACTGTACCCCTGGACCTTCACATTGACCGTGAAACACAGCAATGGCATCGGGATTGAATACAAAAGGCACATTGGCAACTTAAGGACAATTAGAGTGAATCCTCCAAGAGTTTGTGTTTTGAGCAGCCCCTGGGAAACCAGTATTAGATTCCGATTCTCCAGTGCAGGTTTACTGTATCCCTTGGACCTTCACATTGACCATGAAACACAGCAATTGCATCGGGATTCAATACAAATGGCGCAATGCCGACTTAAGTAAAAGAAGAATGGATCTTCTAAGAGTTTGTGCTTTCAGCGGCTCCTGGGAGACCAGTATTAGATTCCGATGAACCAGTGCAGGTTTACTGTATCCCTTGGACCTTCACATTGAGCATGAAAAACAGAAATTGCATCGGATTGAATACCAAAGGGACAATGCCGACTTTAGTACAAGAAGAGTGAATCTTCTAAGTGTTTGCGGTTTGAACGGCTCCTGGGAGAGCAGTATTGGATTCCGATGCACCAGTGAAGCGTTATTTGTATTGTTTGGACCTTCACATTGAAAATAAAACACAGAAATTGCATCGGGAATGAATACAAAGGGGACAATGCCGACTTAGGTACAAGAAGAGTGAATCTTCTTAGAGTTTGTGATCTGAGAGGCTCCTGCGAGAACAGTATTAGATTCCGATGCACCAGTGCAAGTTTACTGTATCCCTTGGACCCTTACATTGACCCTGAAAACAGAAAGGGCATCGGACTGAGTACAAAATGGACAAGGCCGACCTAAGTACAAGATGAGTGAATCTTCTAAGTGATTGTGGTTTGAGCGGCTTCTGGGAGTCCAGTATTAGATTTCGATGCACCAGTGCAGGTTTACTGTATCCCTTGGACTTTCACATTGACCATGAAACACAGAAATTGCATCGGGATTGAATAGTTAAGGCACAATGCCGGCTGATGTACAAGAAGAGTGAATCTTGTGAGAGTTCGTGGTTTGAGCGGCTCCTGGGAAACCAGTACTAGATTCCGATACACCAGTGCCGGTTTACTGTATCCTTTGGCTCTTTACATTGACAATGAAACACAGCAATTGTATCGGGATTGAATATAAAAGGCGCAATGCCAACTGAAGTAAAGGAAGAGTGGATCTTCTAAGAGTTTGTGCTTTGAGCGGCTCCTGGGAGACCAGTATTAGATTTCGATGCACCAAAGAAGGTTTACTGTATCCCTTGGACAATCACAAGACCTTGAAACACAGCAATAGAATCGGGATTGAATACAAAAGTCTCAATGCCAACTTAAGTACAAGAAGAGTGGAACCTCTAAGAATTTGTGGTTTGAGCAGCTCCTGGGAGACCAGTATTAGATTCAGATGCACCAGTGCAGGTTTACTGTATACCTCGGACCTTTACATTGACCATGAAACACAGAAATCGCACTGTAATTGAATACAAAAGGCAGAATGCCGGTTGAAGTACAAGAAGAGTGAATCTTGTAAGCGTTTCTGGTTTGAGCGGCTCCTAGGAAACCAGTATTAGATTCGGATGCACCAGTGCAGGATGACTGTACCCTTGAATGTTCAGATTGACCATGAAGCACTGCAAATGCTTCGGGATTGAATTACAAAAGGCACAATGCCAACTTAATGACAAGAAGAGTGAACCTTTTAAGAGATTATGTTTTGAGCGGCTCCTGGGAGACCAGTATTAGTATCCGTTGCACCACTGCAGGTGTACAGTAACCCTTGGACCTTCACTTTGACCATGAAACACAGCAATTGCATCGGGATTGAATACAAAAGGCACATTGCCGACTAAAGTACAAGAAGAGTAGATCTAAGGGTTTGTGGTTTGAGCGGCTCCTGGGATACCACTATTAGATACCGATGAACCAGTGCTGGTTTACTGCATCCCTTGGACCTTCACATTGACCATGAAAAACAGAAATTTCATTGGATTGAATACAAAGGGGACTATGCCGACTTAAGTACCACAAGAGTGAATATTCTAAGTGTTTGTGGTTTGAGCGGCTCCTGAGTGACCAGTATTAGATTCCGATGCACCGGTGAAAAGTTAGCTGTATCCCTTTCACCTTCACAATGAAAATGAAACACAGAAATTGCTTCAGGATTGAATACAAAGGGGACAATGCCGACTTAAGTACAAGAAGAATGAATCTTCTTAAAGTTTGTCGTTTAATCGTCTCCTGGGGGACAAGTATTAGATTCCGATTCACCAGTGCAGGTTTACTGTATCCCTTGAACCCTTACATTGACCCTGATAACAGAAATGGCATCGGACTGAATACAAAATGGATAAGGCCGACCTAAGTACAAGAAGGGTGAATCTTCTTAGTGATTGTGGTTTGAGCGGCTTCTGGGAGTCCAGTATTAGATTACGACGTACCAGTGCTGGTTTACTGTATCCCTTGGACCTTCACATTGACCATGAAACACAGCAATTGCATCGGGATTCAATACAAAAGGCACAATGCCGACTTAAGTAAAAGAAGAGTGGATCTTCTAAGAGTTTGTGCTTTAAGCGGCTCCTGGGAGACCACTATTAGATTCCGATGCACCAGTGCGGCTTTATTGTGTCACTTGGACCTTTACATTGCCCATGAAACAGAGAAATTGCATTGGGATTGAATACAAAAGGCACATTGCCGACTTAAGTACAAGAAGAGTGAATCTTCTAAGAGTTTACATCTACATCTACATCAATACTCCGAGAGCCACCTTACGGTGTGTGGCGGAGGGTACTTATTGTACCACTATCTGATCCCCCCTTCCCTGTTCCATTCACGAATTGTGCGTGGGAAGA
This sequence comes from Schistocerca serialis cubense, assembly GCF_023864345.2. Taxonomy (NCBI): domain Eukaryota; kingdom Metazoa; phylum Arthropoda; class Insecta; order Orthoptera; family Acrididae; genus Schistocerca; species Schistocerca serialis. Next base: position 1,089,124,775 of record NC_064640.1, on the reverse strand, counting down.
ACGACTGCTTGTAAGTTTCCGTATTTGCTCTAATTTCTCGGATCTTTTCGTTGTGATCATTACGCGAGATATATGTGGGCGGTAGTAATATGTTGCCCATCTCTTCCCGGAATGTGCTCTCTCGTAATTTGTGGTTTGAGCGGCTCCTGGGAAACCAGTATTAGATTGCGATGCACCAGTGCCGGTTTACTGTATCCATTGGACCTTTACATTGACCATGAAACACAGCAGTGGTATCGGGATTGAATATAAAAGGCACAATATCAACTGAAGTACAAGAAGAGTGGAACTCCTAAGAGTTTGTGCTTTGAGCGGCTCCTGGGAGACCAGTATTAGATTTAGATGCACCAAAGAAGGTTTACTGTATCCCTTGGACAATCACATTGACCTTGAAACACAGCAATTGAATCGGGATTGAATACAAAAGTCTCAATGCCAACTTAAGTACAAGAAGAGTGGATCCTCTAAGAATTTGTGGTTTGAGCGGCTCCTGGGAGACCAGTATTAGATTCCGATGAACCAGTGCTGGTTTACTGTATCCTTTGGACCTTCACATTGACCATGAAAACAGAAACTGCATCGGATTGAATACAAAAGCGACAATGCCGACTTAAGTACAAGATGAGTGAATCTTCTAAGCCTTTGTGGTTTGAGCGGCACCTGGCAGACCAGTATTAGTATCCGATGCACCAGTTCAGGTTTACTGTATCCCTTGGTTCTCAACAGTGGCCATGAATTACAGAAATTGCATCGGGATTGAATACAAAGGGCACAATGGCGACTTAAGTACAAGAAGAGTGAATCTTCTAAGAGTTTGTGGTATGAGCGGCTCCTGGGAGAACAGTATTAGATTCCGATGAACAGTGCAGGTTTACTGTATCGCTTGGACGTTCACATTGACCATGAAACACAGTTATTACATCGGGACTGAATACAAAAGAGACAATGCCGACTTAAGTACAAGAAGAGTGAATCTTCTAAGTGTTTGTGGTTTGAGCGGCTCCTGTGTGACCAGTATTAGATTCCGATGCACCGGTGAATGGTTAACTGTATCCCTTTGACGTCACAATGAACATGAAACACAGAAATTGCTTCAGGATTGAATACAACTGGGACAATGCCGACTAAAGTACAAGAAGAATGAATCTTCTAAAAGTTTGTCGTTTAATCATCTCCTGGGGGACAAGTATTAGATTCCGATGCGCCAGTGCAGGTTTGCTGCATCCCTTGGACCTTCACATTGTCCATGAAACACAAAAATCACATCGGGATTGAATACAAAAGGCACAATGTCGACTTAAGTACAAGAAGAGTGAATCTTGCAAGAATTTGTGGTTGGATCTGCCCCTGGGACACCAGAATTAGTTTCCGATGCACCAGTGCAGGTTTACTGCATCCCTCGGACCTTTACATTGTACATGATGCACAGATATCGCATCGGGATTGAACACAAAAGGCACAATGCCGACTTAAGTACAGGAAGAGTGAGTCTTCTAAAAGTTTGTGCTTTGAGCGGCACCTGGGAGACCAGTATTAGATTCCGTTGCACCAGTGCAGGTTTACTGTATCCCTTGGACCTTCCCATTGACCATGAAGCACAGAAATCACATCGGGATTGAACACCAAAGGCACAATGCCGGCTGAAGTACAAGAAGAGTGAATTTTCTAAGAGTTTGTAGTTTTAGCGGCTCCTGGGAAACCAGTATAAGATTCGAATGCACCAGTGCAGGTTTACTGTACCCTTGGACCTTCAAATTGACCATGAAACACAGCAATTGCATCGGGATTGAATACAAAAGGCACATTGGCAACATAAGGACAATCAGAGCGAATCCTCCAAGAGTTTGTGCTTTGAGCAGCCCCTGGGAAACCAGTATTAGATTCCGATGCACCAGTGCAGGCTTACTGTATCCCTTGGACTTTCACATTGACCATGAAACACAGCAATTGCATCGGGATTCAATACAAAAGGCACAATGCCGACTTAAGTAAAAGAAGAGTGGATCGACTGAGAGTTTGTGCTTTGAGCGGCTCCTGGGAGCCCAGTATTAGATTCCGATGAAGCAGTGCAGGTTTACTGTATCCCTTGGACCTTCACATTGAGCATGAAAAACAGAAATTGTATCGGATTGAATACAAAAGGGACAATGCCGACGTAAGTTCAAGGAGAGTAAATCTTCTAAGTGTTTGCGGTTTGAGCGGTTCCTGGGAGAGCAGTATTGGATTCCGATGCACCAGTGAACCGTTATTTGTATCGTTTGGACCTTCACATTGAAAATAAAACACAGAAATAGCATCGGGATTGAATACAAAGGGGACAATGCCGACTTAAGTACAAGAACAGTGAATCTTCTAAGAGTTTGTGATATGAGAGGCTCCTGCGAGACCAGTATTAGATTCCGATGCACCAGTGCAGGTTTACTGTATCCCTTGGACCCTTACCTTGATCCTGAAAACAGAAATGGCATCGGACTGAATACATAAGGGACAAGGCCGACCTAAGTACAAGAAGAGTGAATCTTCTAAGTGATTGTGGTTTGAGCGGCTTCTGGGAGTCCAGTATTAGATTCCGATGCACCAGTGCTGGTTTACTGGATCCCTTGGACTTTCACATTGACCACGAAACACAGAAATTGCATCGGGATTCAATAGTAAAGGCACAAAGCCGGCTGAAGTACAAGAAGAGTGAATCTTCTAAGAGTTTGTGGTTTGAGCGGCTCCTGGGAGACCAGTATTAGATTCCGATACACCAGTGCAGGTTCACTGTGTCACTTGGACCTTTACATTGCCCATGAAACAGAGAAATTGCATTGGGAATGAATACAAAAGGCACATTGCCGACTTAAGTACAAGAAGAGTGAATCCTTTAAGATTTTGTAGTTTGAGCGGCTCCTGGGAACCAGTATTAGATTCCGATGCACCAGTGCCGGTTTACTTTATCCGTTGGACATTTACATGGACCATGAAACACAGCAATTGTATCGGGATTGATTATAAAAGGCACAATGCCAACTGAAGTACAAGAAGAGTGGATCTTCTAAGAGTTTGTGCTTTGAGCGGCTCCTGGGAGACCAGTATTAGATTTCGATGCACCAAAGAAGGTTTACTGTATCCCTTGGACAATCACATTGACCTTGAAACACAGCAATTGAATCGGGATTGAATACAAAAGTCTCAATGCCAACTTAAGTACAAGAAGAGTGGATCCTCTAAGAATTTGTGGTTTGGGCGGCTCCTGGGAGACCAGTATTAGATTCCGACGACTCAGTGCAGGTTTACTGTATCCTTTGGACCATCACATTGACCACGAAAACAGAAACTGCATCGGATTGAATACAAAAGCGACAATGCCGACTTAAGTACAAGATGAGTGAATCTTCTAAGAGTTTGTGGTATGAGCGGCTCCTGGGAGAACAGTATTAGATTCCGATGAACCAGTGCAGGTTTACTGTATCCCTTGGACGTTCACATTGACCATGAAACACAGTAATTACATTGGGACGGAATACAAAAGGACAATGCCGACTTAAGTAGAAGAAGAGTAATCTTCTAAGTGTTTGTGGTTTTCGCGGCTCCTGGGAGAACAGTATTAGATTCCGACGAACCAGTGCAGGTTAACTGCATCCCTTGGACCTTCACATTGATCATGAAAATCCTATGTGTGTTGAGCGGCTCCTGAGAGACCAGTATTATTTTCCGATGCACCAGTGCAGGTTAACTGTATCCCTTGGACCCAAGCATTGACCATGAAACACAGACATTGCATCGGGACTGAATACAAAAGGGACAATGCCGACTTAAGTACCCGAAGAGTGAATCTTCTAAGAGTTTGTGGTTTGAGCGGCTCCTGGGAGACCAGTATTAGATTCCGATACACCAGTGCAGGTTCACTGTTTCACTTGGACCTTTACATTGCCCATGAAACAGAGAAATTGCATTGGGATTGAATACAAAAGGCACATTGCCGACTTAAGTACAAGAAGAGTGAATCTTCTAAGATTTTGTAGTTTGAGCGGCTCCTGGGAAACCAGTATTAGATTCCGATGCACCAGTGCCGGTTTACTTTATCCGTTGGACATTTACAATGACCATGAAACACAGCAATTGTATCGGGATTGATTATAAAAGGCACAATGCCAACTGAAGTACAAGAAGAGTGGATCTTCTAAGAGTTTGTGCTTTGAGCGGCTCCTGGGAGACCAGTATTAGATTTCGATGCACCAAAGAAGGTTTACTGTATCCCTTGGACAATCACATTGACCTTGAAACACAGCAATTGAATCGGGATTGAACACAAAAGTCTCAATGCCAACTTAAGTACAAGAAGAGTGGATCCTCTAAGAATTTGTGGTTTTAGCGGCTCCTGGGAGACCAGTATTAGATTCCGATGACCCAGTGCAGGTTTACTGTATCCTTAGGACCATCACATTGACCACGAAAACAGAAACTGCATCGGATTGAATACAAAAGCGACAATGCCGACTTAAGTACAAGATGAGTGAATCTTCTAAGAGTTTGTGGTATGAGCGGCTCCTGGGAGAACAGTATTAGATTCCGATGAACCAGTGCCGGTTTACTGTATCCCTTGGACATTCACATTGACCATGAAACACTGTAATTACATCGGGACTGAATACAAGATGTCAATGCCGACTTAAGTAGAAGAAGAGTAATCTTCTAGGTGTTTGTGGTTTTCGCGGCTCCTGGGAGAACAGTATTAGATTCCGACGAACCAGTGCAGGTTAACTGCATACCTTGGACTTCACATTGACCATGAAAATCCTATGTGCGTTGAGCGGCTCCTGGGAGACCAGTATTATTTTCCGATGCACCAGTGAGGGTTAACTGTATCCCTTGGACCTTCACATTGACCATGAAACACAGAAATTGCATCGGGATTGAATACGAATGGGACAATGCCAACTTAAGTACAAGAAGAGTGAATCCTCTAAGAGTTTGTGGTGTGTGCGGCTCCTGGATGACCAGTATTAGATTCCGATGAACCAGTGCAAGTTTACTGTATCCCTTGGACTTTCACAGTGACCATAAAACACAGATATCGCATCGGCATTGAATACAAAAGGCACAATACCGACTTAAGTACAAGAAGAGTGAATCTTACAAGAGTATGTGGTTTGATCTGCTCCTGGGAGACCAGAATTAGTTTCCGATGCACCAGTGCAGGTTTACTGTATCCCTTGGACCTTCCTATTGACCATGAAACACAGCAATTGCATCTGGATTGAATACAATATGCACAATGCCAACTTAAGTACAAGAAGAATGAATCTTCTAAGAGTGTCTGATTTTAGCGGCTCCTGAGATGACCATTTTTAGATTCCGATGCACCAGTGAAGGGTTAACTGTATTCCATGGACCTTCACATTGACCATGAAACACAGATATTCCATCGGGATTGAATACAAAGGGAGAATGCCGACCTAAGTACGAGAAGAATGAATCTTCTAAGAGTTTGTGGTTTGAGCGGCTCTTGGGACACCATTATTAGATTCTGATGAACCAGTGCAGGTTTACTACACCCCTTGGACCTTCACATTGACCATGAAAAACAAAAATCGCATCAGATTGAATACAAAAGGGACAATGCCGACTTAAGTACAAGAAGAGTGAATCTTCTAAGAGTTTCTGGAATGAGCGGTTTCTAGGAAACCAGTATTAGATTCGGATGCACCAGTGCAGGTTTACTGTACACTTGCAACTTCACATTGACTATGAAACACAGCAAATGCATCGGGATTGAATTACAAAAGGTACAATGCAAACTTAATGACAAGGGGAGTGAATTCTTTTAAGAGTTTGTGCTTTGAGCGGTTCCTGGGAAACCTGTATTAGATTCTGTTGCCCCACTGCAGGTTTACTGTATCCCTTGGACCTTCACATTGACCATGAAACACAGCAATTGCATCGGGATTGAATACAAAAGGCACAATGCCGACTAAAGTACAAGAAGAGTAGATCTTCTAAGAGTTTGTGATTTGAGCGGCTCCTGGGATATCACTATTAGATTCCGATGAACCAGTGCTGGTTTACTGCATCTCTTGGACCTTCGAATTGACCATGAAACACAGAAATCGCATCGGGATTCAATAGTAAAGCCACAAAGCCGGCTAAAGTACAAGAAGAGTGAATCTTCTAAGAGTTTGTGGTTTGAGCGGCTCCTGGGAGACCAGTATTAGATTCCGATACACCAGTGCAGGTTCACTGTTTCACTTGGACCTTTACATTGCCCATGAAACAGAGAAATTGCATTGGGATTGAATACAAAAGGCACATTGCCGACTTAAGTACAAGAAGAGTGAATCTTCTAAGATTTTGTAGTTTGAGCGGCTCCTGGGAAACCAGTATTAGATTCCGATGCACCAGTGCCGGTTTACTTTATCCGTTGGACATTTACAATGACCATGAAACACAGCAATTGTATCGGGATTGATTATAAAAGGCACAATGCCAACTGAAGTACAAGAAGAGTGGATCTTCTAAGAGTTTGTGCTTTGAGCGGCTCCTGGGAGACCAGTATTAGATTTCGATGCACCAAAGAAGGTTTACTGTATCCCTTGGACAATCACATTGACCTTGAAACACAGCAATTGAATCGGGATTGAACACAAAAGTCTCAATGCCAACTTAAGTACAAGAAGAGTGGATCCTCTAAGAATTTGTGGTTTTAGCGGCTCCTGGGAGACCAGTATTAGATTCCGATGACCCAGTGCAGGTTTACTGTATCCTTAGGACCATCACATTGACCACGAAAACAGAAACTGCATCGGATTGAATACAAAAGCGACAATGCCGACTTAAGTACAAGATGAGTGAATCTTCTAAGAGTTTGTGGTATGAGCGGCTCCTGGGAGAACAGTATTAGATTCCGATGAACCAGTGCAGGTTTACTGTATCCCTTGGACATTCACATTGACCATGAAACACAGTAATTACATCGGGACTGAATACAAGATGTCAATGCCGACTTAAGTAGAAGAAGAGTAATCTTCTAAGTGTTTGTGGTTTTCGCGGCTCCTGGGAGAACAGTATTAGATTCCGACGAACCAGTGCAGGTTAACTGCATACCTTGGACCTTCACATTGACCATGAAAATCCTATGTGCGTTGAGCGGCTCCTGGGAGACCAGTATTATTTTCCGATGCACCAGTGAAGGGTTAGCTGTATCCCTTGGACCTTCACATTGACCATGAAACACAGAAATTGCATCGGGATTGAATACGAATGGGACAATGCCGACTTAAGTACAAGAAGAGTGAATCCTCTAAGAGTTTGTGGTGTGTGCGGCTCCTGGATGACCAGTATTAGATTCCGATGAACCAGTGCAAGTTTACTGTATCCCTTGGACTTTCACAGTGACCATAAAACACAGATATCGCATCGGCATTGAATACAAAAGGCACAATACCGACTTAAGTAGAAGAAGAGTGAATCTTACAAGAGTATGTGGTTTGATCTGCTCCTGGGAGACCAGAATTAGTTTCCGATGCACCAGTGCAGGTTTTCTGTATCCCTTGGACCTTCCTATTGACCATGAAACACAGCAATTGCATCTGGATTGAATACAATATGCACAATGCCAACTTAAGTACAAGAAGAATGAATCTTCTAAGAGTGTCTGATTTTAGCGGCCCCTGAGATGACCATTTTTAGATTCCGATGCACCAGTGAAGGGTTAACTGTATTCCATGGACCTTTACATTGACCATGAAACACAGATATTCCATCGGGATTGAATACAAAGGGAGAATGCCGACCTAAGTACGAGAAGAATGAATCTTCTAAGAGTTTGTGGTTTGAGCGGCTCTTGGGACACCATTATTAGATTCTGATGAACCAGTGCAGGTTTACTACAACCCTTGGACCTTCACATTGACCATGAAAAACAAAAATCGCATCAGATTGAATACAAAAGGGACAATGCCGACTTAAGTACAAGAAGAGTGAATCTTCTAAGAGTTTCTGGAATGAGCGGTTTCTAGGAAACCAGTATTAGATTCGGATGCACCAGTGCAGGTTTACTGTACACTTGCAACTTCACATTGACTATGAAACACAGCAAATGCATCGGGATTGAATTACAAAAGGCACAATGCAAACTTAATGACAAGGGGAGTGAATTCTTTTAAGAGTTTGTGCTTTGAGCGGTTCCTGGGAAACCTGTATTAGATTCTGTTGCCCCACTGCAGGTTTACTGTATCCCTTGGACCTTCACATTGACCATGAAACACAGCAATTGCATCGGGATTGAATACAAAAGGCACAATGCCGACTAAAGTACAAGAAGAGTAGATCTTCTAAGAGTTTGTATTATGAGCGGCTCCTGGGATACCACTATTAGATTCCGATGAACCAGTGCTGGTTTAGTGCATCCCTTGGACCTTCACATTGACCATGAAAAACAGAAATTTCGTGGGATTGAATTCAAAAGGGACTATGCCGACTTCAGTACAAGAAGAATGAATCTTCTAAAAGTTTGTCGTTTAATCGTCTCCTGGGGGCAAGTATTAGATTCCAATGCACCAGTGCAGGTTTACAGCATTCCTTGGCCCTTCACATTGTCCATGAAACACAGAAATCACATCGGGATTGAATACAAAAGTCACTATGCCGACTTAAGTACAAGAAGAGTGAATCTTCCAAGAATTTGTGGTTTGATCTGCTCCTGGGAGACCAGAATTACTTTCCGATGCACTAGTGCAGGTTTACTGTATCCCTTGGACCTTCACATTGACCATGAAACACAGACAGTGCATTTGGACGGAATACAAAAGGGACATTGCCGACTTAAGTACAAGAAGAGTGAATCTTCTAAGAGTTTGTGGTTTGGGCGGCTCCTGGGAGACCAGTATTAGATTCCGATGCACCAGTGAAGCGTTTTTTGTATCCTTTGGACGTTCACATTGAAAATAAAACACAGAAATTGCATCGGGATTGAAAACAAAGGGGACAATGCCGACTTAAGTACGAGAAGAGTGAATCTTCTAAGAATTTGTGTTTTGAGCGGCTCCTGCGAGACCAGTATTAGATTCCGATGCAAAAGTGCAGGTTTACTGTATCCCTTGGACCTTCACATTGACCATGAAACACAGAATTTGCATCGAGATTGAATACAAAGGGGAAAAACCAGACTTAAGTACAAGAAGAGTGAATCTTCTAAGTGTTTATTTTTTGAGTGGCTCCTGGGTGACCAGTATAAGATTCCGATGCACCAGTGAAGTATTACTGTATCCCTTGGACCTTCACTTTGACCATGAAACACAGAAATCTCACTGGGATTGAATACAGAAGCAGAAAGCCGGTTGAAGTACAAGAAGAGTGAACCTTCTAATAGTTTTTGGTTTGACCGGCTCCTAGGAACCAGTATTAAATTCCGATGCACCAGTGCAGGTTTACGGTACCCTTGCACCTTCACATTGACCATGAAACACAGCAAATGCATCGGGATTGAATTACATAAGGCACAATGACTACTTAATGACAACAAGAGTGAATCTTCCAAGAGTATGTGGTTTGATCTGCTCCTGGGAGACCAGTATTGAATTCCGATGCACCAGTGAAGGGTTAACTGTATCCCTTGGACCTTCACATTGACCATGTAACACAGAAATTGCATAGGGATTGAATACGAAGGGGACAATACCGACTTAAGTACAAGAAGAGTGAATCTTCTAAGACTTTGTGGTGTGAGCGGCTATTGGGAGACCAGTATTAGATACCGATGAGCCAGTGCAGGTTTACTGTATCCCTTGGACCTTCACATTGACCATGAGAAACAAAAATCGCATCGGATTGAATACAAAAGGGACAATGCCGACTCAAGTACAAGAAGAGTGAATCCTTTAAGAGTTTGTGGTTTAAGAGGCTCCTAGGGGACCAGTATTATGTTCCGATGTACCAGTGCAGGTTTGCTGTAATTCTTGGACCTTCCCATTGACCATGAAACCCAGAAATTGCATCGGTATTGAATACAAAAGGGACAATGCCGACTTAAGTACAAGGAGAGTGATTCTTCTAAGAGTTTGTGGTTTGAGCGGCTCCTGCGAGACCAGTATCAGATTCCGATGCACCAGTGCAGGTTTACTGTATCCCTTGGACCTTTACATTGACCGTGAAAACAGAAATAGCATCGGACTGAATACAAAAGGGACAAGGCCGAGCTGTGTACAAGAAGAGTGAATCTTCTAAGTGATTGTGTTTTGAGCGTCTTCTGGGAGACCAGTATCAGATTCCGATGAACCGGTGCAGGTTTACAGTATCCCTTGGACCTTCACATTGACCACAAAACACAGAATCTGCATCGAGATTGAATACAAAGGGGACAAAGCCGACTTAAGTACAAGAAGAGTGAATCTTCTATGTGTTTGTGGTTTGAGTGGCCCCTGGGTGACCAGTATTAGATTCCGATGCACCAGTGAAGGTTTACTGTAACCCTTGGACCTTCACTTTGACCATGAAACACAGAAATCGCACTGGGATTGAATACAAAAGCAGAATGCCGGTTGAGGTACAAGAAGAGTGAATCTTCTAAGAGGTTCTGGTTTGAGCGGCTCCTGGGAGACCAGTATTAGATTCCAATGAACCAGTGCAGGTTTACTGTATTACTTGGACCTTCACATTGACCATGAAACACAGAAATTGCATCGCGATTGAATAAAAAGGTAACAATGCCGACTTAAGTACAAGAAAAGTGAATCTTCTAAGAGATTGTGGTTTGATCGGCTCCTGGGAGACCAGTATTAGATTCCGTTGCACCAATGCAGGTTAACTGCATTCCTTGGAACTTTACATTGTCCATGAAACACAGATATCGTATCGGTTTTGAATACAAAAGGCACAATGCCAGCTGAAGTACAAGAAGAGTGAATCTTCTAAGAGTTTGTGGGCTGAAAGGTTGCTGGGAATCGAGTATTAGATTCCGATGCACCAGTGCAGGTTTAATGTATCACTTGGACCATCACATTGGCCATGAAACACAGCAATTGCATCGGGATTGAATACAAAAAGCACAATCCCAACTTAAGTACAAGAAGAGTGAATCTTCTAAGAGTTTGTGATTTTAGCGGCTCCTAGGGGACCAGTATTATGTTGCGATGCACCAGTGTAGGTTTACTGTATTTCTTGGACCTTCACATTGACCATGAAACCCAGATATTGCATCGGGATTGAATACAAAAGGGACAATGGCGACTTAAGTACAAGAAGAGTGAATCTCCTAAGAGTTTGTGGTTTGAGCGGCTCCTGCGAGACCAGTCTTAGATTCCGATGCACCAGTGCAGGTTTACTGTATCCCTTGGACCTTCACATTGACTGTGAAAACAGAAATGGCATCGGACTGAATACAAAAGGGACAAGGCCGACCTAAGTACAAGAAGAGTGAATCTTCTAAGTGATTGTGTTTTGAGCGGCTTCTGGGAGACCAGTATCAGATTCCGATGCACCGGTGCAGGTTTACAGTATTCCTTGGACCTTCACATTGACCATGAAACACAGAAATTGCATCGGGATTGAATACGAAGGGGACAATGCCGACTTAAGTACAAGAAGAGTGAATCTTCTAAGAGTTTGTGGTGTGTGCGGCTCTTGGGATACCAGTATTAGATTCCGATGAACCAGTGCAACATTACTGTATCACTTGGACTTTCACATTGACCATGAAACACAGATATCGCATCGGGATTGAATACAAAAGGCACAATACCGACATAAGTACAAGAAGAGTAAATCTTACAAGAGTTTGTGATTTGATCTACTCCTGGGAGACCAGAATTAGTTTCCGATGCACCAGTGCAGGTTTACTGTATCCCTTGGACCTTCCTATTGACCATGAAACACAGCAATTGCATCTGTATTGAATACAAAATGCACAATGCCAACTTAAGTACAAGAAGAATGAATCTTCTAAGAGTTTGTGATTTTAGCGGCACCTGAGATGACCATTTTTAGATTCCGATGCACCAGTGAAGGGTTAACTGTATTCCATGGACCTTCACATTGACCATGAAACACAGATATTCCATCGGGATTGCATACAAAGTGGAGAATGCCGACCTAAGTACGAGAAGAATGAATCTTCTAAGAGTTTGTGGTTTGAGCGGCTCTTGTATTTAACGTAAATTATTTATACGTTCATGCATTCGTAGGCGGATAGCTAATGTTAGTTAACATTGAAATTTAAACAGTTTGGTTCTTTCAAAATATCTTAAATGTGTAATGAAGTAGGTTTGATCAGTGATAAATGTCGGCTTGGCAATAATTAAAACATTTTCTGGTAATAGAGGTAATCTTGTGTTCTATGGCTAGTGCCGGGATAAACTTCAGTAAAAATATTTAACAAAAAACCCACTGCATCTGGAAAGTGTATGCCAAGGCCGAATGATTTAAAGGACTCAATTCTCAACCTAATATTCTTAACCAGTTCATATGAGTTCACGTAAATATTATTTTTTCTTTAAATGTACGTAATTAATAAGAAAGTAAAAATTTTTATTACCACACGAAAATAAGAGAGTGGTTCTACAACAAAGTTCGCACGAAAGAAAATTAACTTAAAAGCAAAAGATAAAATTTATTATTCTTCTTTAACGAAATTTCAAATCAATCCCATTCATTTCGACGATTTCGTTAAATTGGCGCCCAACGTGGGGCTCGAATATGCAGTGGCCACTAAATACCCGTGAGATAACTAGGGAATTAATATAGTCGAACTTTGTTGCAGAACTTTTAATAATTTTTCTATGTATTGTATGTATTGCATAACCAATATTGTGTGGTAATATCTGTGAATGATTTTTTGGATGAGAACACTATGTACCCAGAGGCAAGCTGAAGAAGAGAGCTCAATATTTCGAAAAATTAATTACCTACCACAATTTCAGGGGGCAGCTGCACCCAAGGTAGATCACCAAAAGGTAAAGCTACAGTGTAGTTGTCCTGTGGGTAGTAAAGTAGCCTCAGTGCAGTGTTCTCGGATCATTAGTGGTGTGCTTGTTGTTAGTACTTTGTTTTAAAATAACAGGACATTTAGGTAGTTAGTCATTGTAGTATATAGTAAGTGTGTATTAGTTAATGTCCATTTCTTGTGTGATTGTGTCAGTGAAACCTGAGTGTTAGGATATTTAGTTCAGATTTTATTTCTTTTGTTTACTATGGTTAGATTGCGTAGTCAGAAAGATATCAACATGGATAATGAGCAACAGTCAGTAAGTAGTGATACCGAATTGGAAAGTGGGACACAAAGTAATGTTAGTGACGTACTTCAGGAAGTACAATGTGAGAATCTGGAGGCAGAAGGACAAGAAATGTTGCCACTGCCACCCAGTGATTCAGTTGATAGCGGAAATACTGTGCCATCCGCAAGCACTGGACACGGACCAGAGAGTGGTGTGATGTCAGAAGTGCAATCATTAAGAGTTATGTTCGAGCGCATGCTCAATTTCCAAGCTGAATTTGTACATATGCAAGCCGAGCGTGACCAGAGATTGGTAGCTGAATTTGCATGCAAACAAGCAGAACGCGATAAAGAACGTGATGCTAAACAAGCAGAGCGTGATAAAGAACGTGATGCTAAACAAGCAGAGCGTGACCGACGCCTGCATGAGAGGGACTTGCAGTTGATGCAAACTTTAGAAGTTATGCAAAGTGAGCTTGTTAGTTTGAAACAAAAATATGAAACCATACCCAAAACAGTGCATGAAATAAGCGAAAGAGTAGACAGTATTCAAGTGGCTAACGCCAATATCGTAGAGGAAATTAGTGTCCTGACTAACAGAGTCGAGCAATTGGAAATTGACACAACTCAAGTAATTGAGAACAAAGTGATCGAACAAGTGCACAAAGTAGAAAATGAAGTCATAAAAGAAATAGATCAGAAAGTGCACGCCGCAATTGAGGCCAGAGATGTGGGCTCAAGTGCGGATGTGCAGGATCTAAAAAAGATAGTGCACAAAGACATTCCGCTGTGGCAGCGGAGTGTGGACCGTCGTCTTGCCGAAATGGAGCTTAGCTTGCGGCATGAGGTCATAAAAGAAATAGATCAGAAAGTGCACGCCGCAATTGAGGCTAGAGATGTGGGCTCAAGTGCGGATGTGCAGGATCTAAAAAAGATAGTGCACAAAGACATTCCGCTGTGGCAGCGGAGTGTGGACCGTCGTCTTGCCGAAATGGAGCTTAGCTTGCGGCATGACGAGGCACAGGCGTATGTCACGCCAGCCAGGCCAAACAATGATAGGCATATAAATACTGCAGTAAAAAATTGCGACTGCGAGACAGAACAGGAAACCAATGTAAGCGAAACAAATAAATGTCATTCCAAAGTAATGATTGAAGAAAGCTTGATTAGGAACCGACAGTTTCAGATCTTTACAACGGAGAAGAAATCTGTTCACCCTGTAGTGTTTATCAAGGGATTTAGAAACATTTTGCCTAGCGTTTGGAGTCACACCCAGAAAATACAGTTCGTTATGTCCTACATACAAGGAGATGCTGCATTATGGGCAACCGAAGCAGCTGATAGTTGCGATACATATGAGCAATTTGAAAAAGCATTCTTGGCCAAATATTGGTCAACATGTATCCAGGAGAGATTACGGAAGGAGGTATATAATCCAGAGCCGTATTCTCCACGGCTAGGCAATTTGCGAAAATATTTCGAGAAGTACATTAATAAGACCCGTTACTGGGACGAACAGATTTCATCCCGGGATTTGATCAGACTTTTGAAATCACACTTGCCGATACATGTAACGGAAAAACTTATACACGTGCCTGAAAATGATATGGAACATTTCTTGTCTGTTCTGGACTCAATTGACCTGATTCAGGAGGACGTTAAGGCAGCCTCTGAACAGGCTAGAAGTAACGGAAATGGTTATAGAAATGGTAGAATTAACACGCCTCCACCAAGTAACGGAAACGGCGGAGGTAATAATAGGAGACGAGATTATGCACAAAACGGAAATAGAGGTAGAGACCGGAACGGCAACAGTCCGCCGGTGAATAATGACCGGAAAAGGAGGTTCGATGACCGGTATGAGACAGGCCCACCAAGCAATAATAGATGGAAAAATGCCAGGGGGCCGAGCAACACTAATACTTATAATGATGCAGACCGAACTTGGCCGCAGAACCAGAGGCCCAGTCCGGACCGGCAAAACAGTGATAGATATGACAATAACCGACCGCCACCACAAAATGTGCCAATTGCGCAACCGTGGCGGCCGACGCAACACAACGTGCACATAGTGGAGGTCAGTGACACAGAGCAGCCACGCCCATCCACTAGCAATAATTCAACAAACTAGATGCAGCCGAGATACGCTCTCCATCGTCGGCTGAGGTTTGGAGTGAGAGCAGCCCGACACAGAACAAAACACCGAACAACATCTGTATCCTTAGGTATAATGACGGGGTACAGATGGGAGATGAATTAATAACTGAACCATCCACGCGCATAAAGGAGCACAAAGACAAAGTACAAGCGATAATAGAGATCAAAATTAACAATATTGATGTGCAAGCGGTCGTAGATACAGGTGCTACTGTCAGTGTTATGAGTATCGACTTATTCAAAGTACTGGGAAAGGAAAGGCGTATGCTGACTTTTCCCGTGAATAATTGTAAAGTCACTGGAGCCATAAGTGCACAGCGACAAATAATTAAACTCCAAGTGCGGGTAGAGATGTATTTAGGGGATGAAGCCATAGCGTGCTCATTCCTGGTAGTAAAGGGTTTAAAGGTAGCCTGCATTTTGGGGGTAGATTTTTTAAGAGAAAGGGACGCAATAATCGACCTTTCTCGGAGAAAATTAAGCTAGATGAATGCTGGTAGGAGAATTGAATTGTCCATGCTCAGATCTGAAGAGGTACCTGTACCTAATTGTAATGATATTAACATAAAGTGTAGGAATCAGTCGATACTACATTTAGACAATCATTGTCTAGGACAGAATCTCTATTATCCTGACGTACAAGGTGATCAATTAAAAGCAAATGTGGACGCACTTGCGAACAAAGTATCACAGTCCGAGAATTTGAACTCTATGCAACAGCAGGAGTTGGTACAGTTATTATTTAATTATGCCGATGTATTTTCAGAACGACCAGGAACTGTTAAGGGATATCAGTACAATATCGAGGTGAAGCCTCACAAAACTTACTGTCGAGCCTCATACTCCATTCCTTGGCCCAAGAAGAAAAAAGTTTTTTTTTACGAACATTTGGAGAGTTAAATAAATTTTTCAGGTTATACATTGCATATAAACACACAAGATGGCCAGATCTGATACCTAAGTTTGTAGAAGTTCACAACGCAACCCCGCATGCTTCTACGGGGTATCCACCAAACGAGATTATAATGAATAATAATAGAGTTTTGAATGAGTGGCTGGCACCTTTGCCTAAGGTCCCAGTCATTCCTGAGCCTAAGGAAGAGAAGATAAGAAAAGCAGGGTGCAACCTTACCAGGTGCGCTCAGGAAAGGAAAGAAAAATATAATCGACATGTGACGAATAACCAAAAATTTAGTGTTGGGGACTTGGTACTCTTACGCAATCATCCTAAGTCCTCGGCATCCTTGAAACAGAATAGCAAGTGGCAATTGGTGTACAATGGACCTTTTAGAGTAGTAAGTGTGCCACATGAGTGTAGCTATCTCTTAGCAGATCCCCACTCAGGAAGAGTACGGGGACTGTATCCGCGTAAGTATGTGAAAGCATTCCTACAGTAAAAGACTAATAGTCCTATGTGGACACCATTCTTTTGTAAATAATGAACATTAATGATGTGTGATCTTTAGAGATAATGTACTAGTGTAGAAGTGTTTAGTTATAAGAATATGATTGATTTTCTCATGTGTATGGATATTTGTGTTATGTACTCTTTTAATTTGTGTTATCTAGAACATGCTCTAAATGTTTGCACAGATAATCTGATTAGTGCAATTATTTGTAGTGTTAAGCTGTGACAGAGTTCAATCAAAAAGAACATTTTAGTAATGATTAGTTAGTGTACTACATATTTTCTATGTGCCCAAATTTGAAATATTTCTTGGCACAATCTTTTCTATTATGTGTATGTATGTATATAAGTGTAGTTGTCAGATTGACAGATTCGAACCCAGAATAATATCAATAATATGAGGCCCTGAGAACTTTATTATCTCACCAACGTTATTAGAGAAAATAATGCACCCAGTAGTGACCCGGGGGCACCACGGGAGGCAAACTTGTTGCAAATTTATGTAATGCAAAGTTACGCACAAAGAAGCTTCAATTGAAGCATGTGCAGATTCAAACAGTAAAAAAGAGCTAGCCAGATACAGTCCAAGTCAATTTTTGCCTACAGAGACTACACTGTAGTTACGTAGGACGTTGATAGTAAAGTGTGACATTAGTTCAAAGGAGTTATTGAACAATATGCCTGAATCCGGCTGGAATGCACAAATAAAATCTACTCGAACACGAATATAGATGACTTTTGGGCAAACTAATACCAAATTTTAATATTTTGTTACCATGTACTCAAATATCACACCTTGGTAAAGAGTTACGAATGTGCTATTAAAAAAAAAAAAATTGCACAGCGGACATTGTAAATAAAAATAAAGGAACTTAAACAAAAGTGCAGTATTGTGCGGCAGAGACAGAAAGTGACTGTTAAACCTGCAGCAATACGTCACGGAGTAGTTGAGTATAAGTAATAAAAAACTGTATCATCGCCGTGTGTGCAAGTGAACAAGGAACTAGCACGACACGAACAGTGAACCGATAACGGACGGTGGATCAAGCTAGTGTCAAACTTTAACTCTTTGTGTGTCAAGGGACGCTAGGAAAGCGCATTGACCACAGAGATACATTTTGTCCAAAGGTGAAAACTTGCGTGTGACTAATGACAAGTCATGACATGGTGAAAAATATTGTATGCCCATAAAA